>NC_059328.1:75822500-76190000 GCF_018350155.1 Leopardus geoffroyi
CATAAAATGCTCAGTGAGTGGGCTGATGTTAAGTCATTTTCTTAAGAGTTTGAGCACATCATACATTTATTTTTGAGCTTTTGAAACGACTCAGTTTTATGACTTTTTCTCACCAAAGAACCTAAAGCATAATAGCAAGTGGAGGAGGATGGGATTATTTTCCAGGGCTGTTCTGCCATGCCTCCACATCAGGAGAGCTGGGTGTATGATGAAGAGGAACTATCTAGGTCAGGGCAGATGGGACATTCCCAAGAGGGCCTTCATCGTGCTCAGGTTACAGATCCCAATAATGAGAAATGTCCTGAGGTTGTGCAGGTAAAAAGGTGACCCATGAGGTTCGTGACCCTCTTGGGCTTTAACACCAAAGCTTGCAATCTGAAGCTGATCCATCACCGCTGACATTGAGCCCAGAGTTTGACTTGGGGCTGATGGATGCCTCCAAGTTTTCAGTTCTCAGGTTTCTGTTGCTTGGGGCTCTGGGTCTAAGTGTCTGAGCGGCAAACAGGCTTCCAGTGGGAGAGAGACACACCCCAGTCTTAGGTGGACTGAGACATGTCCGCTTCTCCCTGAACTTAGGGTACAAATCCAACTGGGTGCCAGCTGCCATGGCAGACTGTGTGCCCTTCAGGCTCACCTGACACATGGTGAGCTGCCCTGGAGCTGTGTGCTGTGCACCTCCTCTGTGTCCTGGTGCCCAACCCTACACTCGGGCTCTCTTGTGTCTAGAAGAAGAGAAAGCAAGATCTTTGCCCTACACAGAGCCAGACTGTGTGCCAGCCGCTGGGAAGGCACTCAGCTCCGCCTTTCAGGTGGGATTGGAGTCTCATCTCTACCAGTAACACTTGAGTAGCCTTATCTCTCTGAGCCTCAGTTTCCTCTTCTATAAAATTTACACTCTATCCTACAGATATTAAGTGTTTGCTTCTAACCAGCTGCTGCCTTAGGTATTGAGGATACAGTGAGATGACGGGGATGAGACAAACAGGGCCCCACCCTCGTGACAATATGGTTTTAGGAGGATTCCATGAGGTTGTATAAAATGCTTAGCATCTTGTCTGACCCTGGTGGTGCTCACTACTGGTTAGCTCTAATGACTTTTCCTCCAAATGTGGTAGAAAATCTTTTAAAACTTGCCCTTTCCCACCTCAGTCTTGCATATGTATTTCTCTTTGCCTAGAAGTTTCTTCCTTTCTCCCCTTGCCTAGTTAACTCCTGATCATCCAGTTCTTGGGGTAAACGGTCACTTCCCCACTGTAGTACCTCCCTGACCAGGTCCCCGTTCAGGTTCCCCTGTCGTGCGTTCTCATGGCAACTGGCACTCTGCTTTGAAGTATCCGTCACTTTGGTAACTACTATTTGTTTAATGTCCGTGTACCTGACTAGATTGTAAAACTGGTGTGGACAGCATCCATATCCACTGGAAGTCTCAGCTCCCAGCTTTGAGATTTTCCATAAGTATCTTCCCATCCAACTGGCTGCCATGTGAAGGCGATGTTCTCTTCCAAATGAGAAAAGTATGCTGGACCAGAAAAAGGAGAATCAGGCCCACCAGGAGCACTGGGGCCCTTTATTTCCTCCCTCTTTTTTCTGGCCTCATATGAAGGGGAGGGACAGCCAAGAGATGGCTGAAAAAACAGGCCAGGCCCTTGGGCAGCACCTTCATCTCCCTGGAGGCAATCAGGTAGCCAAGTCACAGTGCAAAGGATGGCATGCAGGGTTGTCCATTGGTAACAAGACTTACCCATCACCACTCAGGGTGCTGCCGAGAGCAGGGCAGTCTCCTTCGTACCACAGTCACACCCTTACCTGCCCTCCCATAGCCAGGAAGTGTGATTTAAAGGAAAAGGCCTATCTCTTGTAACTAAATAGAAGAATCTTGAAAAAATGAAATCCAATGCCACATGGCCAGAATGGCAGTCACAGAAATGTAACCGTGTTGACTTTTCACTCTCACGCAGCATGGAAGGTGCCCCCAGCCTCAGTACAGCAAACACTGTCATTTGCATGTGACTCAGTGCAAATGTTAATGTTCTTGCCCTTTGGGGCCCTTTGGGACTTAACAAAGCAGTGATGTGACCTGACCCCAATGTTTTTTTGTGGCTTTTTGGCCAGCATCCAAATCCTCTGGGCAGTGCTGGACTTCCCACATGCATTCCAGCAAGCCCACCATATGGAACTGCATGGCAGTCCTCTTTGCCAGGCCTTTCTAAACTTCCATGTCTTTGTCCATGCTGTTCTTTCAATCGGAAGTTCCTTCCTTCCATAGAAATATGGACTATTATGTATCATCTTTCTACCTATCATCTATGTGTGTATTGGCCAAACCTCCATTCATGCTTTAAGACTAAGATGAAGTATCATTTTGTCTCCAACACCTTCCCTGACCACCTTCCTTCTCCAAAGTTGGAGTTGGGTGCTTTTATTCTTTTTTTTTTTTTTTTTAATTTTTTTTTTCAACGTTTTTATTTATTTTTGGGACAGAGAGAATCAGAGCATGAACGGGGGAGGGGCAGAGAGAGAGGGAGACACAGAATCAGAAACAGGCTCCAGGCTCTGAGCCATCAGCCCAGAGCCAGACGCGGGGCTCGAACTCACGGACCGCGAGATCGTGACCTGGCTGAAGTCGGCCGCTTAACCGACTGCGCCACCCAGGCGCCCCTATGTGCTTTTATTCTTAATAACTATGTAGTGAAGCTTATTTATAGATTTCCTCCTCACTAAACTGAACCAAAACCACATCTTGCTCATTTTATGCCCTTTCAACCAGCAGAGTGCCCGGCATGTTGCAGAGGGAGAATGAGTAAAAGGCAGAAAACCAGACATTGGCAGACTATGTCATGGGGCCACTGGGTCAGCCAGAATGCCTAACAGCAAGTGTATGTGCCAGAAACTACAAGGGGGAACCTTTGTGGACAGACCATGAAAATGAAGAGGAATCATTCAAGGCTTGAGGGCAAAGAAATAGCAGGAGGGAGTAGAACTGTGGGTACATTACCTGAAGGTATAATAGGTATGGTGAAATTAAAGCATGGACATCTTGTGCCCATTCTACAGATGGGAAAACTAAGGCTCAAGGAAATTAGATGTCTTACCAAAGCACACAGAGCTAGTAAGCAAAGGAATCGGCTTCAGCACATCTGGCTTCAGAGTTTGTGCTCTTAGATGCTATGCAAAAACACAACCAAATCTGCAAACACTACCTTGAACTTTTGTCCATCAGGACTTTGGGGAATGCTCTCTCAGCTGTGTTAAGTTAGATTCCAGAATGTAACTAACCCTCTCCAGGTCCACTTTGGTTTCCTCCTCAATAAAATGAAAGACATCGAGCTAGGTGATCGTAAGGCCAATTTCAGTCTGCTATGATTCTCCATAGAATCCAACGGACTTTCTCACCTGGAAATCAGCTTGGCCAAAATGCAAGCGCATTGGTGTATTGGCCCTAAAAACCTTCTTGTGGGCTGCAATCATGGTCCCATAATACAACAAGCCTGTGAAATATTATCTTAGGGGTCTAACTATTCTTCCCAAATAGGCCTTTAAAACATACCCAGGCAACAACGTAACTGACAGAGAGTATCTTTATCTGAATAGTCATACCTAAGTCCAAGTTTCCACTCCCTCTCCACGGCCTTAGGGACTTCATTCTACCTGTAATTCTGTATCATACTGAAATCAAGTCCAGCAGCAGTCCCCAAACCTGTGACCCTACCCCGCCCCCCCGCCGTCCCCCCCCCCCCCCCCCCCCGCCACACACACACACACACATCAATCTCAACCAGACATATGTGTAGTGCTCGGACTTCAGGCTGAATCTGAGGGTAGAACACATCTCAAAATGTGTGTGTGGTTCAGAATGACCTCTGACATGAAAAGTTCCCACCCACAGCACTGAATAACATCCTGTCATTTTCCTCAAATCTATGCAGTAACTCCTTTGATTGGGCTTTCATTTGGAATAATCTGTCCAATGCCATTTTTCGGAAACATGCAGAACAAGATACAATCTCATTATGGTCAGCTACATAGAGTGGACCTTTCAGAGCATAAAGAAACATCTGTCCTCCATCTGCAGTGCCTAGAAAATAGGGCTTTCAATAGGGCACATTGTAGGATGCTAGTGCTTCTAAAAGGGCAAGAAATCCATTTCTACTAAGATCTCAATAAGTATGTCTGACAGAAGATTTTCATCTTACGTACCAAAGAGCATTTTCCAAAGAGCATTTCTCATCTGCAAAATGGGAAAGAGTTTTTCCAGAGAGCATTTCAAAGAGCAGAAGCTTTAAGAACATAATCTCTAGATTCAGCCAGACCCAGTTCAAATACTTGTTCTGCCACATAGTAGCTGTGTGATCTGGAAAAGTGGCTTAAACCTGACAATTGTAAGGTATGTATTTTCAGGGATGTAAAATAGAGAAAGTAATAATACCTACCCTAGGAGATAATGTTTTCAAAGAGACTGGCTCGAAATAAACATCAGTTCTTGTTTCTGCTTTGTTACCACTGTTGTTCATACCAGGGGCGGAATGGCCTGGTTCCTGCTGCAGCTGAAAGAACACGGGATTTGAAATGAGAAGCCCTGAATTTGCACTCCACTGCTGCCACTTACTAGGTGTGTGACCTTGGGGAAATCACTGAATCTTTCTCAACTCAGCTTCCTCATCTGTAAAACAGGGAGACTAGGTAACTCACCTGTAACAATCATGAGGTGCAAATGAAGTGATTTATGTGCATGTACTTGGCCAGCTGCTGAACTCTGAGTGTATGGACTTATTTGTTATTGTTAGTATTATGAACTGAATGTTTGTGCCCCCCCCCCCCCCCCCACAGTGCAAATGTGGAAACTCTAACCTCCATTGTGATGGTATTAGGAGGTGGGGACCTGCAAGGTCATTAGGTGAGGTCACGAGGGTGGAGCCCCCATGCTGGGATCAGTGTCCTTATAGGAAGAGGAAGAGGGGCGCCTGACTGACTCAGTTGGAGGAGTCTGTGACCCTTGATGTCGGGGTTGTGAGTTCAAGTCCTACGTTGGATGTAGAGATTACTTAAATAAATAAAAACTTGAAACAGAATGAGAGGAAGAGTCCAGAGTGCTCTGTCTGCGTGTCTTGTGATGGCAAGAAGTCGGCTGTCTATAAGCCAGGAAGAGAGCCCTCACCAAGAACCAAATTGGTGATACCTTGATCTTGGGCTGCCAGCCTCTCGAACTGTGAGAAATGTGTATTGTTTAAGTCATTCAGTCTATGGTATTCTGTTAAAGCAGCCCAAACTGATTGTGACAATAACACTACCAGAACCGAAGAACATATCTAGTTTTGTTTTGTTTTGTTTTGTTTTGTTTTGTTTTGTTTTCTCAGGAATTTTGATTTACAGAAAACTTAGTTGTATGCTCAAGTGATTACAACTGACTTCCACTTAGCCACAAAAGTGAGGATTCTGGGGATGGACTAAGGCATAAAAGTAGAAGGTCTGCTTTTCCAACAAAATGTCACCATCTCTGTGTGTTTGTCTTAGACCTGACCCCTGTGAACATTTAAAATGTGTCCTGGTAAAGAGCCCACATGTCTGAAGAGGTGCTGAGACAGAGAAGGGTTGTCGTCTGTGGTTTCTGCTATTGGGTTTGGTTTTGAGGTTGTAATTGTTCACTTTTTGTGGGGTTTTGTTTGTTTGTTTGTTTCAGATTTCACCTCCCACCCCTTCCTAGAGCATTTAAAACAACTGGCAGTTCAGCCACTCTCCACCCTCCTGGGTACCTGCTCGCCTTTGTCTTTCCAGTAGGGTGGAAGTCATTGGGCTTGGGACTTTGAAATCAGCCAGACTTAAGTTTGAATCTTGCCTCCAAAACTTTCTAGCTGTTTTACTTCGGACAAGTCACTTGACCTTTCTACATCTCAGTTTTCTCATCTGCAAAATGGGAAAGAATAATAATCATCTCCCCAGGTGGTTGGGAAAATTAAATAAAACAGTACCCTGAAAATTCTTAGAGTCATATCTGACACCGGATAGGTCATCAGTTTCCGCCTCCTTTCTCTGAACTCTCTTCTCACCCACTTCTCACTCCTTAATTGACATTTCCCTGGGACCTTTGGTAAGGCAATTGCTAATAGCGTCAATAGCTATGGTGAGCCTGCAAGAGAGTGTCCTGGGGGAACACTTCTAACTTCTAAATTAAAACTCCTGCCCCAAGTCTTTATAAATGCTATGACTTTGGAGTATCTCAGTTAAAACAATATACTCCTATTGAATATATGTGCTAATCGAGTATTTGAAAGCGCGCGCGCGCGCGTGTGTGTGTGTGTGTGTAAGTTTGGATATTCACAGAAGATCACATGAATCATGTGAACGATGAAATGAAATGGGGTCAGTTATGTCAAGGGGTTTTTAAATTAAGCCAGAAGGTCATTAAGGAGATGGGCCATAGGCATTTTTTCATCTGGTAAAACTCTGAATTTTTGAACTGGGCCAAAGTGCAAATATTCCAAAGACTTAGCCTGAACACCTGCAACTTCCTACGGAAGAGACTTTGCTTGGTGATAGCCTTAGTGACTAGGTATATTCAGCCAAGATTGGTTTTATGCCACCAACACCAATCAAAAAAAAATTTTTTTATTTTGTCAATCAAAAATTTTTCTAAACAATATATGCAGGCATTCTTTTTTGTCTTTTAAATCTTTGGCAGAGGTGGGGGGGGGTGAGGGAGGCACTATTTGGGTTGCTTCCCAAATCTGTGTTCCCCTGAATTGTAATTCTGAACCCCATATAAATGCTTTTGTTTTTATTGTAGCTCAGCCTCTTTTCTTGGTTGGCATTTCTGGTGTCTGAAGAAGTGGGATCTGAGGTAATAGCGTCTCACCTCCTGTGCTGCTGATGTTGGACCAGCAAGGTACCTGCTTCAACCCTCTGTGCTCTGTTGTCTCCCCACAGCCCGAGTGCCTGTGGTGAGTCCCCCCCCATCCCCCCGCCAGCTCTGAATCTCCCTTGGTTGAGGTTCTAGCCTTTCTTTGGGTGTCTTTTTGGTGCTGGCTCATACAGAGGACTAACACTTCTCTGACCCAATTGTGTTGCGTAGAATTTCTCAGAGGGGAGTCACACATCCCTGTCTGATGCTGGCCAGTACTTATAGGGGATTAACACTTTCCTGTGAGGATTCTGTTTGGTAAGGCTTCTACAAGGTATCAACGCTCTCCTATCCAGAGTTATCTGGTGAGTACTCTACATTTAAAATTACAACGCTCACAGGGTGCCTGGGTGGCTCAGTGAGTTAGGCGTCCTACTCTGGACGTGATCTCAGATCATGATCTCACAGTTGGGTTCCTGAGTGAGAGGCTCCTTGGGCTCTGCTCTGACAGCACAGAGCCTGCTTCAGATTCTCTTTCTCACTCTCTTTCTGCCCCTCCCCTGCTCCTGCTGTCTCTCAAAATAAATATATAAACTTAAAATAAAATAAAATATATAAACTTAAAATAAAATAAAATAAAATAAAATCACAGTGGTCACTTTGGGGATCCTTTGAAATTCTAAAATTAATTTATTTGCGTGTACAACTGGAAAGGGGGTATAAAATCAAGCAAAATAAATGAGAAGCATATTTCAGTTGGTATTTGGAGGCCTCCAAGTAGCCAATCAAATGATTCAAAACTCTCTTCCTTTATGAGGAATGAATCCTGGCTCTCCAAAGACAACTTTGACCTTTCTCAGAGGCTATCCAAACTAGAAAAGCTCTCTGGAGCTCCTGAACCAACCTCTGTCACTACTACTTCTCTGCCTTCTTTCCCCCACCCCCCACCCATATACCCCAATTTAGCTGAGCTTCTCGCCTATAACAACAAGCTTGAAGCCCGCCCCTGAATCATCCAGTCATTCAAGCACCCTTTGAGATAAAACCTAATGAAGGGGGGTCAGGAACTCCCTCTGTTTCTTACCACCCTTGGATTACAGCTAAATTGTGAGCTATTACTAAAGAATTGCCTTATACCCTTGAAGACCCTCTAGAGTTGGCTAAAAAAATAAATAATAACAATTTGGTCATTCAGATTTATAATCCTAGTTATTCTGATCTCTACCAACGTATTCATATGCTTGTAAGTGAAAGCCATGCTGGGGAAACTTTAACTTAGATAAATTCACCTTAAAGGGACCCTTAGAAGAGAGGAATCCAAACTTCTGAGAGACAATAGAATGTGCTCCTTGATTGATGTACAGAAGCTTCTAAAAGACACAAATGGCTTCAAAAACAGTTCTATAAGGATCCTTATAACATACAAATAATACAAAAGTCTTTAGTAAAAGACTTGGGCCATCTATGCCAATAACCCTAACGTTTTTTGTCCATCTGCCAAAACCATAATTTGGATCCAACTATTCTTTTTGAGTTTCATACTTGAGACATGGCTAAAATTCAAAACAAAACAAAAAAATAAGAAGCATAAGGTCTTTGCCTCTGTTTGCTTATATGTATATGTTAGAGATATGTGATATTGTTCTACCTCTGGTTGGTATTGCCAGAATTAGTTTGTAAAAGAGCTCTATTTAATTGGCTTGAGAAAAGTCGAGTGCTTATAAATTAAGTATTCTTACATTTCTCAGAAGTATAAAAAAAACTAATGCAATTTTTTTTCAAGTTCATATAATCTAAAATAACCTTTGATAAACAAAAGCTAATTCAAGTTTGTTGGTTTAATCCTGTCTTCAGAATTATCGGTGTTAAATATAATGAGATAAACAACTTTTTTTTACCTGGATTTACTAATCAAATAAGCTCATTTATCTCTATGATGCACAATTTGTCAACAGCGGAAAAAAACAAATAACTTAAAATGATGATTAGCTGTGTAATAGCTAATCCATGTATAATGACTAAAGACAAGTAATTTAAATAATTATAAATAAGATCAAAGTTTATATTAAGTTAAACTAAATAATGGATATTCATTGGCTTTCTAAATCATCTTTCCAAATAAGATAAACATCAAATGCTAAACATGAGTTGATCTGCTTTTGGCTTTTTAATTTAAATTTTAAAATATTATGAGAAAGAATAATTTCAAAAATGAAAAAATGCATGCATGGGGTAGACTGAAAATAGAAAATATGTGTCCATTTATTAAACTCTTATTTTAGTCACTTTCATGTGTTATAAGTGTATGTACTGGGACCTAATATACACTATATTTCCTACTGTGAAATGATCCAACATGTTTAAAAGCCACTGTTCTTAATATCCCGGTAAATTGTTGGGGCGCCTGGGTGGCGCAGTCGGTTAAGTGTCGGACTTCAGCCAGGTCGCGATCTCGCGGTCCGTGAGTTCGAGCCCCGCGTCGGGCTCTGGGCTGATGGCTCAGAGCCTGGAGCCTGTTTCCGATTCTGTGTCTCCCTCTCTCTCTGCCCCTCCCCCGTTCATGCTCTGTCTCTCTCTGTCCCAAAAATAAATAAACGTTGAAAAAAAAAATTAAAAAAAAAAAAATCCCGGTAAATTGAGCAACAGAAGGTCTATGTGGCCAGCTGAAAAGGCCAATATCAAAACAACCACCCTTTCTATCCTATAGACATAGTGGTAACTCCTCAAGACCAAGCTGTAATCACTCTTTGATGGGTTTATACTTTGTTGCCTAGTCTTTTCAAATTTTCAGCCAGGCAGCAATCTGTTTAAAAGAATTTTCCCCAGGGGCGGCTGGGTGGCGCAGTCGGTTAAGCGTCCGACTTCAGTCAGGTCACGATCTCGCGGTTCGAGCCCCGCGTCGGGCTCTGGGCTGATGGCTCAGAACCTGGAGCCTGTTTCCGATTCTGTGTCTCCCTCTCTCTCTGCCCCTCCCCCGTTCATGCTCTGTCTCTCTCTGTCCCAAAAATAAATAAACGTTGAAAAAAGAATTTTCCCCAGGGTGCCTGGGTGGCTCAGTGGGTTAAGCGTCCCACTTCAGCTCAGGTCATGATCTCACAGTCTGAGAGTTTGAGCCCCGTGTCGGGCTATGTGCTTACAGCTTGGAGCCTGGGGCCTGCTTCAGATTCTGTCTCCCTCTCTGCCCCTCTCCTGCTCATGCTCAGTCTCTCTCTGTCTCAAAAATAAATAAAAACATTAAAAAAAAAAATTAATGAACTTCCCCCATTTCTTACAACTACTTGCAAGGCTGGCAATTCTGGTGGTGGTTTCCTTATAAATACAGCTCTGCCATCAGTTTAGGGAGTTGTCCTACCTTTCTAATCTTTCTTCTGCCTAATTCAGAACAACCCCCCTCAGCAATGATATGGGGCTCCTATTGTCCTTGCCTGTTTTATGATTCCCATTCTAGCAGAGCAAAGGCAGGATGAGTCTGCTGACAAATAACTCTCACACTGTAATTTCCCTAGAAGTGTATGGTTTACTTTCATGATACTGTATAGAAGGAATTTATATTCATTTAACGCAATGCATAAGGAATTACACCATCCTCTAAGACTAACTCTGCAATTATTCTGTTAACAACTGCCTTATATCATTTCTTTTCTAGATAAACTTTATAAGTTTTGGAAATTAAAAAAAAAAAAAAAAAAACCACTTGAGGGGCGCCTGGGCGGCTCAGTCGGTTGAAAGTCTGACTCTTAATTTCAGCTCAGGTCATGGGATCAAGCCCCACCTCAGGCTCCACCTCAGCATGGAAGATTAGGATTAAGATCAGGACTCTCTCTTTCTCTTTCTCTCCCTCTGTCCCTCTCTCCCATCACACACACTCTAGATCACTCTCTCAAAACAAAACAAAAACAAACAAAAAACCACTTAAACTAACAAAGTTGAAACTGCCAAAAAGATTTTAAAAAAGAAAGTAACTGTGTCCTAAAGTAAAATGATTGTTTCAAAATAAAAAAGGAAAACAATAAGACAAAACCTAAATACATCTAAAAAGTTGTAGAAGGCTTATAGAGAGGAATATTCAAAAGGAAATTTTATAGTCAAGCTAAGATTTGAGTGGATTTATTTAAATTTTAAAAAGGGAAAATGTTAATATCAAAAATACACTGCTACATTAGAATTCAATTTTTCTCTCGGTGAAAAGGATAACATTTCCTTAAATTATGGGAATAATAACTGCCCTTAATAAAAAATTATGAACAAAGACCTTTCTTTACCTTTCGTATAATATATCTACAAAACAAAGATTCTATGTTTTGTCTTCACCAGATCTTTGATTATTCAAGTAAACCAAGTTTTCTGGTATTAAGAGAGTCAAGTTTTGCTTCCAACTATGCAATCCTTTGTATTTGCCTTTGAAATCTTTCATTGTCACTTTGGTCAAAAAAATACTTAAAGATTGCTTTACAATAGGGGTGCCCGGGTGGCTCAGTCAGTTAAGCATCCGACTTTGGCTCAGGTCATGATCTCACAGTTTGTAAGTTTGAGCCCTGCACTGGGTTCTGTGCTGACATGACAGCTCAGGGCCTGGAGCCTGCTTTGGATTCTGTGTCTCCCTCTCTCTCTGCCTCTCCCCTGCTCATGCTCTGTTTCTCTCTGTCTCAAAAATAAATAAAACATTAAGAAATTAAAAAATATATATTGCTTTACAATAATCTTATGATCCTATTTGGTCAAATGTTCAAAATCTTTCTGACAAACTTCCCCAAATCGCATTCTAAATAAAGTCTTTTTGACCTAAAAGTAACTGACAATTTCTAGAGGGTCTGGAATTTTTCAAAAGATCTGTTCCCTCTCCTTATAAAAAGAAAAATATTACATTAATTAGGATTATTTGATATGCCCAATTACATGGGAAACAATGTCAAATAAAAAGAAATACAAAACCTTCTTTAAGTTGTATTTGTATAAATAGATATTATAAATGTTGTAGAAAGTATATAAAATTCCTAAAACTCTAATAAAAACTGATTTCTTGATGTTTTGTTTTCCAGGTTTAAAGGACCCCCCCTTTCCCCTCTCCTTTCAGTTATCTGTAACTTACCACAATTTGGTACATTGTCTTTACAACAAAGGTTAAAACATTTATCTTTTTCTCCCAGAGAAAAAGAGTTCTAAAACTCTTGTTAAATATTCTTATTTGTCATGACAAGGTATGTATTTGCATAAGCTCAATAGGAATCTGGTCTTGTAACAGGACACCCAATACTCATAGCCTCTGTTTCTTTGATCCACAGTTGACAAAAGACAATATACTTCACTGTGGTAAGGGCCTAATTGCTTCTATTAAAAATAACAACACTTTAGTTGAGCAACCTTTTCACAGTGTGCTCTTGGGGAATGAAAATATTAAACATCACGAACCTTACAACCTGTAGATTTCGTCTATTAGAAAAGACATCTCCAAAAAGACTCCATTCGGTCTCATTGGCAAGACTCCCAACAAGTACAATTTAACCAATCCTTGTGCCAGAAAATTCCAAGAAATAGACTCCTAGATTCACATGTCACATCTAAAAAACAAAACAAAACACCAAATCCTGAACAGACCTATACATACCAACTGATGACCTAAAAATAAAAATTCCAGGAATTGAAGCAGATGAAAGCCGAAAGAGACAGCTTTCCCAGGATGAGCCCACCAGGCCTGTATACCATTTTTTCACTGTTGCTTCTACCTTATTTGTTTGTTTCCCCCCTCCTCTTTCTCTTAGAGAAACGATATTCTTATCCACATTTCTCAGTCTACTATAAAAAGAAGAAACCTCTCTGTTAGACCTGTCACCAAAAAACTCTGGTATGTTCACAGTGTCAGAGACCCCTGGGTCTTGCCTATAACTAATTTCTCTTTCATCCCAAATGCTACTATTGATTATACCCACAAGCCTATAAACATTACCTATTGGGTTATTACAACCAGGTGTTCTCATACCTGCTTCAACCTTTCCCCAGTCATATCTGTACTAGCTCAAGTGAACACGTTAAAAAAAGAGTTGCCTACAATGACTCTATTTTTGTACTTCGTAATCAATCTCGTTAAAAAATGAAACTGTACTGCCGCTTCTGTTTTGCCAAAATTAATGTAAGGTTTTAGTTCCTTAGATCTGCTCTATCACTTTGAAAATTACTGAACCTTTAGTTAATGAATATTCCATCATTCTTCACAATTTCTTAGATTAATGCCTTATGTCCATGATGTTTATAAAATATTACTTTTCCTAATTGCTCTTTTTATGCTTACCGTCTTGCTAAGGTCACTCTAAAACCTCCACAAGCATCTAATTATGCGCTCTACAAATTGATTCATCTGAAACTCCAGGTGGCTTCATAAAGCCCCAGATGAATACACTGCCTGAGAACCATTTCCTGACTGCTCCCTTGTTGCTCAAATGCGGCTGGATCCTAATGACAGTGACACCTTAAAACAACCATCAATGATTAAAAATTCTCCCCAACATCAGACATGACTTCCTGGGACAGGTCCATCCCAGCAATGAGGGACTAAGTTATCTATGGTTGAAAAAGTTAACGTCCCATTTATTCTGTGACTAAGAGCTCCACATTTGTCAAGACAGTTTTTCCTTTGGTTTTACTTCCTGTGAGTGCCTTTTCTCTGTGTATCTTTTTGCATTTTCTTTTAAGTTTGCATCATGTCCATATGTCAGCTATTCAAAAATCACTTTAAAAATTGTTAGTGATGTTGGGGAGCACCTGGCTGGCCCAGTCGGTGGAACATGCAACTCTTGATCTAGGGGTTGTGAGTTCAAACCCCACATGAGGTAATAGAGAAATTACTTAGAAATAAAACCTTTTAAAAAATATTTGTGGGTAGGAAGATGGCGGCGTAGGAGGACGCTGGGCTCACCGCGCGTCCTGCTGATCAATTAGATTCCACCTACACCTGCCTAAATAACCCAGAAAACCGCCAGAGGATTAGCAGAACGGAGTCGCCGGAGCCAAGCGCAGACGAGAGGCCCACGGAAGAGGGTAGGAAGGGCGGCGAGGCGGTGCGCGCTCCACGGACTGGCGGGAGGGAGCCAGGGCGGAGGGGCGGCTCGCCGGCCAAGCAGAGCCCCCGAGTCTGGCGGGCAAAAGCGGAGGGGCCTGACGGACTGTGTTCCGACAGCAAGCGCGACTTAGCGTCTGGGAGGTCATAAGTTAACAGCTCTGCTCCGAAAGCAGGAAGGCTGGAGGACAAAGGGAGGGAGAGCTGCTGAGCCCCCGGACGACAGAGCTCAGTTTGGTGGGGAACAAAGGCGCTCGCCAGCGCCATCTCCCCCGCCCATCCCCCAGCCAAAATCCCAAAGAGAACCAGTTCCTGCCAGGGAACTTCCTCGCTCCGCGCAAACACCCAACTCTGTGCTTCTGCGGAGGAGCCAAACCTCCGGCAGCGGATCTGACTCCCTCCCGCTGCCACAGGGCCCCTCCTGAAGTGGATCACCTAAGGAGAAGCAAGCTAAGCCTGCCCCTTCTGCCCCTGTGCACCTTGCCTACCCACCCCAGCTAATACGCCAGATCCCCAGCATCACAAGCCTGGCAGTGTGCAAGTAGCCCAGACGGGCCACGCCACCCCACAGTGAATCCCGCCCCTAGGAGAGGGGAAGAGAAGGCACACACCAGTCTGACTGTGGCCCCAGCCGTGGGCTGGGGGCAGACATCAGGTCTGACTGCGACTCCGCCCACCAACTCCAGTTATACACCACAACACAGGGGAAGTGCCCTGCAGGTCCTCACCATGCCAGGGACTATCCAAAATGACCAAGCGGAAGAATTACCCTCAGAAGAACCTCCAGGAAATAACAACAGCTAATGAGCTGATCAAAAAGGATTTAAATAATATAACAGAAAGTGAATTTAGAATAATAGTCATAAAATTAATCGATGGGCTTGAAAACAGTATAGAGGACAGCAGAGAATCTCTTGCTACAGAGATCAAGGGACTAAGGAACAGTCACGAGGAGCTGAAAAACACTTTAAATGAAATGCAAAACAAAATGGAAACCACCACGGCTCCGATTGAAGAGGCAGAGGAGAGAATAGGTGAACTAGAAGATAAAGTTATGGAAAAAGAGGAAGCTGAGAAAAAGAGAGATAAAAAAATCCAGGAGTATGAGGGGAAAATTAGAGAACTAAGTGATACACTAAAAAGAAATAATATACGCATAATTGGTATCCCAGAGGAGGAAGAGAGAGGGAAAGGTGCTGAAGGGGTACTTGAAGAAATAATAGCTGAGAACTTCCCTGAACTGGGGAAGGAAAAAGGCATGGAAATCCAAGAGGCACAGAGAACTCCCTTCAGACGTAACTTGAATCGATCTTCTGCACGACATATCATAGTGAAACTGGCAAAATACAAGGATAAAGAGAACATTCTGAAAGCAGCAAGGGGTAAACGTGCCCTCACATATAAAGGGAGACCTATAAGACTCGTGACTGATCTCTCTTTTGAAACTTGGCAGGCCAGAAAGAATTGGCACGAGATTTTCAGTGTGCTAGACAGAAAAAATATGCAGCCGAGAATCCTTTATCCAGCAAGTCTGTCATTTAGAATAGAAGGAGAGATAAAGGTCTTCCCAAACAAACAAAAACTGAAGGAATTTGTCACCACTAAACCAGCCCTACAAGAGATCCTAAGGGGGACCCTGTGAGACAAAGTACCAGAGACAACACTACAAGCATAAAACATACAGACATCACAATGACCCTAAACCCGTATCTTTCTATAATAACACTGAATGTAAATGGATTAAATGCGCCAACCAAAAGACATAGGGTATCAGAATGGATAAAAAAACAAGACCCATCAAGACCCATCTCATCTTTAGATTGAGAGTGAGGGGATGGAGAACTATTTATCATGCTACTGGAAGCCAAAAGAAAGCTGGAGTAGCCATACTTATATCAGACAAACTAGACTTTAAATTAAAGGCTGTAACAAGAGATGAAGAAGGACATTATATAATAGTTACAGGGTCTATTCATCAGGAAGAGCTAACAATTATAAATGTCTATGCGCCGAATACCGGAGCCCCCAAATAGATAAAACAACTACTCATAAACATAAGCAACCTTATTGATAAGAATGTGGTAATTGCAGGGGACTTTAACACCCCACTTACAGAAATGGATAGATCATCTAGACACATGGTCAGTAAAGAAACAAGGGCCCTGAATGAAACATTGGATCAGATGGACTTGACAGATATATTTAGAACTCTGCATCCCAAAGCAACAGAATATACTTTCTTCTCGAGTGCACATGGAACATTCTCCAAGATAGATCATATACTGGGTCACAAAACAGCCCTTCATAAGTTTACCAGAATTGAAATTATACCATGCATACTTTCAGACCACAATGCTATGAAGCTTGAAATCAACCACAGAAAAAAGTCTGGAAAACCTCCAAAAGCATGGAGGTTAAAGAACACCCTACTAACGAATGAGTGGGTCAACCAGGCAATTAGAGAAGAAATTAAAAAATATGTGGAAACAAACGAAAATGAAAATACAACAATCCAAACGCTTTGGGACGCAGCGAAGGCAGTCCTGAGAGGAAAATACATTGCAATCCAGGCCTATCTCAAGAAACAAGAAAAATCCCAAATACAAAATCTAACAGCACACCTAAAGGAAATAGAAGCAGAACAGCAAAGACACCCCAAACCCAGCAGAAGAAGAGAAATAATAAAGATCAGAGCAGAAATAAACAATATAGAGTCTAAAAAAACTGTAGAGCAGATCAATGAAACCAAGAGTTGGTTTTTTGAAAAAATAAACAAAATTGACAAACCTCTAGCCAGGCTTCTCAAAAAGAAAAGGGAGATGACCCAAATAGATAAAATCATGAATGAAAATGGAATGATTACAACCAATCCCTCAGAGATACAAACAATTATCAGGGAATACTATGAAAAATTATATGCCAACAAATTGGACAACCTGGAAGAAATGGACAAATTCCTGAACACCCACACTCTTCCAAAACTCAATCAGGAGGAAATAGAAAGCTTGAACAGACCCATAACCAGCGAAGAAATTGAATCGGTTATCAAAAATCTCCCAACAAATAAGAGTCCAGGATCAGATGGCTTCCCAGGGGAGTTCTACCAGACGTTTAAAGCAGAGATAATACCTATCCTTCTCAAGCTATTCCAAGAAATAGAAAGGGAAGGAAAACTTCCAGACTCATTCTATGAAGCCAGTATTACTTTGATTCCTAAACCAGACAGATCCCAGTAAAAAAAGAGAACTACCGGCCAATATTCCTGATGAATATGGATGCAAAAATTCTCAATAAGATACTAGCAAATCGAATTCAACGGCATATAAAAAGAATTATTCACCATGATCAAGTGGGATTCATTCCTGGGATGCAGGGCTGGTTCAACATTCGCAAATCAATCAACGTGATACATCACATTAACAAAAAAAAAGAGAAGAACCATATGATCCTGTCAATCGATGCAGAAAAGGCCTTTGACAAAATCCAGCACCCTTTCTTAATAAAAACCCTTGAGAAAGTCGGGATAGAAGGAACATACTTAAAGATCATAAAAGCCATTTATGAAAAGCCCACAGCTAACATCATCCTCAACGGGGAAAAACTGAGAACTTTTCCCCTGAGATCAGGAACACGACAGGGATGCCCACTCTCACCGCTGTTGTTTAACATAGTGCTGGAAGTTCTAGCATCAGCAATCAGACAACAAAAGGAAATCAAAGGCATCAAAATTGGCAAAGATGAAATCAAGCTTTCGCTTTTTGCAGATGACATGATATTATACATGGAAAATCCAATAGACTCCACCAAAAGTCTGCTAGAATTGATACATGAATTCAGCAAAGTTGCAGGATATAAAATCAATGTACAGAAATCAGTTGCATTCTTATACACTAACAATGAAGCAACAGAAAGACAAATAAAGAAACTGATCCCATTCACAATTGCACCAAGAAGCATAAAATACCTAGGAATAAATCTAACCAAAGATGTAAAGAATCTGTATGCTGAAAACTATAGAAAGCTTATGAAGGTAATTGAAGAAGATTTAAAGAAATGGAAAGACATTCCCTGCTCATGGATTGGAAAAATAAATATTGTCAAAATGTCAATACTACCCAAAGCTATCTACACATTCAATGCAATCCCAATCAAAATTGCACCAGCATTCTTCTCGAAACTAGAACAAGCAATCCTAAAATTCGTATGGAACCACAAAAGGCCCCGAATAGCCAAAGGAATTTTGAAGAAGAAGACCAAAGCAGGAGGCATCACAATCCCAGACTTTAGCCTCTACTACAAAGCTGTCATCATCAAGACAGCATGGTATTGACACAAAAACAGACACATAGACCAATGGAATAGAATAGAAACCCCAGAACTAGACCCACAAATGTATGGCCAACTCATCTTTGACAAAGCAGGAAAGAACATCCAATGGAAAAAAGACAGCCTCTTTAACAAATGGTGCTGGGAGAACTGGACAGCAACATGCAGAAGGTTGAAACTAGACCACTTTCTCACACCATTCACAAAAATAAACTCAAAATGGATAAAGGACCTGAATGTGAGACAGGAAACCATCAAAACCTTAGAGGAGAAAGCAGGAAAAGACCTCTCTGACCTCAGCCGCAGCAATCTCTTACTCGACACATCCCCAAAGGCAAGGGAATTAAAAGCAAAAGTGAATTACTGGGACCTTATGAAGATAAAAAGCTTCTGCACAGCAAAGGAAACAACCAACAAAACTAAAAGGCAACCAACGGAATGGGAACAGATATTTGCAAATGACATATCGGACAAAGGGCTAGTATCCAAAATCTATAAAGAGCTCACCAAACTCCACACCCGAAAAACAAATAACCCAGTGAAGAAATGGGCAGAAAACATGAATAGACACTTCTCTAAAGAAGACATCCGGATGGCCAACAGGCACATGAAAAGATGTTCAGCGTCGCTCCTTATCAGGGAAATACAAATCAAAACCACATTCAGGTATCACCTCACACCAGTCAGAGTGGCCAAAATGAACAAATCAGGAGACTATAGATGCTGGAGAGGATGTGGAGAAACGGGAACCCTCTTGCACTGTTGGTGGGAATGCAAATTGGTGCAGCCGCTCTGGAAAGCAGTGTGGAGGTTCCTCAGAAAATTAAAAATAGACCTACCCTATGACCCAGCAATAGCACTGCTAGGAATTTATCCAAGGGATACAGGAGTACTGATGCATAGGGGCACTTGTACCCCAATGTTCATAGCAGCACTCTCAACAATAGCCAAATTATGGAAAGAGCCTAAATGTCCATCAACTGATGAATGGATAAAGAAATTGTGGTTTATATACACAATGGAATACTATGTGGCAATGAGAAAAAATGAAATATGGCCTTTTGTAGCAACGTGGATGGAACTGGAGAGTGTGATGCTAAGTGAAATAAGCCATACAGAGAAAGACAGATACCATATGGTTTCACTCTTATGTGGATCCTGAGAAACTTAACAGGAACCCATGGGGGAGTGGGAGGAAAAAAGAAAAAAAAAAAAGAGGTTAGAGTGGGAGAGAGCCAAAGCATAAGAGACTGTTGGGAACTGAGAACAAACTGAGGGTTGATGGGGGGTGGGAGGGAGGAGAGGGTGGGTGATGGGTATTGAGGAGGGCACCTTTTGGGATGAGCACTGGGTGTTGTATGGAAACCAATTTGACAATAAATTTCATATAATAAAAAATAAAATAAAATAAAATAAAAAATAAAAAATATTTGTGATGTTGGAATACATTCTTGATTTATATACCCTACAAACAATTTTGGAGTATACCCTCCAAAACTTTCTAGCATATGAACAAGGGAAATTGTGGCTCTTAAAACTGAAAGCCACTGTTAATAGCCTTAATAGCCAGAAGAAGAGATTCTAACCCTGTGGACCTCTTGCCATAGAATATTTGCAACCACTTTCCTTAAGATTTGTAAAGTAAGCATTTGTCACCAATAATGGTAGCAATGTTTATAGAGATCTTCCCAAGTGTCAAGCACCGTGCAATGCACATTTCACACATTTCGAGTTAATTTTCACGAAAACCTAATTACATAATAGAAAACTAAATCTCATAAAGTTCCTAGCTAGCAAGTGACAGAGCTGAGATTCAAATCTGTTACAGGTTTATTATAAGGGGCATAAGACTTAGAAGGATTGAGCACATCAATGCATTTAAAGTGCTTAGAACAGTATTGCTTGTAGTAACTCTCCCCGCTCAGTACGAACACTAAGATTCTGGCATCAGGGAGGAATTTTGTAAGTTAGAGATATGACTGAGTCTGCAAAACTACACGAAGTTATTTTGATGAACTGAAATGTGTCCCAGTTATTCTGTGACTAAGAGCTCTACGTTTATCAAGACAGTTTTCCCTTTGTTTTTATTTCCTATGAGTGTCATTTCTCAGAAGATCTCCTGCCACCAGTTCAAAGTGATTTGTGACCCCCTCTACCACCACCATTTTTATGCTTTTTTTATCATAAAGATTCTTAGCATAAAATCAGAGGAAGGTAACATTTTAAAGTGCAGCCATCAGGATGACCACCCATACAAGCACAAGTTTTGCTATTGGATCTTTCCTTTGTGGGTTTTCTTCTGTTTTGTTTCTACCCAAGGGAGATAAGAACAGGTGAAGCGGAGATGCCATTTTCCATTCCTAGGGCATAAAGACAGTTTGAGATCCTCTGTTCCCATTGTGTATAAAAATAGCGACCACATAACTGCCTGCTATATAAAACACAGGAACAAGTACTATCTGAGCCTGACTGACTGAAAACACACCATGTTTCTGTAGTTGAATGTCAGGCGCATAAAAACATAAAGCAAGAGAAAAAAGTACCTCCCTTTTGCCGCCAGAACCACACTGTCCAGTATGATAGTCACTAGCCATGTGTGGCTTTAAGCTCTTGGATTGCAGCTAGTTTTAAATTTTTTTTTTTTTTCAACGTTTATTTATTTTTTTTGGGACAGAGAGAGACAGAGCATGAACGGGGGAGGGGCAGAGAGAGAGGGAGACACAGAATCGGAAACAGGCTCCAGGCTCTGAGCCATCAGCCCAGAGCCCCGACGCGGGGCTCGAACTCACGGACCGCGAGATCGTGACCTGGCTGAAGTCGGACGCTTAACCGACTGCGCCACCCAGGCGCCCCGGATTGCAGCTAGTTTTAATTGAGATGTTAATTGAGTTATTTAGTTGAGGTATAAGATGCACACTGGATTTCTAAGAATTAGTTAAAAACAGAATAAAATGTCAATATTTTTATGTGGATTACTTGTGGAAAGGATAATACTTTGGGTTAAATAATACCATTAAAATCAATTTTATTGCTTTTCATTTTTTAAAATGTGTATACTAGAAAACATAAAATTAACTATATAGCTTGCATTATATTTGTACTTGGGAGCACTGCTCTCGATTGAAGTCTTAACTTTGCCTTAAGTCTCTAGTACCTTAGAAATATTAATATACATTATTAGTAACATATAACATAAACATATTAATATCGAAGGTGGCTACATTCGAATCTAGAAATAAGTACATTTATTATGTACCTACTAAGAGTACAAAGATTCATAGTACAGAATTCTTGTCCTTAAAAGCAAGTGAACTAAGATTCATTGAGTCCTACTATGAGCCAGGCCCTGGGCAACCTTGCAAGCTAGATATTATCATTTCCACTATACAGCTCAACTCCAGCTTCACAGCCTTCTCTATCTGGGAGCCAAAAAGCTTCTTGCAACCAAAATGAGCATAGGCACTGAGTTCTTCTCTGCACCCTTAGTCATAAATACCCTTCTTCTAACTCTGGCCTGTATGTCTCAGTCTTTTGGGGCTACTGTAACCAAATACCATACACGGGGTGGTTTCTATGCACCAAACAATTTTTTCTTACAGTTGTGGGGACTGGAAAACCCAAGATCTGGTGCCAGCATGATTAGGTTCTAGTGAGGGCCCTCTTCTGGGTTGCAGACTGCGGACTTCTTGCTGTGTTCCCACCTGGTGGAAGGAGCAGGAAACTCTTGGGATCTCTTTTACAAGGGCATTAATCCCATGTGAGAGAGCTCCACCCTCATGACCTAATCACCTTCCAAAGGCCCCACCTCCTAATACCATCACATTGATGATTAAGATTTCAACCTATCAAAAAAAAAAAAAAAAAAAAAAAAAAAGATTTCAACCTATCAATTTGGGGAGGGGTGTGGATACAAACATTCAGACTATAGCGCTGTGTAACTTTCCCCAAAATGGGTGGGTGGATGTGTGCTTTCTGTATTGTATGTTCCAGTGACCAGACCTTTCTTTACCTTTAAATTTGTGAACTTTGCAATCCTGCATTAGGTAATTAACTGCAAGGAGATAATAATGATAATAGTGTCCAGGCTAGGAAAGCACAGAAACTTTACTTCTCAAAATGATTTACTTCTCAGTCATCTTGGTTTCTCACCACATGGCATCACCAGAGGTTACTCTGATTTTTCTTGAAGACAAAAGCTATCATTCTTTTAGATCAAGTTCATCTGATAAGTTCTGTTTGCTGAGTCACATGTTTTCGTTGTGTCTGTTTGGATTTCCAACTGGTGTCTCAAACTTCACGTGCCCCAAACTGAGTTCCCGAGGTGCCATCCCTCCCCACCTGTTTCCCCTTACGCTATTCTCAGTCTCGGAAGATCGACACTCCACTCTTCCCGGCAACCAGGCTAAAAAACTGGGGAGTTCGCCTTCGCTCTCTTATTTCACACCCACGTGTAATCTGCCAGCCTTGGCAGCTCTCCCTTCAAAGTAACGTATAGCTACGCTTCAAGCATTTCTCACCACCAAATGCCAATTGCCCTGGTCCAATCCATCATGGGGCCTCCCTTCAGTTACAGCAATGGCGGCCCGACTTTGCCCCCTTCAGTGTGCTCTCCACATAGCAGCCAGAGTTACTGTAACACATCTTAGATCGTTTCTCCTCTGCTCAAAACCCTCTGAGAGCACCTGCTGGCGAATCCTCTTTGGTGGCTTTCAAAGCCCCCACACGCAGATTTGAGCCATTTCGGACTTCTTGCTATTTCTCAAAAACAGAGGCAGTCTCCAGCTTCAGGGCCTCCCCACAAAATACTCTTCCTCTGCCATCCACCCAGAACACCTTCATATGTCCTTCAGACCTCTCCTCCACTGCCTCCTCTCTACTGAGGACTTCCTTGACCAGCGTGTTTCACACCTGCAATTGTTCTGCACAAACACTCCCTTCCCTGTTCTGTTTTTTTCCATGACCCTATTGCCAACTACCATACTGTGTCCTCTACTCATTTATCTCCCCCCACAAAGAATTTAAACTCCACAAAAGTGGGGATCCTATTTTATTTATCACTATCTTCCCAGTTCTTTGAACAGTGCCTGCCACAAAATAAATGCTCAATAAGTACTTGTCAGGTGACTGAATGACATTTTCAGATGAGGAAAATGAGGCCCAGAGAAGCTCAGTTGTAGCCCAAGGTCACAGGATTAGTGAGGGCAAGGTCAGGCCTGGGATTTTCCGCCCGCGCTCAGTCTACTCTCTCCGTCTGGGTCAGGAGGTAAGAGGGGCAGCCATGCCTTGGAAGAAGCACACACTGAGGTTCAAATGTGGATTTTGCTGGAAGCGCTGAGCTGAAACAGAAACAACTATTTTGGCAGCATTTTTGACAATCTGTGAGATTAAGGAAAGTAATGTGAAGGTATATGCTGAAGCTTTCCAGCTTTAAGACTGGCTTTAACTATTTTTCTTTCAGCTGTAGCTTTCTGGGGTAATGAATGTACCATATGTCTGTATCTCCAGGTTCTCATACAAATGAGGAAACCTAAAATGCCAGATGATTAAAACAGATTTCTGCTTGTTTCCATGGGAAATCAACTGCTGTGAAACCTTCAGAGATGAGAGAGAGAGAGAGTGTGTTCGGCTCAAGGCGTTCCCTGGTGAGTGGCTGCACTCTGTCTTCAGCCCAGGCCCCAGCCCACAGGTGAGACACTGTCCCAGGCTGCCTGCTGTGCCGGTGGCTGCATGAGACTGCCAAGGTCAGCACATCTTGTCCAAGTGTCCTTTGAGCGTCCACCACCACGGCCTACAGTGTCAGGGCCTGGCCAACCGTGCAAGAAAAGGCACCTACTAATGACAAACAGATGCTTAATAATGCAGGTCCCCCAGCCTCAACCTCCCAGTGTGGTCTCAGCTCATGGTGAACCCTCTAGGGAATCTTCTGGTGGTCAGAAGGACGCACCATCAAGGATTCTTGCTGGAAGAGCCACTGTTTCCTACTTGCAACTAGATGGAGCTAATTCAGGGGAGTGGAAGGGGCACTCTGTAAACACAGCCACGTATGCCCTGGGTGGCGGCACCAAAGAAGTCTCCAGGAGGCCGTGATGGTTACTTGTTCCCGTCTGCCCCAGAATTAGCACCAATTTGCCTAAATGAGACAATGCTGAGGAAAAAAGGCTGCAAAAGAGTCCCATGTTGTCTTGCCACTGGCAATCTCTGGCTTGTCTGGGGAAAATTGGTTCAGGAGCTTACTCTATACTAAGTTGAGAGGGAAAAGATAACCTTTCTCGGCTTTCCTAACCCAGAGTGTAACTTGGGCATGCCAGGGTGAGGCCCAAAGCTGGCTCGTCAGCAGTGATGGAGAATGTAGAGTTTAAATTTGGATTCAGACAGCCCTGAATGCTCACGCCTCTTCTCCAACTTACTAGCTGTGAGAGCTCACAGCACTTGTAGCCAGTTTGAGTCTCTGTAAAGTGGGATGATAATACCTCCACCCCCTCCACGGGGGAGGACAAAATCAGCTAAGTCAAGTAAAAGCACTCACACGGGGTCTGATAGGCAGGGGCTGTGCAGCGCCTGGGGACTTCTCTTTTCTTACCCTCTGTTGCTAGGTTTTACTGCCAACATTGGAAACAGACAGCTTGGTGAGCAACAAGTAGACGGCGACCTCTCTCTTGCCATAACCACCGTCACCAGCACCAGCAGCTTGATTCTTCTCAGAAGTGCTACCAAGGATGTCGACAGTGCAGGGGTCTCCAACTCTTCACATACTCATTTACTTATAACTGCTCAGCCAGACTTGGCCGTCTTGCTTAGGTAGAATGTTTCTCGGAGAGGCTACGTGGAGGACACTTAGGTTGTCTTCTGCCCAAATAAACCACCAGTAGGACCCCTGGAATTAAGACCATAGGTCATAAAGCATTTCAAATGTCTTGCCCTAAGCTCATCAAAATATTTTGACTCCTCTTTCTTCAAATGACTCACAGGCATGATTTCTTAGCACCGGGCCAACCTAACAGGTTCTGTGTAAGCCAGACCATAGGAAGCAGTAGTACCATTTTGTGGTCCTGGGGAAGCTTTTAAATCAATCTTTCCGTTACAGCCATGATATCCCAAGTCATACTCTGGTAACATGCTCTATTTCTGTAGATTCCAGTAATAGCTACTGAATGCTGTCTCTATTCTGTTTCCACCCAACCCAGTCCTGATACTGATACTATCTAGACTTGGCACAGGCTCCACAAGTTAAGTGCAGAGTTCTCCACAGGATCGCCCTCCCTTCAGATACTAGTCACAAGCCCCCCAGGGATTCCCAAGGCCAACCACTCATCGGTCCAACTGGCTACAAATCTGGAGGTTCCATGACTCCCTCGGGTTTGATAATTCACAAGAATGACTCACAGAACTCAAGAAAGTGCAAAATTATGATTACAGTTGTTTTTGAAGAGAACTTAGGACAGAACTCAGCTTCTGTGCCCTCTCTCCATGGGGCGAGACTGTGTCTACCCTCTGGGCACTTCTATGAGTTCACCAACTGGGAAGCTCCAATGAGCCTTGATGTCGCAGTTTTTACTGGAGTTTCATTATGAAGACAAGATTGATCTTAATTTCTCTCCTCCCCAGTTCCTATTTCCCCCAACCCGCCCTCCCCTCCAGGTCAGGTTGGGCCAAAATCCAACACTCTAATAGCAGGGCTGGCCTTTCTGATGTCCAGCCCACATCCTGAAGCTTTCTAAAGGCCCACATGAGTCATCTCATTAGCTTAACAAAGACACTTCTATCACTTGGGAAATTCCAAGGGCTCTGTGTACCAGGAACCAGGGACAAAGACCAAATATATTCTTTATTATATAATAATCTCTCATGGTTATTTACAAAACATAAGGGCTTTGAGTTGAAGTTTTTTCCTTTGGGCAGCGGGAAATCAAGTGATTTCTTGAGCAGCTACTATGGGCCATAAATAATATACATGCTGAGAGCTGTACTTTTGGAAGATAATTTAGACAATTGCATGGAAGGTGGTCTGGCTGAAGTGAAGACAGGAAATGGGAGACTAGGAAGGAGGCAGTCACCCTTGTGTAGCCATAAAGTGATGAGAGCTAACGTGGGGGAGCACAAGTGGAAATGGAAAATCTGGGGGACATTTGAGAGAGGTTTTGAAGGAAGATTTCAACTTGTCATCTAACTTTTTTTGTTTTCATTTTTATAGAACATCTATTAATCTTTATGTGATTTGACAAAATCTGCATTATTAAAAGACGGGTAATAAAATTTAGGCTTATATCGAATCTGACATATTAAGTTCTATAGTATCTAGAATATTATGTAAGAAATGAGGGGAAAACTGAGGTGGAAACAGGATAAAAGCATCTTTATATCTGCAGGTGTGGTCCATAGTGCACAGCACATAAAAATAATCCTAGAGAAAATGCAATTGACTTACTTGGATGAAGTGTTTTTCCTTTTGGGGAAAGGAAGAGGGGGCAAAGAGGGGCAAGAATTCAAAGGCATAAGCAGAATGGTTTCTCCATTTCAAAATGGTAATAAAATATTTAGATCATTGCTCTAGGGCACCTTTGAGAAAAAGAACACCTTGACCAGAGCAGGTTCATTGCATAATTCTTTAGTAATATGTACAATTTTCAAGTAATGGAGAGGACCTAAAGAATAATTTTACTTTAACTGTGGCTATCTATTTCTCTTCTCGCCCTCTGGGGGTTGATCTGTTTCAGCATCGCATGGACTCTTCTCTACACAGTTTCTAGAAAACCAGATTCTTACTCTTGAAACACCTTCGATAAAGGAATCATCAAGAATTTTATCTCCATACAATCAGGGCTAAAATGAACTCCCCTTTCTGTAGCCTTATTTAAGGCTCTTTAGTGCAGGTGGCTCATGAAGATTTCAATTCCTTTATTCAGAGGACAGCAGGTACCACTATAATCTTCTATTGCTTTACACTGAACTCTTCTGATTCCTCTATTTGCTTTTTGTTTTAATTGTTCTACTGTACTGGTGACAGCCTCCTCTTATTGGCCATTCTAGCCCATCTCCTTCAGGGAACCCTGACCATGTAAATACCTGTTTAAAGTTCTTCCATCTACTTCCTATTTCATATGGTAAAACAGAGACCTCATCTAGTCAGTAATATTGAATTCGATGTTTAGCCTTTTCTTCAGTCCGTGATTCAATAGAAGTTTTGTTTCTGAGAATTATTTTCGTCTGGCTACAAAACGACATCCCAACAGCTATGGTTGTTCCCAAAGCTAATCCCAAGGCAAACAAGCTGCCTACAAGTGCCACTAATTCAAAGGGAATAAGAGGATCTCTCCGGGCTGCTTTCCTCAGTCTTTACCGTGTTCCACCCAAAGGAGAGCCAATTGTAAAGCCATGTAAACTTGGTCATAACAAAAATGAAGGCAGCATGAATGCAACCCAGCGGTGCTAAAAGGAGATGTGGGGTGAACAAGGCATGACTTTGGTAACCAAACAGTTGTTGACCCAAGGACAGTGATGGTCCAATTTCATCACACATCTGTTACACCTTCTGTGGCGATGCAACTGTGGTGACTTGTATGCGTGGCAACACTTTACTATCTTGAGCATTTTCAAGTTTCCACCCCAAAGGGGCAAAGCCAGGACCAATAAACTAGCATGGAGGTCATTATAAAGAATTCTATAATTTATAATTTATCAACATGATAAAATGAAGTCATGCTTCCTCCCGTTGTGTGTCAAGACCAAAACCGTGACCGAGTCAATCCTGGCCATGATAGAACGTGCTGCTATGTCTGTCACCAAGGGCTATGATGGAAACTCAGTGACATAGTCTCTGTCATTCTTGGAGATTTTCAACCTCGATAACTGCTTAGAATGTACCTGGTTTGGTGAGAAAGAATGAATGCGTTCCTACTTTTAGAAAATCACACATCTCCTTGTTCTGTGCCATGTGTCCATGTGCCACAAATTCATGTGTGTTCCTGAATTGTCATGCCTTCAAGTCATGGGATGTTAATGCAGCGTATGCCATTTTCACTGTTACACATGCAGAGTTCTGTATCTTAACCAGGAGAATCCAGTATCTTGGCTTGAAACCCAATCTCGGTCTGGTCCCTGGTGCCCACCCCTCGGCCATGTAATTCCAGGGCAACGTGGGCTCACCCAGAACAGGTCTTCTCCTCAGATAACTCTGTCATGGGTACCTCCGTCCAGCGCAAGCAGAAAGCAAATCCTGGTTGTGAGAGGCTAGAAGGCAGGCCAAGCTGCGAGCAGTCTGTCTTTCCACCAGTGCTCTCCATTTTGTCTTCATTATAAAATACAACATGATGACCAGAGAAAACTATGGGAAGAGTTAAACTACTTGCTAAAGAAATCCAAGTAATCTTGATAAACAAACTGGCTTCTTTGTGATGAACAGAGCTTTGTGTTCTGAACACTAAAAATTGACAGAAAGATCTTAATATTTTACCTCCTGAGCAAGCTTCAGCACCTCTGTCCTGATTTTTAATGCCATATATCTGTTATTCTTCTGAACAAAAACGTTGCCTCCTCTTGTCTTCGAATGGCTGACCTATTTCTGCTTTAAAATGAACATTGTCAGTTTTTACTCTTCAAACAGACTTTTGAAATGTGTTCTCTTTTGAGTACAAGGCCCTCCCTCCCCTTGTAGATCACAAATTCATGAAGCAGCTGGGGGAATGTTGGGATGAGCCCCTGTATAAATCATGGGGCAGAGAGAACCTGTAACACTGATGTGTTAAAACCGGTTATTTCTTCAGTCATGCAGATTTCGGTAAACAATAAAAGCACTATTTCAAAATTCTGTGTGTACTCTTCTTTCCATAATGTTAATTAAGACACTGAATCACTCACATCAGCAGAAGTTCTGCAACAGGCTGAATATTTTACATAAGAATTTCTCAAGAAAATAATTTCATGGGTTTCAATTGGGGGGAAGAAATGATTATTTCATGTATCATGGGTGATATGTTAAATTGAAATAGAAAGGAAAGAGTAAAAAAACATATATACTTTATTCCTGCAAGAAGCACTTAGTAGGCTTACTTTTTAAAAGAAATTATATATCAAGCTGCAAGATGTTGACTTTTAAGAAAACTGGCAACTGGCACTTTCTCATCTTTATTTTTTTTTAATTTGAAGGAAACACTCCTCCTTTAACTTAATATTAAAATAATTAAGTTAAAAAATAATTTTTGAACCTCAACCATGTGGGAAACAAAAAAATTCCAAGTGTCAAAAAAAGAGAAGATGTCATTATCTGTTTAATATTAATAAAAATTGACACAATGCACATTTATGATATGTCAGGCAGTTCTAAGACATGTATCAAATCACCTAATCCTCGGAAAGAGGAACCCTTTTGCACTGCTGGTGGAAATGCAAACTGGTGCAGCCCCTCTGGAAAACAGTATGGAGGTTCCTCAAAAAATTAAAAAAAGAACTACCCTATGACCCAGCAATTGCACTACTAAGTATTTATCCGAAGGATACAGGAGTGCTGTTTTGAAGGGGAACATGCACCCCAATGTTGATAGTGCTATGGACAATCACCAAACTATGGAGAGCACCCAAATGTCCATCGAAGGATGAATGGATAAAGAAGATGTGTCATATATATATATATATATATATATATATATGAGTATTACTTGGTGATCAAAAAAATGAAATCTTGCCATTTGCAACAACATGGATGGAACTAGAGTGTATAATGCTAAGTGAAATTAGTCAGGGTTCACTCACATGTGGAATTTAAGATACAAAATGGATGAGCATAATGGAAGGGAAGCAAAAATAATATAAAAACAGGGAGCGGGACAAACCATCAGAGACTCTTAAATAAAGAAAAACTGAGGGTTGCTGGAAGGTTTTTAGTGGGGGGATAGGATAATTAGACAAGAGGCATTAAGAAGGACCCTTGTTGGGATGAGCACTGGGTGTTATATGTAAGGGATGAATCACTGGATTCTACTCCTGAAATCATTATTGCACTACATGCTAACTAACTTGGATGTAAATTTAAAACAATTAATGAAAAAAAAAAAAAAAAAAAAAGAGGCACAGGCTGCTTCCTGTAGGCTCCTCACCAGGCAGCAGCATGCAGTGGTATCTCCTCCAGATCTAGGCTGGGGGACTGAGGTAGGCTCCCCTCCCCGCCTCAGGTAAGGCCTGTAAATCCAGCCTGGAACTGGAGGGACAGAAGGAGGAAATTAGGCTGGGAGTAGAAGTGAGGGAAGGAAATGCATGGTTTTCAGATCCTGTGTCCCCTCGTGTGAGAAAAGGCAGCCTCTGGGAAGGAGGTGCTGTTCTGTTTTGGGTGACAGATGAAGGCCTTGGGGTTGGGGTGCCTGACTGGCCGACCCAAGAAAGGAAACGGGGAGAGAAAGGACACAAGGAGGAGGAATGATCAGTTTGCTGTAGAAGTTCACTCCTGCTCCATCGTTCTTTCTTCTGTCCTTAAGGAAACTTCTAGAAAGACATTGTATGTTTTCTGTGGATCAAAAATGTCTTCTTCACAGATTCCAGAGAGTCTACCATTATAGACTGAATTTACATTAGATCTGTTCCCTTCTATATTAAAAATCATAGACAAATGTTTCTAAGGGGGAGGCACAGATATTTAGAAACTATAGTATAATTTAATTTCTATGTTTTTTTTTTAACCATTTGAGGATGGAGCTGTACCCAAAGTGGTTGGGGGTGGTCAGTGCTGAGGAAGGTGAAACAAGTTTCCTTCCAGTCTTCCTTAACTTTGGGTTTTGTGGCTTTCCTGAAGGTTCTTCTAGGTACCCCAAACAGCAGTCAAACAAACAGAAATATTTTATTTCAAGGACTAATGTGCCCAGCGCAGAACTGGCTACTGGAAGATTAAAAAAAAAAAAAAAAAATGGCCTAATCCTCACAACACATATCAAGTACTATAGTTATCCTCACTTATTTATGAAGCAACTGAAGCTCAGAGAGGCTAAGCAACTTATCCAAGTTTTCACAGCTATGGCAGGAAAAACATGGTTAATTACTATAAGAGTTTTCAGAAAAGAAAGTGTTAGAGAAGCTTAAGGAAAAAGGGTTCGGATGGGACATTTAAAGACTGATGTAATTTGGAGGGAAGTGAGAGAGAAATGAGAAGGTGCTGGAAAGATACGTACAAAACAGAGGAGGTGGTAAAGAGCTGTAAAGCCACTGAAGGCATGTGCAACTTTGCGGGTCCCCTCAGAGTCAACAAGTGCAACATTTAGGAAAGTGATTTTGCCTGAAAAGTTGGGTCTGTAAGAATGCCGCCATATACGTTTTTTAAAGAGCAGTGCCAGTTAAAATGAAGGTAAATCCAAATCCTTTCAGTTAAGGAGTTAAAACAATTCCGTGCAGCCGTGTGGGATCCCAGAAAGATCAGAAGATGGATTTGTGTTACTTCTCTGGAACCTCTAGATTCACTCTAGATGTGAGGAGCAGACAGGCAGGAATCTCCACTCACCTCTTGGCTCTTCAAGGCCTTAACAGGACGAGAGAAAAGTACTCACCCGTCTGCACAAAAGTTGTTCGGCCAAGACCATGCTGACTCCCTCATTTGCCTGTGGAAATGGTGACGGGGCATGAAGAGGTGTGTTTTGCTCTTGCATCTGAAATTTGTACCATATCACTCGTCTTCAGAACACTGAACAGATGTAACCTTGCAGAGACTTTTATGCGAACTTTGCTGTCGCTGGTTTTCAGAAATCTTTTGGGGTGTCAGAGCCTGGGCAGCAATCAACAGATGCTCTATAGTAAATTATTTCCTCACCATTCTGAGAAAGATAGTCCTTTCCCCTTCAAGCATTCAGAAATTCCCTTGTCTTCCTACCTCCCATGCTCCCTGGGAGACTGGAGAGGATGAGGGACCAGTCTGAAAAGCATTGTGATGTGACTGTTGGTCTAGACAGGGTCACAATGTGCCCCTCTGGGGACTGTGGCAACTGTGGGTGACTTGAGGGCTGGTATTACCACTCTTGATCATGAAAGATTTAAGTTTGTCCCAGCAAAGAACTGACAACATCACTTCAAAATATTGTTGCTTTTACCTCCTTCTCTGGATACAAACCTAAAGAGAAACACTCGACATCTATTGTGGATTTGTTTTAGATTATTAGAAGATTTTTCAAATGCATCTTATGTTAGGAGTTCAAGACAAATCAAAACCTTACACAGAAGATCTTATGGTGGCTTAACTGCAACATCTCCCTTCTCAAAAGGGGCTACATAGTATCTCCCTTCTCTGTCAACGTGGGCTGATGATGGACGTAATTCACCCTTAATGGTCCTGAGATATATTCTTCATAGAAAAATGATGAAGAGCATTATATGTAGGAAGATAACAATCTAGAGATAAAAATCCAAAGAAGTAAGAAAAGTGATGTTGATTTCTTTTAAGCATTCTAGAAAAAAATCACATTTTCTAGCAGTGTTTAAAAAAAAATCTGCTATTATAAAGCAGAAAGGGAGCATAGGTTTTAGAGTCAGATTCCCTGAATTCTGTTCTTGGCTCTTAGGCAAGTGACATTACCTATCTGTGGCTCAGCCTCCCCATCTGTGAAATGGGGACATTGAGAGTACCTACTTCATAGTGTCGTCACATGGATTAGTGAAATAATACATGTGATATTCTTAAACCATGCCTGGCACGGAGTGCTCAACAAAGCTTAATTTACTACCCTATTTGTGGCTTTCAAATCGCTGTAGCAAGTTATCAGACTACCACATAGGATTTCCAGATTGGGTTCCCAAAGTCCCTAAAAACACTTTCAATCAGAAATTATGTGTTTCAAAGCAGTTTATCTTGCTTTGTTACAGAAGCATTGTTACAGAAAGCATAATTTTGAGTCGTGGTTTAGCCAGTGAAATCAACAGTTCATGTGACATGACATCAGATCAGACTGTTGTCAGAAGCATTTTAGAAGCTGAAGAATATTGGGGACGTTCAAGAAATCTGGATGTTTTCAATCTCCTAAATAAGGCCACAGTGGTTTTCATGTTGTGGTTAAAACGATCCTCCCCTTGGTCACATGAAGAAATTTATCTTATCTGAACTCAAGCCTCTTTCTACATTGCTTTTGGGAGCAATCAGTGCGATTAACTCAGAAGTTTCCCCGACCCCACCTCACCCCCATATACATGACCATTGTTTACTATAAGATGGTATTTCCTTTTCATAGAGGATTAACTTTTAAATTTCTTTTAAAAAACAAGATAGACTGCAAAATATTTTCTAATCATTTTAATGAAATGTTCTCATGCTGGGCAGAATTCATGGTGCCTTTCTTTGAAATTCCATAATCACAGTGCATCACTTCTAATAGCCCTCTGCTGAATGTTCCTCAGAAACAAGGATGGATAACTGTAAATGCTACAACAGGCTTAGAGAAGCATTCAGAGGAGAGAATAGTCACAAGACCAGGGATGATTCAGGGAGGGAGAACACCTAAGGATATAAAGTTATTCTGCCAATGTCCAATTCACAGGGAGGAAAAAGCCAGTTATTGTCAGAATTGTGAAGGATCTGAGACTTGATCCCTTGTAAGCTCAAAGAAATTAGCCTGCCATGGTTTCTTGGAGGGCGGTAGAAGACAGGAAACCCCTGGATCAGATAAAAGTCTATTACTCAGCAAAAGCAGCAGCCAGAGTATTCACATTTTTGTGTCAGTTCCTGGAGTTCCTAACATAGTAATGACAGGTTGTGTTATAGGAGAGGAACCATGAGCTTAGGGAATGTGAACGTTTTCTAATGAGTGTAAGCATGCCTGCCTCTTGCTCTGAAGAGAAAGTGTCTTTATTATACTGGACGATAGGTATGCTTGCCTTTTGCTCCAGAGGGTGACATTTCCTCTATCTTCAAAGGCTGTTCACTCTACAAGTATCCTTGAATTTGAGTCTGGAAGAAAAAGCAGTCAGTGCCTTGCTTATAAGATGTGCGAAATTACTAGAGAACCATGGAGAATTGTCTTCCAACAGTTCTTAATAAATCAACTATTTTATGCCAGCACTTTGAGTACTCAGAATGTATGTTTGACTTACACCAGTTTCATGTTTCTGAAAGGCTGCCAAAGAACCCAGCAGCTAATAGGAATATGTAAAGGTAGAACGTCTGACTCAATTTTGGCTCAGGTCATGATCCCAGGGTCGTGGGATTGAACCCCACATAGAGATCCAAGTTGAGCGTCAAGCCAGCTTAAGATTCTCTCTCTCTCTCTGTCCTCATCTTCCTCCTTTGCCCCTCTCCCCTGATCACACTCTCTGAAAGAAAGAAAGAAAGAAAGAAAGAAAGAAAGAAAGAAAGAAAGAAAAGCAAGGAAATATTCCTCAGTGTAAAGGAATAAGGCTACACTATTACCAGTGAGAATGGGTGCTCTTTGTTCTATTAAAGATGACAGATACTCTATTCCAGCTGATGTTTGCAAGGGAAATAGCTACAGAAAATGTCTACCAAGAGGGTTTATCTTGGTAGGCATTAAGTGAATTAATAGGGCTGATGATTTCCTGCTCTTTCCAAAGAAAAAAGGCCATATGAAGGCTCTGCAGTCTTTAACTCTAAAATAGCAATTCAAATATTCTGTTATGAGAGATTACAGTCTTCCTGGAATGTTGGTAGTTGTGACAAAGGAAAACAGTTCCATTGTCAAATAAAGTTAGAGAAATGCTAAGCTCAGCAAAGTTAAACAAGTCTTTTTAACTTGGGACTTCTCAGATTTCTAAACATGTTAACATGTGTTGTGAATCTCCAAAAGAGATATAGTATTCTTCAAGGGATTTGATCACAGACCCCTATTTCTCAGGATACTCCAAGGGGAGAGTTCCAAGGAAAGCTGCTTGCAAATGCCTCTGTGGAGGAATGACCCTAGCTCACTGGCCATGGATGCTGAAAGACAAAGGTGCTTTGGGAAGATGTTCCCTAATGGGTCAGACATGCTCTAGGCAGATTTCCTACGGATAGCAGCAATGGGTACCTTCCTGCTTCTTTTATTAGATGTTGGCGATTATATTCATCACTGACTAAAATCTAGGGAGGATAAATATGTATCGTTTTAAGATCAATGTGAAAAATTTTAGCACTAAGTCCTAAGAAATCATCTATTCCAATCCCTTCTTGCAGATGAGACAGACGATGCAAAGATATTAAGAGACTTGTCCCAAATCACAAAGTTAGTCAGTGGCAGAACCACACCTGGAATCCTGGTGTCATTAATCCCAGTTTATGCTCTTTTCACTAATAGCAATAAAATTGACCATTAATGACTGCTATCATTGATACTGAGAAGGATACCAGGCTTTCTTGGTGTTTTGTTTTGTTTTGTTAAACAACAAATAAACAACATGAGTAAAATCAGAGAATTAATAAATGAATTCAAGAAAATGCATCATGCATCAATATGGGTGGTGGCTTTAAGAAGAGATCATCTGGGCGTGGTTATAGCATTTTCTGAGTAAACAAAGCACCTTCCATGACAGTTTTCCAAAGAGAGTCATGTTCATGTCAGTAACAAGAGAATCTTCAATTTCACCTCCCTGGTAGGGTTTCTTGAGCCATCAGATATCCATGCCTCAGAGAGACAGCGGCTTCAGCTTCGTAGTCAAAGGGAAGAAGCAATTCCTTAGGCTTGAAATTAAGGGCTTTGTCAAGGCTGATGTCACCGAAATTGGAAACAAATCAATGTTTAAACTGTGATCTGAAACGTTTTATGGTACATTCCATATGCATAATAAGATACAATGTTAACAAACTGGAAATTTTGAGTCCTGGGAAAATTGAGTTACCTTCCTTAGGAGGTATATCTTAATGTTTTGTTTTGTTTTAATAAATTTAATAAATAAATAAATAATAATAAATAAATAAATAAAGCCCCTTAAGAATGTTTCATTATCTTTAGAATAATTCACTTCATAGCTACAGCTAGTCATTTCCAGATTTAATTAATGAGTTAACACATATAAAGTTCTTAGAGCAGTGGCTGTACATGCTTAATAGTGACAGGAAAATATTACTTAGTAATATTATTGTAACAGTGATATTTAGGTACAAAAAATAAAAGCCACTCTTGAGAATGTCAAACTCATTTTTTGCTTTAAGCTATATATGTAGCATGTGAAAGTTACTTATCATTGGCCCATATGAACAATAATTCTTTTTTTTTAATTTTTTGACATTTATTTATTTCTGAGAGACAGAGAGAGACAGGGCATGAGTGGGGGGGGGGGGGGGCGGTGCAGAGAGAGAGGGAGACATAGAATCCAAAGCAGGCTCCAGGCTCTGAGCTGTCAGCACAGAGTCCGATGCAGGACTCGAACTCACGAACCGTAAGACCATGACCTGAGCCAAAGTCGGACACTCAACCGACTGAGCTACCCGGGCACCCCGAACAATAATTCTAAGAATGAGTTTCTCTGGTATATTTCATATTGTGTAAACTCAGAGCTACAGACACTTTATGATCTTTCATTAAGAAGTTTGCTTTCAGTCATAAAATGCTTTTCAATTAAAGAGGAAGCTATAAAATCGCCTCATGAAGACACATTTGGGATGTGAGCATGTTATTGGGAAAAGCACAAACTAATGCAATTGCAAAAACTTCTGAAAAAGGACCTTACTGAATATACTTGATGGATTCAACTTAAAAATAAATATTCATTTTCCATATGACTGAGTAGTGCTTAAGCAAGAGAACTCTGAAATTAGACTTGCCCGGGTCTAAATCCTAATTCTTCCACTCAATGGTCATATGACCTTTGATTAGTTACTTGTTTAAAATGTGCCTCAGTTGTCTTCTCTTCACAGGAGAAAATAATACTGCCTGGATAGCAAGGGTTAAAAAAAAATCAGACAATGAATAGAAAGCTAGTACTTAGCACACCATATGTACCTAGTAAGTGCTTATTTATTATTACCACTTCCAAAGTATATCACAGATTAGTGGGGCTAACCGCTTCAACCTTATGCGTCTGTGTGTGTTGGGGAGGGCTGCAGGGGGGTAAATAAACAAGACTGATTTTATAAAAATTCTGCCCAAAGTTGTGTAGTATCCTATTTTTAGGTCCTCAGCACCACCACACTCTCCTCTGGCACAATTTCAACTGCCATTTTAGGGTTAAGACCACATTTGACCACATTACCTCTTGGGCAACTTCCTGCTCACACGACATTTTCTAGGGGAGGTTTTATTCTCCTGTCTTAGCATTTTTAATGGCATAGAGACAAGGATTTCAAAACTGTTGCTAAAGGTGATTTTATCTGGCAGCTATTAATTCAGAAAGTGCTAATGGTTGCAACAGTGTTAAGAGCTGAAACTTAAAGTATTCTGTTAGCTCAGGACCTTCCCACAAAAGCTCAGAAAGGATCTGGGGAGCAGATGTGTATAGGGTGGGTAGAGAATGCTGGGTAAAACGCTGCTGGTGGTTTTGGTTTAGTATTTAGATTTTACTTTCACTATTACTAGGCAGAATCAACTAACATCAAATATAAAATAAAGCAAGCATAGCAGGTTGGTTTTCAAGAACAAACCCAGCATTGAAAAATCAAGGTTTAAGCAGATACATATGTATAATACATAATTTCAATATAAACTCTATGTGCTAAAGGATTCACATTAAAAAAAAATTTTTTTAATGTGTATTTATTTTAGAGAGAGAGAAACAGAGTGTGTGGGGGGAGGGGCAGAGAGAGAGGGAGACAACAGAAACCGAAGCAGGCTCCAGGCTCTGAGCTGTCAGCACAGAGCCCAGCATGGGCCTTGAACTCACGGACCGTGAGATCATAACCTGAGCCGAAGTCAGATGCTTATCCGAATGAGCCACCCAGGAGTCCCAAGGAGTCACATTTTAGAAGCTGAAGTTTTGGGGTTTTTTTAAATAAAACAAAAATTTTAATGTTTATTTTTGAGAGAGACAGAGCACAAGGTGGGGAGGGGCAGAGAGAGAGAGAAGGAGACACAGAATCCGAAACAGGCTCCAGACCCTGAGCTCTCAGCACAGAGCCAGATGCAGGGCTCGAACCCACGAACTGCGAGATCATGACCTGAGCCAAAGTCGGATGCCTTACCGACTGAGCCACCCAGGCACCCCTAGAGCCTGAAGTTTTAATACAAATCACTGTATACTGAAAGTCAGAACCAGTACAAAAAATGGAAACTTTAGAAAACACATTCAACATTTAATGGGAAGCTCTGTGCTAGGTGTTGACATAGGGATGAATAAAGACAAGGTGGTGAAACAAAGCTGTAAAGAGATAAATGGCAGCACACCATGGTAAGTGCTGTGCGAGCGCAGGGAAGGGAGCATTACCCTTGCCCGGAGCCTGCAGAGGTTTCACGGAGAAAATGACTTTTGAAATAAGCTTTCAAGGAATGAGATAGCCCAGCCTGCATTTTCTCGTAGCTAACAACAAAACAATATAAACCACTTCCATACAACCCACCAGAGGGGTTGCAGATATTCTGTCACTAGAACCTTAAGAGAAGTAGGTATTGCTGCTCTAATAGATGGATGGAGAAACTGGGTTCAAAGATTAAGAAGCTCAGGATCAGAGATGGCAAAGAGTAGACCCAGGACGTGAACCCAGGTCTGTATCATTCTAACTCCCTTACCATGGTTCTGCACTGCCCAGAAAGATCTACTTCAGCTCCCTATTGCCAACCAGTACAGGATCAAGTTGTAACTATCTGGAGTCCAAGTGTGGGAACTCACCCTGAAAGCCCATTGAGAATGTCAAATTTTGGTCTATAAAGAACCGGGTAAATGAAAGGTCAAGGTGGTGGCTCTGTATATATGGTTCACCCGGGCCGCAGTGCCCTCTCTTTTCTCTGAGATTCAATCACATTTAGTTCAAAATGGTTTATTCGGATTCGTGTGCTGCCAGATTCCCTCTCTCAAGCTCTGTCAACACCTTGAAGTCAGGGAATGAGCCTTATACAGTAGTCTCCCCTTAAGGGAGGGTTTGCTTTCTATGGTTTCAGATACCCATACTGTGGTCCAGAAGGATATGACCCTCCTGACAATTTGTCAGAAGTTAATAGCAGCCTAACATTACGTCCATGATGCCTACCTCACTCACCTCACTTCATCTCATCACGCAGGTATTTTATTAACTCACATCATCACAAGACGAAGAAGGGGGAGTTCAATACAATGTGATATTTTGAGAGAGAGAGAGAGAGAGAGAGAGACCATATTTATATAACTTTATTACAGTATATTGTTGTAAGTGTTCTATTTTATTAATTTTTGTTGATTTCTTACTGTGCCTAATTTATAAATAAAACTTTATTATAGGTATGTATGTTTAGGAAAAAAAACATACTATATAGAGGGTTTGGTACTATCTGCAGTTTCAGCCACCCACTGGGTGTATGGGAGCATATTCCCCACAGATCATGGGGTCTACTGTACTTCTTTGAGACCCTCAAGGTCCATCACCCACAGGAGTTGGCTGATTATGGATTCACCTGGTGTTTTTCCTAGGGCTTGGTGAGTGTGGATGTTGATTTGAGTTAGGCTGACTGAGGCAAGTGACCAGACTTAGAGTGTGTGTTCTAAAATAAGAAAAGGTGACCTAAGCAGGATAACATAGCGGTTTGCAGACTAGTGCCTCTCAGACTTCAGAGTGCATGTGAATCACATCACTGCATGTAGACCTACCCAAGGCACCCTATTAAAAAGCAGGTAGCAGGGGCGCCTGGGTGGCTTGGTGGGTTAAGCATCCGACTTCGGCTCAGGTCATGATCTCACGGTCCGTGAGTTCGAGCCCCGCGTCGGGCTCTGTGCTGATAGCTCAGAGCCTGGAGCCTGTTTCAGATTCTGTGTCTCCCTCTCTCTCTGCCCCTCCCCTGTTCATGCTCTGTCTCTCTCTATCTCAAAAATAAATAAACGTTAAAGATTAAAAAAAAAAAAAAGCAGGTAGCAGACAAAAGTATTGTAGTTAATTAAGCACCCGGGGGAGGCAGGAGACTCAACTTGCAGGGTTCATGCCCCATTTCCAAATCTTGTTGCTCTTGCTCATCCTTCTGATTTTAGGTCTATGAAGAGTACAGTAAGCACATATTTATTGTAAGCTACCATTGATAGCAGCTACCGTTTATTGCGTATTTATAAAGTGCTTGGCACTGTTCTTGCTGCTTTAAGCATGTTATCTAATTCGCACAGCACCCATACCCATATTGCCGATGATGGAAAAATATAAAATTAGCAATAACTCCCACAGGAAGAGTAGGGATTTATTCCTGGTGCACCCCAGTCCAAAGTCTAGGGTGGAGTAGTTAGTTCCTTGCCACTGGGTAATGAGGGAGCGTTTCGGGGATGCCTAAGCTTGAGGTCAGGGTGACAATGGTACAGGAGGACAGAGATGCTCAGAAAGCACTTGCAGAATGAAGCCCTGGACGGGAGGTTTGTGCCCTTAGAGTACTCGCCTCATTGAGTATTTAAATCCAGGTAAGCTATTTAAGAGGCGGAGCGACCTCAGATAATATCTGGTAGCTTGCAAGGTGCTCACAATTTTAGCAAATTGCCACAGTCAACTCTGCCTTTTCCAGAGGAACTTTTCAGGAATTTTTCCACCTGCTATCTAGGAGAAAGGCCCCACCCTAGACTTTTGTGTTGATTTAGGTGAATTAAGGCTGTTGTTAGAGTCATCTAAAGCCTACAAGGGCTTAAGGTTGACTTCCACAACAGTACAAGAGTTGGAAAAAGTGTGATAGTTCTCCAAGCAAGTAGGGGGAAAATAGTTAAAAGCTAAGAGAACAGCTTCTGGACAAATTTTCTTTTCATTTTGACTTGGAAATAGAAATGGGGTAAAAGGAAGTACCTGCCCTCTTAAGGCTTCCTGTGTAAGAACAAATCAACTACTGAAAGACAATTAGAAACATCAGCCTTTTCCTGACTGCCAGGACAGAGCAATGGGTTAATTTTAGGTACTCTTAGAATAACTGATATTACTAAGGCATCCCTGGAGACTTTATATAACTTAGTAATCTTGTCTGTACATTTTTCACTGGGCAGAAGATTTTCCATACAGATAGTTGTCAACTTCTAAGAAGACAGAGTTTGCTTTTCAATCCTGAAATTGGGTGGGAGGAGAACGAGAAGAAAAACATGCTTCAGATCAATCAGTAAGGGAGAACCCCTCCCCCATACTCTTTAAACAACAGGTGGTTTTGACGAGTACCGTCAACTCTTCTATACACAGCTCACAATTGTAGGCGGAGCGCTCAATTTCAGCGTCCCTAGAACCTACTGCTGAGAGACAGGGGAGCCCAGCTGTCAGTGTCCAGGAACATGGGGGTTCCTGCTGGAGAGGAGCCGGGTGTCCTGGGGCTCGTGGGCTTCATGGTGCACGGAATCGGGCTTTAACCTTTCTCCTCCGTCTTCCTCAGTGCGCCCCTTCCCATTCTTGTGTTCTTATGGGGTCCTTCTGTTGTCACGAGGGGCGGGAGACGAGGAGGAGGGATTATCTCTACCCAGACCCCAGTCTGGCAGGGGAGTTGCCAGAAGGGCTATTTTTAGTGGTAGCTGCTCCCCTCTAACACCCAGGGGAGGAGCTGCGGCAGTGGAGTGGCCACAGAGCGCAGAAGAGCCTCGGTTTCCCGCGCCCAGTTAGCGATGGGGGAGGTATTAGACGCAGCCCGCTCCCCGGGCAGAGGCCGCCAGGTGGCCGCCTCGGAGGCCGGAGCGGCCCCGCGGGAGAGCGCGGGAGGGTTCGTTTCCCACTTGGAGAAGAAAGCCTCCGGCGGCCGGCGGCAGCCTCGCCGACCAGTCCCGGCGCGGGGTGGTCTCCGCAGGGGAGGAAGTTCCCGGGCACGGCGGCCTGCGTCACAGCGGGGCTGGGACCGCGGGGCGGGCGGCGGCGGCGACCCCGGGGCCGGGCGCTGGGCGGCGCTGGCTGCCGCTGGCCCGGCTGAGCGCGGGGCGGCGCTGGAGGCGGCTCCGTCCGCGGCCGGGGAGGCGGAGGGGAGGAGGGCTGCGGGGCTGGGGCGGTAGCTGCGTCCCGGCTCGGAGCCCGCGAACAGGACGAGGAGGAAGACGCCGCCGTGGCCGCGGCCGCAGTGCTCCGGGCGCCACTCGCCCCGAGCAGCGGCCCCGCCGACGACCCCGCTGCCGCTGGCCGCCGCTGAGTCCGACCGGGAGACCGCTCGCCACTCCCCAGCGCCCTCCCCGCCGGCACCCTAGCGCCCAGAGGTAAGGGCGGGGACCGCGGAGGGATGGAGAGGGGCGGCCCGCCGAGGACCGCGGGGCTCGGTCCGCTAGGTGCGCGGGAGCCACCGCTCGCCCCGCCTCGCTCGCGTCCCTGACTGCTCCCGCTCTCGGGCGCGCAGAATATGTGGTCGCCTGCCCACTGTGTGGTCCTTGGAGCCACCCGCTGCCAGGGCTCGGGGACCCGCCAGCCCCTACCCCACCCATCCCACGCCAGCCCCAGCGGCGGGGCCGGGGACCCCAGGCTGGCGCCGAGCACAGAGCGGCCGCCGCAGGTCCTGCGGACTTGGTGGGGGGTGGGGGCACCGGGGGTGGAGGACGAGGAGGAAAGGCGGCCACCACCGGGGCGGTCGTCCTTCTTCCCTACCTGAAAACCTCCGGAGACCCCACAGCCTGGCCCTTCTGGTCTGCTCTCCCCAGGCCCCTGAAGTTAGCACTTTCAGGGAGAGAGCAGCCTGATGGTGTCCAACGCGAACGAGAGCGCGGCGCCTGCCCCTTTGCGGGACCGGAGGGGAGAGAGGGTTTAGCCGGATCCGGAGGGCCAGGTGTCTAGGCCGGCGGTTGAGACCCAAGCCAGGGTCGCCGGTCCTTCCCCTCCCAGCAGCGAGGTGGTTAGGGATGGAGTTAGCAACACCGGAACCTTAGGATGTGCTCTGTAGACTCCAATTCCTTTCTTTGCTGCTCAGACAGTTCTTTCCTCCCCCACCTTACGCCTGCCGGTGTGCATCAGATTATAGTTCCTTCAAAAGCTCACACCTTACCTAGCTCCGAATAACCACAGACACCCAGCCCACGTCCCAGGACGGATATTTCAAAGTGTGAAGACCAAACTTCACTTGGTTTCAGATTCTTTTTAAGCATTTGAAACTCTCGGCAAACCAGTTAGGAAAACACCTGCAAGTCCCCATCCTCCTTAAAGTAAAAAAAAAAAAAAAAAAAAAAAGAATCTTTGTGGGAGTGCAAATGCTGGACAAGGGGAGGCTTGAGTGACCTTATTTGTCGCAGCTCTATGGAGGAGGAATTAGTCACATACCTCTTATAGTGCAAGAAATGGAGCCTCAACCAATGGGCACATTTCCAGACAGGTATGGAGTGGTGTCCTAAGGCATCCATGAGGCTACTTCATGGACAAGTCAGGAAAATGGCATCTAGATGGGACAGGAGGCAAAGTGATGGTAACCCTCTTGTTTGGCACAACACTGCAAAATAACCCTTATGTGTGTATACATTTTTTTTCTTCATTTTTAAATTATTTTTCTAAACCCAAAATGTAAGTTGAACTTCCCCAAATTTGCTCAGATCAATAAACCATGTGCTGGATGTGTGGACACAGATGTATACAACTCTAATCTAGTATTCGCATTTCTCCTGACTTGCTCAAATAGTGAAGACCAAGAGTGTAACCCCGATTTACTTTGGAGTGATTCATTTAAATCCTGTCTTGAGGTCAGTTTGTTTTTGAGGGATGAGACCAGCTTTGCAAGAATGGATATTTTTTGATGGTTCGCATGATGGATTGACCACAGATCAGTCCTACCGATTTAACAATGGTATCAGAGATAGCAAGCACGTTTAACGATTTCTTAGTAACAAAATTATCAAAGTCTTTGTTAACAGTACTGTTAACAGTACTATTCTCTTATTTCCCAGATTGACTAAGTACTTTGTTTAATGGCATGTTTTAGAAGGGAATGCTTTTTTTGGGGGGGGGGCTTATTAGAAAGTGTAAGGGAAAAGACTGAATGATTTTCCACTTATGTGAAGTTTCTCTTTTTAAAACAATACGAAGTTAGCAATTTTTAAAAATTCCTGAGGTGCCCAATTTTTACCGAGTTGTTTTTATGATTTTCCAATAGTCTGTAGCATTTTTAAGTTACAGTCACCAATAACATTATAATATAGCCCAAGTTTAGAAGCAAATAGGGTGGAAAGTTATACATATTTTTCCACGCATTGTGTTAATGATTTAATATGGTACATTGCTATAGTGTAGCTGCTCTAGGTACCTAACATACACTATACTCAGATTCTTACAACAAATGTTTAGGGAGATGGTGACTGTCTACATTTTACAGAAGAGAGTTTGTGACTTGCCCAAGACCAGAGAGCTAACTTAATGCCTGAATGAGGCCAACTCTCCTTAGCCTTAATGATGTACTTTTCTATTATCCAAAGCGGCCTTTCTTCTTTCTACATAAATTTACTGTTAATTTGCCGTAATGACTATATGAGGAAACGGAGATTGAAGAAGTAAAATCACCTGTCCATGGTTTTCCATGTAACTAGTATAGAGTAGACTTCAAATTTGGAATCCAGGGCCTTCTGTTTCTCAAACCTGTGTTCTTGCCATTGATCTCTATTGCATGACTGATTAAGAACTTAAGGAAACATTTTACTCTATTTCATCAGCTGTTCTCATCCACTTGACAATGATGTTCTCAGATAGGCTGCAATACACTCTCAAGTTTTTATATTCCATCCCTGAAGTGCAGGCTGTATCTCCAGCCCTAGATCACTATATGAAATGCACCCATAACCAATGAGGGTGACATTACTATGGAAGTATCCTTGAATCCACTTAATTTTTCTTAAAATATAAATCAGTCTAGATTGGCACGGGGGAAAGAGCATGGCCTCAAGATGGGAAAAGCTGGCCAAAAATTGGGCTCTGCTATCAAGGAGGAGTGTAAACTAATTCATGCCGTGGAACTTTTCTGAGCCCCAGTTTCCTTATGTATAATGAGGTTAATACAACCTGCTTAGTTGGGTTATTTTGTGGACTAAGTGTAACAATCCATATAAAGGACAGCTCCTGTCACCTGGTAGGTGTTCAGTAAGTGGTAAGGATTAACACCCCTGTATCCTAGCACTGATTGAAATTTCTGCTGTATTTAACTCCGTGTATATTTTACATGCACCTAGTGATTAGTCATTGCTATCAGTGACTCATTCTTCAACTATACAAACATCTAATCAAGTGTTTAGCATCTTTAACTTTTGAATCACATCCTTTTTTTGTAGTCCTGACTTAAAAACATTTGCTCACCTAACGCAGTTTTTTCTTTGCTCCATGCTGCATATTTTTTTTAGAACTTCACTAGCCATATTTCAGTGAGTTGGAATTTGTAATTTTTGGCAAACACACTTTCCTGTTTTCTGCCTCTTCTGATTTCTCAGCCTTGCTTATCACTCAAGGCAATCCCAGTATCTTCCTACCACATACCTCACCCTTGACCAGATCTCTACTAGCTGTATCTTCTTCAAGGCCCAGCCTAAATGCTGCCTCCTTCCTGAGCCCATATACCTCCCATTGCAAATCCTTTCTCAGTTGAGGGCACCTGGGTGATTCAGTCGGTTAAGCGTCCGACTCTTGATTTCAGCTCAGGTCATGATCTCACGGGGGAGTGGGGCTCTGAAGTCATTCTTGGCTTTCTCGTGTTCTGTTCCTTGCTCCAGTTCCCTGGGGATCATAGACTGGGCTTCTGGTGTTCAGTCTCAGAAGCCACGAGCATTAGGGGAGCTTGGCTTCTTTGTATATTGACTTCTTTCAGCATCTGGAGCTCATCGGCTCTGTACGCTCCCTTCCCTTCAAACAACTCATCCTCATCACCTGTAGCTTTTGCTTTGACTATAGTGTTCTTTTTCCTTTCCTTCACCCTCAAACCTCCAGTAATATATTTATTTTTCAGCATCTTTTCTCTTGATTTTTGGAGCTGCACTGAAGCCTCCCTCAGGGCAGAAGCCATATCTGCCTTGTGCACGTCTGTATCCACAGCACCTGCACAGTGCCTGAGACATAGCTGCTCAAGATATAGTCACGGGATAAGTATATGGTATATGTGACAGGAACATTTCTAACCTACTAGCTGGGGATGTATCTTTTCCCCTTTCTATTGCTTTAAATTCTGATTATGAAATTTGATAGTGTAACTAGAAGTTATCCTTCTTAGGGTCATGAAATATGTATATGGAAATACTTCTATGTGTGATTGGAAATTAGGAGCAAAATATGAAGTCAGGACTCCAAAATAAATCCTGGACAAATGTCACTAAGTAAGCTAAATATATGAAAGGTCATGAGTCCTATGAGTTCATTCTGTGTATTTGAAGACCTTGTCCCATCAATACAAATTAAGTAGTCTTTCTTAAATATTGTTGAGGCTTAGACAATTGAAGCCACTTTAAATATGGTTTGTTTTTGTTTTTGAAATGGGAAAAATATAATCCAACTTCTGGAAAAAAATATTATAGAGGATTAATCTAATAACACCTTGATTTTTTCAAAATAACTGTGAGAATAGCTTCATTAGGAAAACACCATCAGGCTAATTTGTATTATTTCCCTTGACCTTAGGTCCAGGATAATGTTATTATCAGCAAAGTTAGGAAATACTGTCCAGCATACACAACTTTGTAGTTAATGCAAAGCTATGTGGATCTGTGTAATCAGAGAGTGGTTAAAGTTGAGGAGCTAGCCGGAGGTATGTCTAGGCTTTGGATCTGAGTTGAGGGCTTAGGCATTTTATCTACGAATCTGGATGGCATAACAGAAAACATGTATCTGATATTTCTTTAAATGGCTCCATGGTGAATAGAGTAGCTTGGTGTTGAAGCAAGGATTGGAAATGAGCTTGGCAAAATTAAAATAAAATAAAAGGAAATAGTCAAAAATAAGCAATAAAATTTACTTAAGGAAAGCATACGATTATATCTTGAAGAACAATAAACAAGCCTACCATACGAATATGCCAGAGTTTTGTTTGGGTATGTTCATTTCTGTATCACCAGTATTTAGAATAGTGTATTTGTTAACGTTTTATTTTAGTCTGACATATAAGAAAAAAGGTTTCTGGTATGTCAGCTTGAAAATTCATTCTTACTAAGGCCATTTTATAAAAGCAATGGATGGTCAGATACAATTGTGAGACCAAATACAAAATGTGCGTTAAAGGTTACTAGACTCTTGACTTACAGTCAGCAATTAACTGGGTCACTGGGTAGCTGGTTTCCAAGCATAAGTCTTATCCCCACTCCACATTATACAGGAGGCTAGCAAATGTAATAATGATGAAAAAATGAAAGACATAAAAGATTAGAAAGGATGTAGCAAAAATATCTCTCCCTATAAACTTTGTGATTAGAAATTAGGATTCCAGAGGCACCTGGGTGGCTCAGTCGGTTGTGTCTGACTCTTGACTTCAGCTCAGGTCATGATCTCATGGTTCATGAGTTCAAGCCCAGCATCAGGCTCCACATGACAGTGCAGAGCCTGCTTGGGATTCTCTCTGTCTCCCTCTCCCCCACCCCTGCTCATGCTCTCTTTCTCTCAAAAAAAGAAAGAAAGAAAGAAGAGAAGATTCCATTATCTAAGGAATCTACAAAGCAGCAACTAACAATAAGTGCCCCACAAATCTCTAACTGAATTGCAGGTATTCAAAATTTACCAAAAAAGCTTAGAAGTAAATATGTTGTCAGTCACTATTTCAGTCGGCCCTTGTATGTAAACATGTAGATGATTTTACTTGTCCTGAGAGTGTACCTAACATTATAGTCACATTAATAACATTTTACCTATCAGGACGCCTGGGTGGTTTAGTCGGTTGAGCTTCCGACTCTTGATTTGTGCTCAGGTCATGATCCTAGAGTTGTGGGATCAAGTCCTGTGTTGAGCTTCATGCTGAGCGTGGAGCCTGCTTGAGATTCTTTCTCTCTCCCTCTCCCTGACTCATGCTCTCTCTGTCTCTAAAATAATTTTTTTTTTTAAATAACATCTTACCTATTGACTTTTTTTTCTGCTTGATAGCTTTCCCCATAATGTGATTGCAATAAACAGAGCAGCCTACTGTTGACCTAATTAAGGAATTAGGGAGCAAATCAATTAAAGCTAATGATTGCTAGCATCTCTATTACTTATGAATGCCGTAATCTGGCTTGTAGGAGAGGGAGCAAACCTTTGATGCCACCTGGATACTGTCTAGTGTGTGTCAAATATGTCCTGAGTATAAAAAATCTTTTCTTTATTGCTTCAAATTTGGAACATAATCTTAAAAGAACAATTATAAAATGTCATATAAGAATACAGATGCTCAGTGACAAGAGAAGCCATATTGTTGGTAGTCGTATTTACTAACAACTAAATCGGAAAGTTATACAACATGTCAGAATTCTAATATCTCTAGAGGCCAGGAATCTCTTATTACTCCGCTTGTTTGCTTTCAGTTATTTATAATTTAGGAATACCAAAAAGCAGTACAAAAGCAAAAAAGCTAATTGCCCCTTTTGAAATAATAGATGGGGCTGGGTGAAGAAAAAAATAACTTGCTATCTGGGTATATATACAAGCAAATGATTTTACAGCCTCATACTGAGAAAAGGTCATCTCAAAAATAATTTTTCTTTTGGGGCACCTGGGTGGCCAGTCAGTTAAGCGTTTGACTCTTGATTTCGGCTCAGGTCATGATCTCATGATTGAGCATGGAACTTGCTTGCAATTCTTTCTCTCTCACTCTGTCTCCCCTCCCCCCATAAATAAATAAACTTTAAATAATAATAATAATTATTTTTCTTTCTCAGTTACCAGTTATCTATTAAGCTCTTTCAAAAAATAATTGTATCTCAGTATATGTTATTTATCATATAAATCGCATAAGCTAAGCACTGGGGATGACAGTATTTAAAATGGGAAACTTTACTTTTTGAGATAAAATTAACTTTATAAAGCGTGTTATAAAACAGTGTTTATAATCATTCTTTGAATGTTATGAAGAATAAATTATGTTTGTATATATGATATGTAAATTTAAATTATCACATGATAGTACTTTGTCAAAGATTATTCATTATCTAATTGTTTTTAATGTTTGTTTATTTTGAGAGAGAGCACATGTATGCACATGTGTGTGCACAGGGAAGGGGCAGAGAGAGACAATCCCAGGTAGGCTTCATGCTCGATCTCATGCAGCTCAGAGCCTGCAGCCTGCTTCAGATTCTGTGTCTCCCTCTCTCTGCCCCTCCCCTACTCGTACTCTGCCTCTCTCGCTCAAAAATAAATAAACATTAAAAAAAAATATATATATATATATATCAAAGAAATACAACATCCATTGTTTCACATTATTGTAGCATTGCCCAAAATTTACAACCATCATTAGAGAAATAGTTATGATGGTTGTATGAATGCTTATACCATTGAATGGTTATAATTCAATTTTGAACATATCTACAAGCACTTAAACTTTTAGTGTAGATAATGATCTGATTTTTGAGATAAATACAAGGAATTTAGTAACTTCCAATTAAATATACATCTTATCAGAGAACGTATCAATCATGCATAAGCTAAAATACGTTTTAACAACTTTATTGAGATATGTTGTGTACTGTAATACTTGCTTAAAGTATACAATTCAGTGGTTTTTAGTACAGTTACAGAATTCTTCAGTATAATCTAATTTTACAACATTTTCATCACTCCAAAAAGAAACCTGTACCCATTGGCTATCACTCCCCACTGTACCCTCCCACTTCTCTTCCTCCTGAGCTGTTGAAAGACACCAATCTGTTTTCTATATCTATAGATTTGCCTATTGTGCACACATTTCATGTAAATGGTATCCTACAATATGTGATCTTTTGTGAGTGTCTTCTTTCATTTAGCATACATTTGAGATTTATCCATGTTGTAATATCTGTCAGTAGTCCTTGCCTTTGTACTGCCAAACAATATTGTATAGATATGCCATATTTTCTTTATCCATTTATCAGTTGCTAGACATTTAGGTTGTTCTGAGAAATACTCCTATGAATGTTCGTATACAAGTTTCTGTGTGGACATAGGTTTTCATTTCTCTGTTGGATAGATGCATGTAGAAATAGAATTGCTGGGTTGTATGCAACTGTGTGTTTAAAATTTTGATGTAAATGAGTTTGATGTAAATGAGTATAATTTTTGCATCATATCCCAAATTAGAATAAAATCAGGGCCGAGGCATTTAACTGCCTCTTTAATGAAAATTAACAAGATAGTTTAATTTGTCTAAGTATTCATCATCAGAAGTATCCATTGAATTTTGAATCTTAATATAATTCAGCCACAGTTTGCAAAGTACTAGTAAAGTGCAACTAAAATCTCTTTAAATTTTGGAATAACAGTTCTGGTTAAGAAATATGAAAAGGCCTGCTGAAGACTGACTACATAATTATTTGTATATTTTCTGGTTCCTTGTCCTTAGTGACCAGGACACCACCCATTAACGCCAAACTTCCCTTTTGTGCATTTTTTTCCTCTTTTTATTGTAGGGTGGAGGGGGATATTTTTCATATTCCCTTAGTCTAGAAGTATGTAAGTGTTTATTAGCTTCTGCCTAAAAAATGTGAACTCCATTCATTTGAAAGTCTACAGTCTTGTTAGTTTCTCTCTGGAAAGAGGGAAAGTCACCTATGAAAGTAAAATACCTCTCATTGGTTGACATTTTTTTCAGGCACTGCTCTTTTGCATGGGATGGTGATGGAGAGACTATCTTGGTAAATTGGACCCGTTTCAGTCTATTTAGTACTATTCTTTTAACTCACTGTCAGACCAAGACCTGGCAGAAATTTCCCCTAACCTTTTCTCTTCACACCCTTGTGAAATCACCCAGACAGATTTCCCTTTTCCCTTCCTTTCAATGTGAATCTATTTGTTTAAACAGGTATCCTCCTAACACACAAAAGACGAACTCCTGCAACCACTGAACCTTCATTCTTAGAAATGTTCTGAGCAAGTGGGAAGCTAACGCCTCATACGGGCCCAAAGGACTCACTCACCATAAAAGCAGAACACTATAAATAACCACTTCCAGATACAGGCAAATGAACAGAAAACCCCTGAATAAATTCCTACATGCAATTTTAACTTTTAGACAAATGTAAATATATGCACAAACCCACTGCAACCAAGACACAAAATAACTTAAGGCTTCTGTGAATGTTGTCAAAGGATAATTTTCAAAAAGTTGGACATCACTCTTAATATAGAATGAACATGTCGAGGAATTATTCAGGTTCTTAATAAAGAAGCCAGCTGGTTCAAAGAGTGTTCAAGGAACTATCTGAAAAAAGAATGTTAGAATAACGTTTTTCAGTTAGATACAAAAATTAGGTAGAGTCCTTCAGGGCTATTAAAACACACACACACACACACACACACACACACACACCAGTGTTTGTTTGTTTGTTTCCTACTGGACAAAAATCTACAAGTCTGGAATTGAATCAGCAATAATTAGCAAGTTAAAGAAAGCTATATTCCCTAAATAACCTTTGGGTGAGCCAGTTAAACAGTTCTTTAATATTACCTTGAAAGAGTGTACTGCCTTCCCTTTGTCTCATTTCTAAGTTTTGGATACTTTGTTTCTTAACAATGCATATGTTTGCTCATCCTCAACTTTCTTTCTAAGGGCTTTGATTGTTCTTAGTAAAATAACAGACATTCAGCCATGGAGTGTGTCAAATACAAAACACTGGCCATAGAAATCCTCAAACTTCAAACATGGAACAGAAACTTTGGGTTCTACCCTTGACTTCTCTTCTAGGGAATCCTTTGTGTCAGTATACCTCTCTAACTTCATTCTGGGGAGGAGTTCTATTTTAACTTCACCCCCAAGTGCAGCCAATTCTTAGGGCCTGCTCTCCAGGCTCTCAACTTGGATGACAAGTTATCTAAGTCTCGTAGGGTGAGATTCCTTTCCGATGGCCTTTAGACTTTCACATTGAAGTGCTTAAATTGCAGCAAAAACTCCAAGGCTCTGGAAGAGAAACATACAGGATCTCATTGGCAAACATGCCTTGAGGGTCCTTGATCCAGAGGCTGCCCACAGCTCTGCTTCTTTTGAGTCTCCATTGAAACTTCAAGAACCATTCCACTAGGAATTGGCAAACTGTGACCCATGTAGTTTGAAGTCTGCAACCTGTTTTTATCTGGCTCACTTGCTGAAATTAGTTTCTACGTTTTGGAAGGTTGTTTAAAATTTTTTAAAAAGAATATGCAACACAGATTATATGTGACCTGAAAAGCCTAAATTCTTATTGTCTCTCCCTTTATAGAACAAGATTACTTATCTCTTCATTTACTAAAAACAAAAACAAAAACAAAACAAAACAAAACAAAAAAACCCGACTTCATTGTTAGTATGTAACAAACTTCTTGAAAGGGAAAAACTCCCTAGTAGGCTAATTTAAAGATTTGCTCTTGGTAGGGACATTTTATGGGAGAAAAGAATGGTTAGAAAAGCATTAGATTCAACATCAGAAGAAAATAATATTGGTTAAAGGCTACTAAACGTGGTTGACAGCCGGTCAACTGTGTGGGTGGTAACTGATTTCCCAGAACAAGTCTTAATGTCATTAAAGTTCATGAGACTCAACTACTTAAACATTGTATCGAGAGCACATTTCTTTCTGGGAGGAGGTTGCAAGTTATATCAGACAAACAGATTAGGAACAATTTTTCTTTTTTTTTTTAATTTTTTTTTTCAATGTTTTTATTTTATTTTTTTGGGACAGAGAGAGACAGAGCATGAACGGGGGAGGGGCAGAGAGAGAGAGGGAGACACAGAATCGGAAACAGGCTCCAGGCTCTGAGCCGTCAGCCCAGAGCCCGATGCGGGGCTCGAACTCCCGGACCGCGAGATCGTGACCTGGCTGAAGTCGGCCGCTTAACCGACTGCGCCACCCAGGCGCCCCGGAACAATTTTTCTTTTACAAGGCAATGTATTGTATATTTTAAAAGCATACCCAGGATGCAGTAAAAGAAAAGCAGACTCTAGGAACCTCTGACGCCACACTAGCTCTTACGGTTTAATTTAGGACTACACAAATAAGCAGGAAGATGAAAAATTTGGAAGGAAGTCAGAAGACCATCACAAAGAGGATTAAATTAAAACATTGAAAAACTGAATCTATGTGGAAAAAATGAAAAGAATTGGGATGTTTCAGCTCAGATTAAGAGGATGAGGAGAAATGTTATAATTACTTCCAAGGGTATAAAAGGGTCTCCAACTGAGTGTGAAGAGTGATTATACATCTCTTCTCAAAAGAGGTAAAAATTTAATCTGCGGAATGAGGATGACATCAAGACATCAGCCTTTACACGAATTTTCATAGAGGTTAGGTCTTTAAGATACTTTAAAAATAGAGTAGCATTGGGGCTCTCTGTCATGGGTTGAATATGGTCTTGCCTGAAGGTTTAGCCAGATAATCCCTTGAGATCATGTATTTTTCATTTAAGACTATATTGGGTGCAAACCACCAGACCTGCTATCCTTTGAGGAGACTAAAAACCAGCCATTATCCCTGAAGACTTACTCTGTGGCAGAGGGGGTAAGGTAAACAAATACGTGCATGGCAAAGGTAAGGGACAGTACTACCACAGGGGGACAAGGAAATATTTGCATGTATTGAATTATCCAGAAAGGGAAACAATTAAAAATATGGCTCGGAAGGCGAAGACCTGGACTCGGGGACGGAGCCATCCACATCTGTGGAAAGAGCAATCTAGGCAGAGTGAACAGCAGGTACAAAGGTGTATCCTTGGCATGATGGAGGAACAGCGAGAAGGCCAAAGTGAGAGGAGGGCACTGAGCAAGGGGGAGAGTAGTCGTTGTTAAACGAGGATGTTGTAGGCTCATGGAGTATCTTGTCCACTTCTTCTAAAAAAAAAATTTTTTTATTTTTAAGTAATCTCTACACCCAGTGTAGGGCTTGAACTCACAACCCAGAGGTCAAGAGTCACATGCTCCACCGACTGAGCCAGCGAAGAACCCTCCCCTTTTTAAAATATTTATTTATTTTTGGGAGAATGCAAGAAGAGGAGGGAAAGGGCGAGGGGGACAGAGGATCCAAAGTGGGCTTTGCGCAGACAGACAGCAGCCAGCCTGATGTGGGGCTCAAACTCAGGAACCATGTGATCCCAACCTGAGCCAAAGTCATGACACTCAACCCACTGAGCCACCTAGATGCCCCAGCAGCCACCCCTCCTTTTTTTAAAGATTTTATTTTTGTCCACTTCTACTCAGGTGAAATGAGGAGCCGTTAGAGGATTGTGAGGAAATGAGGATCAAAATCCGACTTGACTTTTATTTTTTTTTTTTAATTTTTTTTTTCAACGTTTATTTATTTTGGGGACAGAGAGAGACAGAGCATGAACGGGCGAGGGGCAGAGAGAGAGGGAGACACAGAATCGGAAACAGGCTCCAGGCTCTGAGCCATCAGCCCAGAGCCCGACGCGGGGCTCGAACTCACGGACCGCGAGATCGTGACCTGGCTGAAGTCGGACGCTTAACCGACTGCGCCACCCAGGCGCCCCAAAATCCGACTTGACTTTTAAAAGGATCACTCTGGTGGCAGTGTAGAGAAGCCCTTAGCTAATTTTTTGGCCTCAGGGCCTTTCACTCTTAAAAAATTATTTGGGAATGCAAGCTGGTGCAGCCACTCTGGAAAACAGTATGGGGGTTCCTCAAAAAAACTAAAAATAGAACTACCCTACGACCCAGCAATTGCACTACTAGGTATTTATCCAAGGGATACAGGTGTACTCTTTTGAAGGGACACATGCACCCCCATGTTTATAGCAGCACTATCAACAATAGCCAAAGTATGGAAAGAGCCCAAATGTCCATCGATGGATGGATGAATGGATAAAGAAAATGTGGTATGTGTATACACACACACACACACACACACACACACACACACACACACACACACAATGGAGTATTACTCCGCAATCAAAAAGAATGAAATCTTGCCATTTGCAACTACGTGGATGGAACTAGAGGGTATTAAGCTAAGTGAAATTAGTCAGAGAAAGACAAATATCATACGACTTCACTCATATGAGGACTCTACGAGACAAAACAGATGGACATAAGGGAAGGGAAACTAATATAAAAACAGGGAGGGGGACAAAACAGAAGAGACTCATAAATATGGAGAACAAACTGAGGGTTACTGGAGGGGGTGTGGGAGGGAGGATGGGCTAAATGGGTAAGGGGCACTAAGGAATCTACTCCTGAAATCATTGTTGCACTATATGCTGACTAATTTGGATGTAAATTTTAAAAAATAAAATTAAAAAAAAAAAAATGAAGTTATGAAGCAAATCATGGAGACCCTGATAGGAATCCAGGACTCCAAGCTCATAGGCCAGGGTTCTGTCCTCTTCATCAGTAGCTACCAAACATATGAAGGGTATGGATTGTTAAAAGCACAGATTTCTCTTAACTCTAGAGAACAAACTGATGGTTACCAGAGGGGAAGTGGATGGGGGGATGGGTGAAATAGGTGATGGGGATTAAAGACTACACTTTTCATGATGAGCACTGAATAATGTATAGAATTGTTGAATTGCTATATTGTACACCTTAAATTAATATAACACTGTATGTTAACTATATTGGAATTTAAAAGCTTAATTAAAAAGTGGAAAATTTTTTAAAAATTATTGAAATTTTTATATAGTTAAAAAATTATATAAAGACAGAGCTTTGTGTGGTTTATATCTGTAGATATTTACCATATTAGGAATTTAAAACTAAGTTTTTATTTTAAAATAACATTAATAAAGCCACTACATGTTAACACAGAGAAAATTTTCTAATGAAAATAACTATATTTTCACCCAAAAAAGAGAAAATGACAGTGTTTACATTTTTACAATTTCCTCAGTGTCTGGCATTCAGTCTGTTCACTATCACATGTCATGTAGCTTCTAGAAAACTCCCTTGTATACTCATGAGAAAATGAGAATTAAAAAAGCAGGTAATGTGTAGTATTCTTTGAACTTACTGATTTCCTGAAAAGGCACACTTTAAAAAACAGAGGCAGAGAAGAGACTAGGTTATAGGAGGCAAGCAGGTAAGCATGGAGACTATTAGGAAGCTGTTGCAGTAAACCACACGAGATATGCTGGTGGCTCAGGTCCTAGTGTAATGAGAAATGTTCCTATTCTGGAGATACTGTAAAGGTGGGCCCGGTAGGTTTGCAGACACAATAGACCTGGATTTGAGAGAATAAAGTCAGAATTCAAGGTTTTGGACCAGAGGAACTGAAATGTAGAAGATGTGGGAAGAGCAGATTTGGGGGTGAAATGAAGGATTGTTTTGGACTGATTGATTTTGAAATGCCTATTAAACACCCAATGGTAAATGTCAAGTCTGCAGCTGAGTATCTAAAGCTGGGATTTAAGAGAGGGATTTTTTAATTGCCTTTACATCCCTCTGTACTTTTTTTGTTTCAAGTTATTATTTAAATTCTAGTTAGTTAACATATAGGGTAATATTGGTTTCAGGAGTAAAATTTAGTGACTTACATACAACACCCAGTGCTTTTCACAAGTGCCTCCTTAAAACCCACCCGTCACCCGTCTAGCCCATCCCACCCCCACCTCCCTCCATCAACCCTGCATTCGTTCTTTATAATTAAGAGTCTCTTATGGTTTGCTTCTCTCTTTTCCCCTCCTCCCCCTATGTTCATTTGTTTTATTTCTTAAATTGCACATGTGAGTGTAAGTTTTCTGAACATTTCAGAGTCTAAAATCTATTATTTATTCTACTCAAAATTGAAAGTTAGTTTGGCTGGATACTGAACTCTAAATTAACAATTACTTTTGAGGGCACCAGGTAGCTCAGTCAGTTAAGCATCGGACTCTTGATCTCAGCTCAGGTCTTGATCTCAGGGTCGTGAGTTCGAGCCCTGCATTCAAAACAACAACAAAAAACTATTTCACTAAGAATTCTAAAGTTTTTTTTTTTTTTTTAACCATTATCTTCTGGTGTTCAGTGTTGTTACTGAAAAGTCTTATGCTGATTTGAATTTTGTTTCTTTGTATGTACCCTCTAACCTCCTCTCTCTCAGAAGCTTTTAGGATCTTCTCTTTATGCCTAAAGTTCTGAAATCTCATGATGGCACAGGTATTTATATGCATTCGTTGTGCTGGACACTTTAGTCAGCCTTTTTAAATATTGAGACTCATATCCTGCAGTTTGGGGAAATTTTCTTGCAATAATTCCCTGCTCATTTTATCTTTTTACTCTTTACAAATAAGATTTCCATTTTCAGCTATCAGACTTTACAAATAAGATTTCTGTTTTCATCTATCAGATCTGGAATCTATATTTCTGTTTTTTCTTCCCTTTGCCTTTTTGACTTTACAGTGAATTTCCTCCAGTTGCAATCTAACCCTTAGATTGACTTTTTTATTATCTTATTTTTAATTTCCAAGTTTCTTCTGATGTGTTTATGGACACAGTATCTTCTGCTAGTGCTCTGAGAATATTAAATATAGGTTGGAGTCTTTTAAATGTGATCTGTTACAATCTGCTTTGTGTGTTTGTCCTGCTTTTGGTTTTCTGTGTGTTCATTCACTCTTGATTATGTGTTTGTTTAGATCCATCTTTCAGGTTGGAGGCATTCCCCAGAGATGGCTGGTAATCTGTAATGGTGTGTTCATATTTAATAATGAAGCATAGAAAGCTGTTTAGGAGTACTGTGTGAGTTGTAGAATTTTTCTACCAAAGAGCTTCATAATAGGTGTTAAGATGGTAAGCAGCCCTTTTCTGGAAGGCTTCCAGTTAGACGTCATTGTGCCAGAATTACAATACCTCACATCTCACTGCCTTTCAAGATCATGTCTACATCATCTTTATCCCTCATGCAACCCATTTGTGTGTGTGTGTGTGTGTGTGTGTGTGTGTGTGTGTGTGTGTTTAATAGTGTGTATTGGCTGAACATACAGGCATGTGGTTCTGTTTTATTATTGTAACAAGCACCAGGGCACTAGGACTGGTCTAATACAGTATAGTCAGTAGTAGAGTTTGGTCTAGAACCTTGAACGTCCAGTCTAATGTTCTTTCTACAAGTAATGCTCTTCATACTGTCTATCAGAGCCTCCCTCAGGATAGAAGAGATTTTTCAGAAATCAGACTTTCAGAATTTCAGCTCATTTCATAAATCTGGAGTAGAGCCAGAAGCATTGTTTGAAGCACCAAATTTCATTTATTATCTTGTATTTTAACTCTAAAATGCACATTAAACCACACCCTTGTTGGTTTCAATGTGACACTTTCTTTTCATCCAAAATCTTTGAGTAGAGGGACACCTGGGTGGCTCAGTCGGTTAAGTGTCCGGCTTCAGTTCAGGTCACGATCTCACGGTTTGTGAATTCGAGCCCCACGTTGGGCTCTGTGCTGACACCTTGGAGCCTGGAGCCTGCTTCCAATTCTGTGTCTCCTTCTCTCTCTCTGCCCCTCCCCCACTTTTGCTCTGTCTCTCTCTATCAAAAATAAATAAATGTAAAAAAAATTTTTAATCTTTTGAGTGAAGCCAGTGTGCCTGGAAAATATGCCGTGTGGAACCTATGACTTCTCACACTCCCTAGCTGGCATGCGTTCACCTCCTCCAGTGTGAGCAGTGTCACATGCAACTAAAGAGTTAAGTTATGAATGCAAGTACTGTCAAAATCTCTGCCTCCTCCATCCCTAATAGTGACAAACAAGAAAGGACATTCTCTCTCATACTAGTAGGAACACTGTCATGTAGATCTATGATGTCAAGAGTTCATCCTCCACATGTCTTGATGCTCCACTCTTGCTATTGTGTATCCCTCACTGGCATGGTTGAAGATCCTGAATACTAAACCTTCATCCCAGCTTAGAAGAGGGGAGGAGGATATGTTAAGGGTAAACTCCTTGCTTTTAAGGACACAACTCAGAATTGACTATATTTTTTCTCTTTATATTTCACTGGCTAGAACTAAGTCACATGGTCACCCCTGCCTGCAAGGAGGTTGGAACAGGTGTTCTCTATTCTGTAAAAAGGAGAGACTAGATACTGGAAGGCAATAAGTGATCTCTCCCACAATGGTACTGCTATCTTATAGCTGAAGGCACAAGGAACATAGGAGCACAGCTGCTGACCATGCCGTAGACCTCAGAAAGGCAGCTGTGTTCGTAGATGGCAGCACTCAGACAAACAGCCTTTCCAAAGTGCTCTTCACACTAGCAGGTGTAACCACCTGAAGGTGTGGGGTAGGGATGGGCCTTTGTTCTTAAGTTCAGTTACTCAGTTGACCTTATCATTATCATTAAGATCTTCTCAAACTCAAGAGTTTCCTAAAACTCTGTGTCATACTCCAGAGATGCTAGGTGCTGAGTAAGGTCTAGAAGCCACATAGTCTATGGAGGATCTAGCAGATTTGTACACCTGAGACCTCTGCGTTTGCAGATATCTACTTCAAGAACCGGGGCAGGTTGGCATTTTCATGGGGTTTTGTTTCACTATATCATACAACAGGGACAGATAACAAATGGAATTAGAGATGGTTGATTTGAAAAAACTGGCCTTTTTTTTTTTTAACATTTATTTTTGAGAGACAGAGAGAGACAGAGCATGAGCAGGGGAGGAGCAGAAAGAGGGAGATACAGAATCCAAAGCAGGCCCCAGGCTCTGAGCCATCAGCACAGAGCCCGATGTGGGGCTAGAACCCACAAACTGAGATCATGGCCTGAGCCGAAGTCGGACGCCCAACTGACTGAGCCACCCAGGTGCCACAGAAACTGGCCAATCTCGAGGCAAGGGAAAAAATTAGCAAATGTTTTAAAGAGGTCACCACAATTTGGGAGTACTTTTTAGGCACATTCTATGAACATTAGATATAAAGAAACAGAGTAAATAGGATTTTTGAGGATCCAGAATCTTCCCAAGAGAGAAGCCTAGCTAATATTTTCTTAATTAAATAATGAGGTTGATAATTGTCGTATTTACTGCCAGGCACTTTTCTAAGTGCACATAATTTAAAGAGGTTGGCACAGAGCTAGATTTCAAACCCACTATAAATTTCTAGCTGTAAAATTTGCATTGTAACCAGTACATCACGTTGAACAAAATGAAAGTAGAGATGACTTTTATTTTTTACATTAATGTGGTTGTTTATTACTAAACTTAGAGTTCTGGGAATGTAGATGTTCAAAGAGGTAATATATACATATAAGGTAATAACAGCAATATTTTTATTAGTTTTATTGTGGGCATATACTGTTTTGGAAAAAGGACTTTATATCACCCTAGATGTGCACAGCAACTGTAATCACTTCACTGAGAAGGAAATTTATAGAAACTACCTTTAAATTTTATGTTAAAATACTATTAAAATCATGCCGGTGTCCTGCGTAGGAGCATCTCATATCTTTATATGTCCACCTGAGGATGGTAATGGGCTCAGTAAGCAGTGGCCATTGTGGTTTAGAAGGAAGATGCTTAATATGACCGCATGCCTCTGCAGAGAATTTTAGGGGGTCTAGTCTGCTATAGAAGAGAAGAAAATTTGACACCCAAACTGGAGCCATGCGCAAAGGACCATATCACATTAGAATTTTTTTTTAATTTTTATTTTTTAATTAGAGAGAGAGTGCTTGCACGCGCACAAGCAGGAGGTGTGGGCACAGGGAAAGAGAGAATCTCAAGCAGGCTCCATGTTCCGCAGGGAGCCTGACTCAAGTCTTGATCTCACTACCCTGGGATCCTGACCTGAGTCGAAATCAAGAGTCGGACACTCAAACAACTGAGCCACCCAGGCACCCCTAGAATATTTTATACACAAAACCAGAAATGTAGGTGAGACAGTAAGGCGTGTTATCAGTGTGAAGGTCAAACATATTTATGGTGAATCTCAGGAATGTAAGCATATGCCTGAGAGCACGTTTACATTTACCCAGCTGCGTTGAGAGGTTTTTTTTTTTAAATCAAAATATGCTATGCTTTTCCGAAAGCCCCCTTGTGCCACATCCAAATACAAGCAGAATAGATCCCTTATATGAGGGAACCACAAATCTTGAGAACAGTGGTGTTCCTTGATGTTCTTTGGCCACACTACTGTTTGGTTTAACTAACATTTCTGGTAATGGAATTGCCCAAGTCTCCGAATTAGTTTGCTTAGAATTTTTATGTTTCTGCCAGACCTCTTCCTGTTGACATATTCAAACTGAATCAAAATTATTTGTGTGACATCATAAGCAGTGTATAGCATTGGAAAACAGTCTAAGGGTCTGATATATTAATCTATTTGGGTGTGTTTGCTTGGAAACCTGGAATGAAGCCTATTGTAAAATATATTTGTTTTTAGAATATAATCTAAAAAGTTAGAAAATTTGTAACCTCCATGATGTATTAAAACAGCCATCCACCATCTCACAGCAAGAATTTATTTAGTGGAAGTGAGGAAGGTGGAGGAACACAGTGTTTTAAAAATAGACAGCTATGTCCTCACCTTTAAAAAGATTCTACCTAGGGGTTCCTGGGTGTCTCAGTCAGTTAAGTGTCAGACTCTTGATTTCGGCTCAGGTCATGATCTCAGGGCCGTGAGATTGAGCCCTGGATTGAGCTTTGCACTGGGCATGAAGCCTGCTTAAGCTTCTCTCTCTCTCTCCCCCTCTGCCCCTCCTCTGATCTCTCTCTCTCTTTAAAAAAAAAAAAAAAAAAAAAAAAAAAGATTATACCTAAGCACCACCACTGTTTTTATATTAAAGTCACCTATGAATAGGATTAAAGAAATCCTCATTGTCTTTCTAAAACCAAGCTGTGGATATAAAAATTGAACCTGTATATTATTCATTATCAAGATGAACGATGTTTTTAAAAATAAAGATATACAGTATGCTGAAAATGGGCACTTTTCTAACAGGAAAATGGACTCTCCATACTCTGACTTAGCTGTTGGATGAAGTAGATTTTACCCTTTAAATTCTTTAAAGTTAAGTGTTTGACCAAGAGACAGAAGAGCTAAGAGTTTTAAAGGCAGGGAGTTAGGAGCCACTGCCAATGGAAAAGCAAAGAGAAATTAAAAGAAAACACACACTAATATAATACACAGAGGATATATTACACCTTGAGTATATTATAAATTAAAAAAAAATCTCTGACATTATAATGTAAGTTAATAGGAAATTTTAAGTGATATCACTACCATTTTTAAAGAAATCTTTCTATAGAGGAAAACACCCTTTCTTGCTAACCATTTCCAAAATTAAATCTAGAAGGAATTCAACTTTCAATTCTATTGTTTCTGTTGTCCATGGAATGTTAGGTTTAGTGACTTTGAAAAAATGGCTCTAAAAACAGATTCCCTGGGTTGTATGGAGGCTTCTCTGCTTACCACTGTGTGACGCCAGGCAGGATATTTAACCTTCCAAAGACTCAGTTTCATCTGTAAGAGCAAGCTAATGGTACCTAGAGCCTCGGAATGTTTGGGGATTAAATAATATGTCACATGTGAAGTGCCAGACACTGTCTAGGTGCACAGTAAACCTTAGCTCATGTTATGTTGGATGTGGAGTTTTCCTTTATACATACAGAGATCTTTGCCAGGTAAGATCAGTACTCACCGTTATTCTAAAGTAAAACACCTATAAAATAAAAATAGATTGCAGTTCTATTTACAGTTTAAAAGCATCGTCTACATTCAGAGAATGTTCTGGAAAGGCAAATCATTGCCTTCTTGTCATGTAAAACCATTACTTCTCAGACAACCAGGTCAGAGGCGAGGCGTGCCAAGATGAGCTACACTCTGCCCACGCAGGATTTATAGTTGGGAGGGGAGATAGATGGGTGTATAAATAACCCAGGAAGGGGAGTGAAGGAGTGAGCAGAGCAGGTAGGAAAGGTGTTGATCTTGGACTGCATACGAAAATACTCAGCCACAGGCTTCCAAAATAGGACACTGCCCTTATGGTCTAAGACCCTTGCAAATCCAGTGGCATGTATTTCTCATGGGAAGGGGGCTGCAGGGAAAGCCTGTCTGTCTTGATGTGGTGATCCGGGGAGAGAGAGGGTGTGAGGTATGTAGTAACTAAAGACGTGATTAACTTATTCCTTACAGCTATAAAATATAAATTCATAGAGTACTGAAGTCATTTTAAGTTAAGTGAATTCTGCCTTGATAGGCCCAGAGAAAGTTCTGATTTTTCTTTAAGATTTCATCTGATGCTTGGGTTTACGTTTTATCCCAAGAAGAGGAATCAGGATGTTTTCTAGGGGCACCTGGTGGCTCAGTCAGTTAAGTGTTTGACTTCAGCTCACGTCATGATCTCATGGGTTCATGAGTTCGAACCCCACGTCAGGCTCTGGGCTGACAGCTCAGAGCCTAGAGCCTGCTTCGGAGTCTGTGTCTTCCTCTCTCTCTGTCCCTCCCCTGCTCGCTCGCTCTCTCTCTCTCTCTCTCTCTCAAAACTAAATAAACATTTAAAAAATTAAATTAAAAAAAAAAAGATGTTTCTAGAGAGATAGGTCTCAGCCTCAGCTACTCAGCTATTAGAATCACCTGAGAAACTTCGTGCCTGGATCTCACTCCAGATATACTGACTTACTTGGACCCAAGTGTTAGTATTTTTAATGCTTTCTAGCTGATTCCAATGTGCAGCCAACATTGAGAGCCACTACTCTACCTACCCAGGGTTTCGTTTTCCCCAAGATGTTCTAATATAATAAGTTTCACAAGACTGGCTCAGCCCGGATTCTGTGAACAGATTTTCCTATTGGCAGTTTCCAATTTCATATCAGTTCATGTGTTTTCCTTTTGGAAACACATACCGTTTTCTGCTGTTTCAGTAAGTGACATTGGCTCAGACCTTAGGCTCTATCTAAGTGGAGCAACAGAGGGCTTTCTCCACTAGTATTCTGCTTCCAGAGAGTCTTGCCTATTTTCACATCTCCGTGGCATGACCAACTGACAAGTTTTGTTCTAGAGCCTTCTGTTCAGTCATTTAATAACAGGTTCTTCTTGTCTGCCCTAAACATCTCATGTAAGCAGTGTGAAGTCTGTTTTTATACACAGAGGTGAAGCATTGTTGTATTTGGTACCTCAGTCTGTCCATATGCTTCCAGGTTCTTGACCCATCTGTTAGACTCATTAATTCCTTTGTTTATCTCTGTTCATGTAATATTTCTGTATAAGTTCTGCTTCAACTACTTTTTCATTCAGCAAATATCTCTTGAGTGACAAATATGGGCCAGACACTCTCCTAGACGTTACAGACAAAATAGTGTCCAAATCAGGCAAAAATTCCTGCCCTCGTGGGACTTATGTTCAAGTAGGGGGAAACAGAAGAGAAACACATAATTAATAAAAATATGTAGTATGTTCAGAGGGGTTAAATGCTATAAAGAAAAATAAGGCAGGACAGGAGGCACAGAGTGCTGGGGTTGGGCCTGGGTTGTGATATTAAATTGGCTTTGCTGTGTTATCCAAGCAAGAGCTGGTGAAGGCTTGGACCAGAGTGGTAGTGACAGAGATGATGAAAACTGGTTGGAATCTGGGTAAGTTTCAGCAGGGCCTAAAGAAGGCCAGGGACTGAGCCAGGCACTATCACCAAGAGGAGAATTCCAAGTAGAGAGTACTACAAATGCAAAGTCCCTGAGGCAGGAGTTAACCTGGGATGTTCAAGAAGCTGCAAGAAGGACCAGTGCTGCTGGAGCAAAGCGAGAGTCAAGGAAAGAGGGCTCTGATACTGGTATTGGAAGTTGGGAGGGGTGCAGATGGCAGGGGACCTTACAGGCTTTTTGTAAAGATATTGACTTCTTTTTTCTCTAAGCGAAATGGAATTCTTAGAGGGTTTTAAGCAGAGGAGAAACCCGACATTCTAATAGGATCATCTGGCTGCTCCATTGAGACTAATCTGTATGGCTCAGTGGTAGAAGCAGGGAGACCAGTTATGAGACTATTGGGATAATCTAGTTGAGAGATAATGATGGCTCGGACCAGGATAATGGCAGTAGATTTGAGTCACAAATAGTTGAATCTGGATGTACTTTTGAAGGTAGAATTTGTGGCTCTCAAATAAGTGTCTAATGTTTTTCCACATTCCCCTTAAAAGAGTCTTAAACCCCAGGAAGAGACCCGAGTAATTCTAGTTACAGAAAAGTTTAGGGGTGTGTGGGTGGTTCTTTCAGTTGAGGGTCCGACTCTTGATTTTGGCTCAGGTTATGATCCCACATCAACTCTGTGCTGAGCATGGAGTCTGCTTAAGATTCTCTCGCCCCCTCTGCCCCTCCCCCACTTGTGTATGAGCATGCTCTCTCTTTCTCTAAAAAAGTTTTAAAAACAAAAATAAAAATAAATAATATATATATATTTTTTTTAATTTAACTTTCAGGGCACCTGGGTGGCTTAGTTGGTTGAGTGTCTCACTTTGGCTCAGATCATGATCTCGCAGTCAGCGAGTTAGAGCCCTGCGTTGAGCTCTGTACTGACAGTGCAGAGCCTGGGGCCTGCTTTGAATTCTGTCTCCCTCTCTCTCTGCCCCTCACCTGCTCATGTTCTATTCTCTCTGTCTCTCAAAAATGAATACGCATTAAAAAAATTTTTTTTATAATATTTAAAAAGTTTAACTTTCTGGCTCCTGAATACACCAAATTCAGTATCCTGTTGGTTTTTTAAAGGACACCAGCATTGCTGATTTTTTCTACTTCTGATCTACCATAACTTCCCACATTTTCCTGTGCTTGTGCATTGCTGTCATTTGCCACTGAGTATTTTGACCCAAATTATCAATGATCACTATTGTGCGGCTGGTGCTTTTCTTCCCTTCTTTGTGGCCTTTACCTGAGTCCCTGGAAGGTAGCTTAGGCAGGCAATAGGAGTAGAGGAAAGAACATAATGCTAATATTTTTTTTTTTAATTTTTTAAATGTTTTTATTTATTTTTGAGACAGAGAGCATGAGCAGGGGAGGGGCAGAGACAGAAGGAGACACAGAATCTGAAGCAGGCTCCAGGCTCCAAGCTGTCAGCACAGAGCCCGATGTGGGGCTCAAACTCACAGACTGTGAGATCATGACCTGAGCTGAAGTAAGATGCTCAACCGACTGAGACACCCAGGCACCCCAAACATAATACTAATATTTTTATAAAGGAACCCAAGGTTCAAAATAAATCAGGCCAAGAACACCTCTTTTTCCACTCCTGTCTCCTCCCAACTCTCTCAACAAAGCAGAAAAAGAAGATTTTGCTCTTTAGCCTACTAATCAATCTCTCAGTGGGCCTTTGATGCCTTCTATGCTTCCGCTGTGCACCTCAGCAGACAGCAGATAGCATGAGAAAATGCAGAGTGCTGCAAAAGAAATCTGGTGGTTCTCTTCCCCAAAACGAAGTGCACTTAACTCTAAATTCTGGTATTCACGGAACTATTTCTGTTACCCATTTTTAACAACTGGAAGAATTTCAGAATAAGCATACACTCGTCTTTATTTATTGAGTACTTTTTATATGTTCCAGGCACTGTTTTGCACACTGGGAGACAGGAATGAACAAGACAAAGCTCCTGTTTATTATGGAACTGAGCTTATAAATGGGGAGACAGACAATAACACAAGGAAACAAGTGAATACGGTGTAGTGCATCTGACAAAGATAATGCTGTTGAGAAAAGTAACTTAGAATGAAAAAGAGAGTGCTGGGCTGCTGTGCTACTGGCAGTAGCCAGTTAGGATTAGTATTTCAAATAGGGTGACCAGAGAAGGCATCTGATAATAGGACATTTGCACAGAAGCCTAAGGAAGTGAGTGACTCAGTCCCACATCTGGTGGGAAAATGCTCCTTGCTACCGGAAGTCCTTAGGTAGTTTTCTTCTCTCCATGCACTTCCTAAGTGACTTCATCCTGCCCTGTGGCTTTACCCACTTCCTGTCATGTGATAACTACCACATTTGTATCACCAGCCCAGATCTTCCTAACTTGAGCCTCATGTATCCAGCTGTTAATGGAGCCCCATTGGATGTCTGATAGTGGGCTCAGATTTAACACATCTCTAACCAAGCTCATCGCCCCCTCCCCAGACCCGCTCTTGCGGTGGCTTCCCTCTCCCCTAGCAAATGGCAGTTCCATTCTTTCTCAAGTCAAAAACCTTGGTGTCATCTCCCTCTCACTGAAACCCCATATCCGACCAATCAGATGATCAGGATTACTTATACTGGAGAAAACTAGAAAACGAGGAGACTTGGAAAGTTGGGACAAAGGAATTGGGATAAAGTAGAAAGCAGAGCAGTAATAGAAGTGTCCACAGGACAGTATTTGGTGTTATGGAGAAAATTGAAGCTAAGGGAATGTGAGCCCTGGAAGGCAGGTTGATATGAAAGCGCATCATAAGCCAGATGAGACCCTAGGAGAGCTGGAACTTCAGAGTGGTCCACTATGTATGCATGTGTCTCAACATCGAACATTAGCTGGACTTTAGGTACCCACGACAATGTTCACGTAAAGTTCACCTGAGGTAGTTTCTGTCCCCTGCCTCTGGAAACTTTGCGGACCTGAATGGGGAAGCCAGAAATCCAGAGTCATAATTTTTAAAAAACAGTGGATATTTGAACCATTTTGTTTTAGAAAAACCAATTCTCAGGGCACCTGGGTGAGTTAGTCCGTTAAGCATCCAACTCTCGAGTTTTGGCTCAGGTCATGATCTCACAGTTCATGAGTTCATGCTCTGCATCAGGCTGCATGCTGACAGTGCAGGGCCTGCTTGGGATTCTCTCTCTCCCTCTCTCTCAGTGCCTCTCTCTCTCAAAATAAATAAATAAACTTAAAAAAGTTAAAAAAAAAAAAAAAAAAAAAGAGGGGCACCTGAGTGGCTCAGTCGGTTAAGCATCTGACCTCAGCTCATAGTTGATCTCATAGTTTGTGGATTTGAGCCCTGTGTCGGGCTCTGAGCTGACAGCCCAGAGCCTGGAATCTGCTTCAGATCCTGTGTGTCTGTCTCTCTGCCCCTCCCCCACTCATGCTCTGTCTCTCTCTGTCTCTCAAAAATGACTAAACGTTAAAAAAATTTTTTGAAAAGAAAAAAGAAAAGCCAATTCTCTTTGTGGGCTTACTGCAGTAGAGCAAATACACTTTGCTGGAACATCAGGGAAGGGAAATCCTGATAATTTTATAGGGGCAAGTGATGGTTAATATCTAAGAGTAGTTAAGTGTGTTGACCAAATTAATTTGAAAAAGAACAATGAAAAGGAAGTAAGTAGTCGCTGTCCTTCTATTTTCATTTGGTATACATTTCCCAGTATTCAAGTTTTCAGTACAGAAGGTTCTTGCTATTTTGCTGCTCTGAGTTCCTGGAAATAACATGGAGATTCCTCCTGAAAGAGTTTGGAACAGTATAAAGTTGAGGACTGCATTTTCAAACCAAGGGGTTAGTGTCAAATGAAAAGTAGGTATAACCAAAAGTAGAACATTAAAAGCTTTCTGTGGCTCTGGTAAAATTATGTCTTTCCTAGCTGTTTATGATAGACTGGTAAGTCTCTTACCAGTTACACCTTTTTGGAGAGAAGCTGAGTCCTTTCTAACGTCTAAGGAGATCTGACTTCAGAGTGGATTTCTCTCTCAGTGCCAGATTTTAGGCCAGAGTGTGCACATCACAAATATGATTGTCCTGAATTCAGTCCTCAGATGCCTAATGCCTCAAATAGGTGTTGTTGCCAGTGGATGACAAGACGAATTTCCCATAAAGGAAGTTGTTAGAGACTGAAATAATTTCTCTCATAAAGTGGAATGAGCTTGGGCACTGGAATTTGACAGAATGGGAAGTTTTGCTATGCCATTCACAGCCTGTGTAATTTTTGAGAAATTATTTGATCTCTCTTTGCACACTTCCTCATCTGTAGAGCAAAGATAATACTACCTCATGGGTATAATGTGGAAGGTCCACAGATAGCACATTTAATGCCTGGTGGTTAATAGACACAATAATATGAAGTGTTCAATGTTACTGTACTTTTACTTTCCCATTAAAAACGATTCAAAGTTCTGTTTCTTCTGTTTTTATAAAGAATTATTTTTTAGTGTGATACCTCGAGTTAGAACCAAGGCACCAAACACCAAGGAGTTCTTATTTTGAGTAGTAAAACTCCCGATCGCACTTACCAATTTGGTTGTTCGCTTTATTGCTCAAATTAGTAGCAGTGCTATAGCTCTGCAGTTACTGTTTGCTACAATTACCTCTTACATACTCCTCCCCGCCATCCTATGAAGGAAGATACTATCCTATTCTCCATTTTAAAGAAGAAACGGGCACGTGGGTGGCTCAGTCAGTTAAGCGTTCAACTTCAGCTCAGGTCAGGCTCTCTTGATCCGTGAGTTCAAGCCCCGCATCAGGCTCTGTGCTGACAGCTCGGAGCCTGGAGCCTGCTTTGGATTCTGTGTCTCCCGCTCTCTGCCCCCTCCCTCACTCACACTCTGTCTCTCAAAAATGAATAAAGGTTAAAAAAAAAATTTTTTTTTTAAAGGAAAAACAAAGATTAAGCACCCTGACCGTTGTTATCCTGATCCCAAGTGGCCGAACCAAGATTCACACTCAGGCACTTGGACTTGAGTGCTGTGCCCCTAATCACAGTAACTCTAAAGGAATACTTTAAAACTCTAGTACTACATTAATACAACTATCTGTTCTTGCCTTAATCACCAGGGACAGATCACCTCCAAAAAAGTAGAGGTTGGGCATGCAGAATGTAACCTATTTTATGTTTGTCTTTTCCTATAATAAAACCAGAGCTCCAGAATGTGTGGAGGTTCCATGTCGTTTGCAGAAAAGTAAGTGGGTTGGAGATCATACATATAGCTGAACTTCTAAAGTCATTTAAGATCACATGTCACTGAAGAAAGTCTCATTTGATTCCTGTAGACCCTTTGGGAGTTAATTCTGGGAGTTAAAGAAAAGAAAGGTACAGAATGTTTATTAGATTAGCTTAGTCCTGATTACTATGGTTCTACTCCCTTGGATATTCTCTTTCTTTAATCTGTTTACATGTTTTTTGCCTGTTGCCATGGTAAAGCTCATTCCATGAGTGAGAGACCTCAGTGCTGAAGGAGGTTTTCTTAATGTTAAATCTTGCATTTTCACTTCCACGTTTTATCTTGGTGTTACTAGGGCAACCCAAATAATTTCATTTTCTCTTTGAAGTTGATGCCTTTAAAGCTGTTATACCCTCATGCTGACTCATTCATGTTCTTACTTTTTTTCTAGTTTAATTCCCGCAGCTACTTTCTTTACACAGATGTTTTCTGCTTTTTTGTAGCCATGATAGATGAGGTCCTGTTGGTATAGTAGTTAAGTATTTGGGGGAATTACAAATCCCACTGAGGATTAGAAAGGAGCTGTGGACCTTCTCACCAGAGGGGGAAAAAAAAGCCAGTTTAAGCAATAATGGATGAATGTACAATGGGAAAAGACAGTTTCTTCAATAAATAGTGTTGGGAAAACTGGACAGTGACATACAAAAGAATGAAACTGGACCACCGTCTTATACCACACACAAAAATAAACTCACAATGAGTTAAAGGCTTGAATGTAAGACCTGAAACCATACACTCCTAGAAGAAGGGAGATAAGCTCCTTGACATCAGTCTTGGCAAGGGTTTTTTGAATTTGACACCAAAAGCATAAACAAGTGGAGACTACCTCATACTAAAAACTTCTATATAAGAAAGGAAACCATCAACAAAATTAAAAGACAACCTATGGAATAGAAGAAAATATTTGTAAATCATATATCTGATAAGGGGTTAATATCCAAAATATGTAAAGAACTCATATAATTCAATAGGAAAATAAAGCAGTTCTATTAAAAATGGGCAGATGGTCTGAATAGTTCTTTTTTCCAAAGAAAAGGTACAAATGGCCAACAAGTGTATGAAAAGATGCTCAGCATCACTAATCATCAGAGAAATGCACACCAAAACCACAATGAGATATCACCTCTTGTTATCTATCACTTGTTATAATAATTATTATCAAAACACTTGTTATAACAGTTATTATTAAAACAAGAAATAACAAGTGGTAGAGAGAATATAGAGAAAGGGGAACCTTTGTGCTCTATTGGTAGGAACGTAAATTGATATAGGCACTGTGGAAAACTGTGAGGTTCGTGAAAGAATTAAAAATAGAACTACCATATGATCCAGCAATTCCACTTCTGGGTATTTATCTGAAGGAAACAAAAATACTAACTCGAAAAGATACCTACACCCCCACGTACATTGCAGCATTGTTACAATAGCCAAAACATTGAAACAACCTAAATGTCTGTGGCTGGATCAGTGGATAAAGCAAATGTGGTGCATATATGCATACAATGGAATATTATTTTGCCATAAAAAGAAGGAAATCCTGCTATTTGCAACAACGTGCATGGACCTTGGGGCATTATGCTAGTGAACTAAGTGAGACAGAGCAACGCAAATACTGTGTGATCTCACTTACATGTGGAATCTAAAACAAAACAAAACTTGTAGATACAGAGAAGAGATGGGTGGTTATCAGAGGCAGGGGTGGGCAAAATGTGTGAAGGGAGTCAAACTTCCAGTTATAAAATAATTAAGTCCTGGGGATGTAATGTACAGCATGGCAACTGTAGTTAACAATACTGTATTGTATATTTTAAACTTGCTAAAAGAATAGATCTTAAAAGTCCTCACCACAAGAAAAAAAGTGTAACTCCATGTGGTTAGTGGATATTAACTAAACTTACTTGGACAATCATTTCACAATATAGACACATATATCAAATCATGTTATACACCTAAAACTAATACAATGTTATATGTCAATTATATCTCAATTTAAAAAAGACATGGTAGATGAAAATATTGAACAAATAGTATCTCTTATCCAAATTTATTTGGGTCTTAGGTTTTGAGTAGCAAGTTGTAAGAGTTGGTATAGCAAGGGATTCATCAAAAAAAAAAATCTGTCCCAATCTATTCTGTTTCTAACTTCAGATTGTGAAAGTTAAGGCACCTGTTTATTTCTGTTTTCATTTTTACCTCATCCCAGGGCAATCTCCTGTTTGGTTTTATATCTGTCGTCTGGAAAGCCTCTTGGCAAAGTACATGCCCGAGTTAAATGGCTGGTTGGCATGCATCATTCCCAGTGCTAGTCTGGCTCACAAGCCCTTTGGGTTTGAAATCATACAAAAAGCTGAGGAGCAAAGAGGAAAGATACCATATTTTGAATCTCCTTGTTTAACAGATCTGTTGCCCACACATTTGACTATAGCTTCTTTTTGTCTTTTATCCCTAGTTCTTGACACATAATAGTTGGATAGCAAATGTTGAAAGAGGGAGGGAAGGAAGAGAGATCAAGGGGAGGGGGAAGAAAGAAAAGGAAAGGAGGAGGATATATTCAAGGGAAAGAAGAAAAGGAGGAAATAAGTAGACCATAGGAGACTATCCTCTGACCAAAGACTGAATTTCTTGTGTGTAACTTGGAAGTCAGCTCCTGAGGGGGAATTCTAGATGGATTTTGAAGGGAGGGGGTGTACCTCAGTGGTAGAGTGTGCGCTTAGCTTAGATGGATTTTGAGTGAGGTGACTACCCTACAGGCTGGCACATGTTTGGACAGGTGCAGGAGACAAGAGCAGCCCTAGGCTTTCATGCTTGCCACCTGTGCTCAGTTCCAGGAAGTTACTCAGCAGCCCCCTCACTGGTCATGACTGGCCTACTGAGATTCTAGAAGAATGTTTGCTATTTGTGGTGAGAATTTGGTGAATTCAATACCGAACATAGCCTACCCAGCCAGAACTTTGGGGCATCGTTAGACAGTTAACAAGAGAGTGAAGGCATTGTGTGGGGGATGATTCAAGAGGTCCAGTGGTGGGTTGGTTCATGTGTTTAGAAGGCAGTTCAGCAGCAAGGTACAAGGTGAAGCTGAGAAGGTCTACCTTCCTCTACAAAAAGGTTGCTTTGGGTGAATTTTTATGTACACTTTAGAAAAAGACTTGGTGAGTCTTGGTGCCTTTTGGCATTTCAGTTGCCCACTTGGTCTCAGAATCTGGACCAGCTCAGGCTACCCTTACCCTGTGTCTTCAGACACAGAAAATATCAGCTCGAACCTGATTCAAAATAAACAGAAACAAATCATTTCTGGTGAGTGATGGAAGGCAAAATGATACACCTTAAAGTGGGAACAAAGAGCCGTCATACTATAGACCTTACGTTGTGCCTGAAATGTTCTGGCCCTGGCCTCCAACTTTACCTAGATGACTGTCCCTACCTGTACTTCATCTTTCTGTGCAGGCACCACTTCCCAAGCCCCCAGTGGCTCAGGTACCTCAGTAAATATCAGTGTCCTAAACGTCCACTTCATCAGACTATCACAACTGCAATGAAGCGGTTGTATGTCATTACTTCTGTCTGTCTCTCCACCATAATGTAAGATTCATAAGGACGGGGGTTATATCTGGCTTACTCACTGGTATGTCCACATCAGTGAGCTCAATACCTTGCAGTTTACTTATTTTTGAGAGGGAGAGAGAGAGCATGAGCTGGGGAGAAGCAGACAGAAGGAAACACAGAATCCAAAGCAGACTCTAGGCTGTGAGCTGCCAGCACAGAGCCCGACGTGAGGCTCAAGCCATGAGATCATGACCCGAGCCGAAGTTGGATGCTTAACTGACCGAGCCACCCAGGTGCCCCAGTACTTCGCAGTTTAAAGCTACTCTAGGACTTGCAGAAAGAATGAATAAAGCTGCCAGGCACTGTGATAGGTGCTAGGGATTTAAAGCTTTCAAAGACTACATCCAGCCTTGAGAAACTGTGCTTGTGAAGAGTTATCTCCAATGATAATTTATCCCTCTCTCAGTTTCTAGAGGGGAAAGACCAAGGGCGAATCACAATGGTATGGCTTTTTCCACCTCACTTCCCCAAATTCTACCTCTTTGACCACAAGTATCCCAACACAGACTCTGTTTGTATCTAAGGACTGGCATAGAAATGAACCAACCTATCTTTCCACCAATTTCTGTTTCTTTGTTGAAATGGATATTTATTTTGTTTTTGCCCAAACAATTTAAATTTATGTCTATGTAGCCATTTATTAGGTTCCTAAAACATTAGTCTGTTAAGTTTTTAACAGGGGTCATCTGAAAATAGGATCAAACATTACAGAAGGAACAAAAACAAACAAATCCCCACAGTTGTTGTTCCATAAACCTTGATTTTCCCCTGGACCTGAGCCACCTAAAAGATCATCCACCCATTTCTAAGTCCCACTTTACTTCAGAACTTTTTTTTTTTTTTTTTTTTTTGAGAGAGAGACAGCAAGCGAGCAGGGTAGGGGCAGAGAGAGAGAGGGAAACACAGAATCTGAAGCAGGCTCCAGGTTCTGAGCTGTCAGCACACAGCCCAACGCAGGGCTCAAACTCATGGACTGTGAGACCACAACCTGAGCCAAAGTTGGACACTCAACCAACTGACCCACCCAGGCGCCCCTACTTCAGAACTTCTGATGGTCTGTCAGCTTTGAAATGTTTGACTTTTAAATGTAAGTTTTTTCTTGTTTCTTCCTTGCTCTTTCCAACTAAATCTAAGGTTTTAGGTAAATTTCTGTGACCTTTCTACACAGCTTCTCATTTTTTTAATGTTGGTGATCACTACATAAAACCTCCCAATTCAACAACCACTGAACTAGTTTTATTCCTTTTAAGCATCCCTAGTCCACCTTTTCATCCTGCTGATGAAACTGCCAAGCAACTTTAGGTAACTAAATGGCACCCTGCAAGTTGACAGATTGTGGGGCATCAGGGTCTTGTTTTCTAGGTCTTTCTGCCATTTTTGAAAACGCATTTGGCAGGGCTCTCAATGTCTTTGAGATAGTTTTCTCAGGAAGACTTCCTTGTCCCCAAGCCATCCTTCTTTCTAAAATTAGCAACTGCAAGCAAACGATTTCAAAATACTATAGTTTGTCTACAAAGAGGGCACTGCTTTGGGTCTTATTCCAAGTTGGCTAACGGGTTTTATTCCTCCCACCCCCTGCCCCCACACTGCCATTTTCTTTTTGCTGACAAAGTATTCAAATGAATAAGTCTAGGTCTCACACTTAGACTGGTATTATAACTTTCTTTTTAATTATTCATTTATTTGATGACTCTATACTGAGCACCTATGACATGCCGAAGACTGTTAGGTGATGGGAAAACAATAGAGACCAACATTAATCCAAGAACCATGCAAATGAGTGGAAAATGGAGTCTATGACAGGAGTCCAGAGTGCTCCAAGAGCCTGTGGGCTGGATTTGACCCAGTCAGGGAGATCAGGGTTGGCTCGTGGTGCTAGAGCCGAGGTCTGCAGGATGCATAGGAATCTGCAAAGCAAGGGGGTTGGAAGAACATCCAGCGTTAGGATTAATACCACAAGGCCCTGCTATTGCTTGAATCTCCTTCATAGTGACGTTTCGAGAGCCACACAGATCACTTGACCTTTGCAATCATGCAATGTATACCACCTCATTTCACTATTTCTTTCTGGTAGTGTGTGTGAGGGGGGGTAGTTTTTTGTTTTCATTTTTTAACTAAAGACTCTATTATCTTCAGAAACAGATGTACTTTAACAAGTTGATTCATATTTTCCAAGCATTTCTTTCATTTAAATTTTTGGCACATTCTAGGTCCGAGAGGCAAGTAGCCTTTGACCATGTTCTCCTAGAGCCTTCATATAAAGAAACTTTTATTCCCTCCTTCAGTTTCTAAAATGTGAGCCTCTAGTATTGAATATCATCGTGTTAGATTTTATTTAGCTTTGCTATGAGAAAATAAGAGTTGAAAGAGGGAAGTCCTGTAATGTCTAACTTGGAAAAGATAGGCCATTAAATCAATATGTTAAATTTAGAGCCAAACCCAACAAATATTTTTCCTATAGGCAAAAAGCCTTGCATTAAATATTTATTGGTTGGATGAACAAAAACCTAATATTCAAATTTTAGGTGTATTCACATCCATTTTAATATTCTGAGAAAAGTATGGTGGTTGTTAATTTCTTTATGTAGAATTGTTTCTTCCTGGGGGCTGGAGGGCCTGGATTTCATTCCATCGTGGATTTTACTGAGCACATCCAACAGGAAAGACAAACCAAGAGCTGACTTTTTCAAAACAACCTTTTTGAAAAGCCCCTAAGAGGATTAACAGTTAATGTTTTTTTTTACTGTTGTAAAATCTTCTCTTAAAAGAGAAATTTTAGGGGTGCCTTGGTGGCTCATTCAGTTAAGTGTGCAACTCTTGATTTCAGCTCAGGTCATGATCTCATGGTTCATGAGTTTGAGCCCCACATCAGCGTGGAGTCTGCTTGGGATTCTCTCTCTTTCCCTCCCTCCCTTTCTGCTGCTCCCTTATGCTGTTTCTCTAAATAAATAAACATTTTTAAAAAGAGAGATTTTAAATGGTAGATTCTTGCAAAGATGAGCTTAATAAAAAAGGCCATAAAAATATTCATACTACAAATCTATTAGTCTTTCAGTCTCTCACTTTAAGTCCCAATCTTTTGTTTCCTGAGCAGTGTTACTTTGTTTCCTAGTTGTTAGATTTAACATAGCTGGAACTTTTAAATCTTACAAGGAAAGAAAGAAAGAAAGAAAGAAAGAAAGAAAGAAAGAAAGAAAGAAAGAAAGAAAGAAAGAAAGAAAAGGAAGAAAGGAAAGAAAGAAAGAAAGGAAGAAAGGAAGAAAGGAAAGAGAGAGAGAGAGGGAGGGAGGGAGGGAGGAAGGAAGGAAGGAAGAGAAAGGAGGGAGGGAGGGAGGGAAGGAAGGAAGAAAAGAAAAGAAAGGAAGGAAGGAAGGAAGAGAAAGGAGGGAGGGAAGGAAGGAAGAAAAGAAAAGGAAGGAAGGAAGGAAGGAAAGAAGGAAGGAAGGAAGGAAGGAGAAAGAAAAGAAGGAGGGAGGGAGGGAGGAAGAGAGAGAAAGAGAGAAAGAAAGAAAGAAAGAAAGAAAGAAAGAAAGAAAGAAAGAAGAGAAAAGAAAAGAGAGGAAGGAAGGAAGGAAAGGAGGAAGGAAGGAAGGAAAGAAGAAAACAAAAGAAAAGAAAAAAGAAAAGAAAAAGCAAGCAAGCTTAGTGGGAAAGTTTTCATAATAAGTTTTTCAGCTGCCTGTTGCACTTTTGCTGACTGTTTTTAAAAGTATCCATCTCTCTAAAGAAGACATCCGGATGGCCAACAGGCACGTGAAAAGATGCTCAATGTCGCTCCTCATCAGGGAAATACAAATCAAAACCACACTCAGATATCACCTCACACCAGTCAGAGTGGCCAATATGAACAAATCAGGAGACTATAGATGCTGGAGAGGATGTGGAGAAACAGGAACCCTCTTGCACTGTTGGTGGGAATGCAAACTGGTGCAGCCACTCTGCAAAACAGTGTGGAGGTTCCTCAAAAAATTAAAAATAGACCTACCCTATGACCCAGCAATAGCACTGCTAGGAATTTACCCAAGGGATACAGGAGTACTGATGCATAGGGGCACTTGTACTCCAATGTTTATAGCAGCACTTTCAACAATATCCAAATTATGGAAAGAGCCTAAATGTCCATCAACTGATGAATGGATAAAGAAATTGTGATTTATATACACAATGGAATACTACGTGGCAATGAGAAAGAATGAAATATAGCCCTTTGTAGCAATGTGGATAGAACTGGAGAGTGTGATGCTAAGTGAAATAAGTCATACAGAGAAAGAGATACCATATGTTTTCACTCTTATGTGGATCCTGAGAAACTTAACAGAAACCCATGGGGGAGGGGAAGAAAAAAAAAAGGAGGTTAGAGTGGGAGAGAGCCAAAGCATAAGAGACTCTTAAAAACTGAGAACGAACTGAGGGTTGATGGGGGGTGGGAGGGAGGAGAGGGTGGGTGATGAGTATTGAGGAGGGCACCTTTTGGGATGAGCACTGGGTGTTGTATGGAAACCAATTTGACAATAAATTTCATATATTGAAAAAATAAAATAAAAAAATAAAAGTATCAATCTATGTTTATGAAAAGTATTTGTTTTTGTTTTTGTTTTTTTTTAATTTTTTTTTTCAACCTTTATTTATTTTTTGGGACAGAGAGAGACAAAGCATGAACGGGGGAGGGACAGAGAGAGAGGGAGACACAGAATCGGAAACAGGCTCCAGGCTCTGAGCCATCAGCCCAGAGCCCGACCCGGGGCTCGAACTCCCGGACCGCGAGATCGTGACCTGGCTGAAGTCGGACGCTTAACCGACTGCGCCACCCAGGCGCCCCTATGAAAAGTATTTGTAAAACAGCCAAACTGCCTATTGGAATAGACAAGGCAACTTTCCCCCATAGGATCGCTAAGAATTTAACTCAAAACTATGGAGCATTTTGGGGCCTGGAGCTAACAATACGAAATGGAAGATGGCCTCTGCCTTTTCAGACTACTTTAAACTCCAAAAAGTGAAAACTAAGTAGGAACCTTCAGTTTTAATGTTCTGAAGGGCAGGAGCCATCCTGTCTTCTCCACCATCCTCTCCTTGCTTTCCTTTTGTTAGAAAGAAAGTTGCCTTCCAGGTAGACCTACCACTGATCCTACATGCATTTTGTCTGGACTCTCTGACCTGCACCGTATGTTCATGGTGCTTCTGCTGCTCAGAACTATTGCGCTTTCTTGGCTCAGGGGGTAAAACTGGACTGGAGATAAATTTCTTTTTGTCCATTGAAGGAAGAAGATAGTCTTCAAAACAGTCATTATGGATTTGCTCAGTTGAATCCTAGACTTAGTTTTTGGATGTCAGGACTGATAAGATGAACTGAAATCTTTTCTCAATCACATATAAATGAGATCAAGAGTTGGAGGGGAAACACGCAGTCTTCTCAAGGGTTTAGAATCCTGTCAGGGAAGGGGTGGAGGCTGACATGTACAGTGTGCCTCCTGCAAGACTGTTTCTGGTTTAAGGGAGAGAGAAACGACATGAAACAGAGGTGACCAAGAATGCCAGTGGGATGCAGGGAGCTGGAGCCATGTTTCTTAGAGAGACTTTTAGTAAATTCGGAATGACAGAGATGAGGAAGGCCTTCATATCCTTTATGATCGCTTTTTGAGACTGTTAGATCACAAGTTAGTCTCATTTTAGAAAATGTTTCTGAATCCAAATTTACTTGAAATGCACAGAATAAACCTTAAATTATTATTAGTGTCATATAGATGAAGCTGAAGCTCTTGGACAGAAAATCCCAAAGAAAGCAAAGCCTTCTTTTGAGATCTCACTAAGATTTAGAAGGGCACTATTCCAAACCATTATATCATAAACAAGACTATTATGTTTGGATCTGTTTTCTGTCTCTTGTTTCTTAATAGAGCAATGTTCTGATAAGGGAGTCACAAAAGTTGGCCATTGGATACAAGCTAAACCTAAGAAATCATTATCGATCGACACATCCTCTTTAGCACCAGTGACAGAACATTGTGCATTAAAATTGCAATGATCCTTAACTTTGAAATTATAAATTATTCCTGACTCTTTTCTTCTTCTCACTCTCTTCATAGTGCATGTTCTTTGAATAATCACTATTTATAATGTGAATAGTTAATGGTAATAGTCATTTATTGCAGTGTCAAACTTTGTAACAGGATAATAATAGAAGAAAGAATTTGGTCTTTACTACAAAATGCTTGAATGGGTGTGTGTATCTTTGAGTATGCTTGTATATGGGGGCCTGGTTTGATTTACCAAATAGGAATTGAGGGTCCACTCTAAGGCATTGTGTTGTTTTCTAGAAGACACAGAGATAAACAAGATATACACTCCAGCTTCAGTGAAATAGAAATAACCTCTTTAAATGCACCACTGGCACAGGGAACATTAATCAGTCACATTTACAAAGCAGATCAATTACAATTCATGCTTTTATAGGAATTTCTTTAATACACATTCTCCCATGAGAGTCCATGTGGGTGAAGGCAGGTACCTTGTCCTCTGTTTTGTTCACTTGCATTCCCCTAGCACAGGACCTGACATATTTTACACTTTCATTATTCTACAGCAAGTGCATAAGTAAATGAAGGTAATCTGTGCTTGTGAGAGAAAAAAAATCAGCTGTTGATCATCATATATAATAAATTTTTAGTGGATTCAAAAGCTTCTGGCTACAGTATAGGTAACTGTGGAAACTATCATGTGAAGCAAAGTCCTTGAGATGTATGGCCTGAAGTACAATGATTAAAGGGGTTTTTCTTTAATATGTGAAAGGTATAATGAGGAAGAGAAGATATGATATCTTCTCTTTAAGAATGAGAATTGCTAGGTAGGAGTAATTTTTGCTTCCCACCACCACTAGCACCCTTAGAAAAAAGGGCAAGCTCAATTTGAATATTTTTGAAATAATGTGATTGGGCCATTAATTTAATGTATGACATTGTGGAAATATGCAAGCAGTTAATAATACAGAAGTATCCACTGGGTTCCAAGTTTCACTTGCCTCTTTCGATTCCTTCTGACTGCAAAGTTCTTGCTTTATGGGGCTGTAAGGGCAGTAGAGTTCAAGAATCATTTAAATGTATTAATAATAGGTTTTTAGAAATTTCCTGCTATCAAATAGGGATATGAAAAGAGAAGTTGAATACAGGAGAACTTCTACTTAAACTGTTTGTTTCCTAGTATATTTTAATTGTTTTGCATTTGAGTCATCATGATGTAGTTTTAACTAGGAGCTGTATGGGGTAAGGTTTGGTTAGAAGTCATGGCTCACCCTTGGCCGTGTTCCTTGGGCATGAGTCACCTAATCTGTCAACTCAGGTTTTTCACTCTTAAAATGAGAGTTATGGATGAGATGACCTCTGAAGTGCCATTCAGGTTCTAAAATTTTATAATTCATTTCTTACTTCCTTTTAATTAGATATATTTCTTTTTTTTTTCTTTTATTTTTTTTTTAATTTTTTTTTTCAACGTTTATTTATTTTTGGGACAGAGAGAGACAGAGCATGAACGGGGGAGGGGCAGAGAGAGAGGGAGACACAGAATCGGAAACAGGCTCCAGGCTCTGAGCCATCAGCCCAGAGCCCGACGCGGGGCTCGAACTCACGGACCGCGAGATCGTGACCTGGCTGAAGTCGGACGCTTAACCGACTGCGCCACCCAGGCGCCCCATAATTAGATATATTTCTATAGAACCATGTAATTATGATCTTGTTTGGTGGACTTTTCTAGAGATATTTTGTCATGTGTGCCACAACTACAGAATAAAATACAATCTAGAGTCACGTTCTCCCAAGAGAGAAGGGTATCATTTTTAGGAATTGGAAAATTTGGCATTTTCTCGTTTTTTATTTCCATCTTTGCACTGCTAGAAGAAAAGCAGTTTGTTTTATTTTTGTGATTGATGTTTTGAGCATATCTTGAGGACTTTATTTTGATTTATGGAACCTTTGGGTACAGCTGAGAAGAATCCCTAAATAAATCAAAGTATTTCTGTGCTTTTCCTCACTTGCACTCCTTTTCCACAGTAGCCTCAGGACACCAGCTGATGTCCTGGCCTTGCACCATGGGATCTTCCTCCCATAACATTATCCAGAGACACCCTTTGCCTTTACAATGATTATTTCTAAAGCTAAAGGCAATTGTACTTCCCTTTCTTCATTAAAATTACCATGTATCCACTATTTACTCAGCAAATACTGAGTGCCTACTATATGTCAAGCATTATTTTCTAAATAGTTGAGATACGTCAATGTATAGAGTAGAACTGAAAAGAAAGTACCTGCCCCCATGAAACTTATATTCTGGTAGGAGAGAGACCATAAAGGAGCACAATATGTTTTGGTAGATTGGATGTAGGATATGAGACAAAGAAGAATCAAGGATGACTCCAAGGTTTTTGGCCTAAGCAACTGGAAAGATGGAGTTGCCATATTTCCTAGAGATAGGAAAGTTACAAGAAAAATAGGGCTGTGTGGGGTTGGGGGAAATAGGAATAAGGGAAGGGACCTGGAGTTGGTTTGGGACATACCGCATTTAATGTGTCTGGTGAATATCCAGATGGAGATGTCAAGTAGACAGTTGGGTCCATGAGTCTGGATTCAGGTTTGAATTTGTGTTTAGTTTGGATGCTGTTTAAAGCAGTGTGACTCGGGGCACCTTGTGTGGCTCCATCAGTTAAGTGTCCAACTTTGGCTCAGGTCATGATCTCACAGTTCGTGGGTTCGAGCCCCACATTGGGCTCTGTGCTGACAGCTCAGAGCCTGGAGCCTGCTTCAGATTCTGTGTCTCCTGCTCTTTCTCTCTGCCCCTTCCCCACTCATGCTCTGTCTCTCTCAAAAATAAAGTAAACATTTAAAAATTTTTAAAAAACTAAAGCACTGTGACTAGATGTGATCGCCAGAGGATGAATGACTTTGGGAAGAGAAGAGGTCCAAAGACTAAGCCCTGAGCACTCCAAAATCCGAGGTCAAGGAGAAGAGGAAGAAACAGAAAAAGGGTTAAAGAAGGAAGAGCCAGGGAAGGAGGAGGAAAACCTAACAGCTATGGGGTCTTGAAAGTCAAGTAAAGGATGGTCAGATTATGCCCATGCTGCTTATACGCTCGTAGAGCAAATAGGTGAGGCCTGAGCATTGGCCATTAGATAGGTTTAGCAACATAGATGAAGCATATATGTGGATTTCTTCTCGTAGAATCCATATTGCATGTGCTCAGGAATTATTGAACTTTTATTTTTTTTAACTTTTTTTTAACATTTATTCATTTTTGAGAGACATAGACAGACCATGAGTGGGGAAGGGAAAGAGAAAGGAAACACAGAATCTGAAGCAGGCTCCAGGCTCTGAGCTGTCAGTACAGAGCCCGATGCAGGGCTTGAACTCATGAACTATGAGATCATGACCTGAGCTGAAGTCAGACACTCAACAGACTGAGCCACCCAGGCGCCCCAGGAATTATTGAACTTTTAAATTCATTTTTGTAATGGTTCACTCACCACATTACTGTAATTTGGAATTGGCTCTTGTTCCCTTGAACGATGTCTGTTTAAAGGTAATGCCATTTTCCAACTGCCAAAAAACTGTGGAACAAAGCAAATGTTGGCTGTATCCAACTGACAGGCATTGGAGAGCAGTGTTAGCAATCAGGTTTGAATCAAATAGAGTAGGTTTCATATTCTTAGAGCCAAGGGTTAATAGAGCAGAATTTGTTCTGTGTAATTAATTCTGGAGAAAATAATAAAACTCTCCTGAGAGGGAGAAAGATTGTTCAGGAAGAGCCAAATAAATGAAAGAAAGAAACTCTGGGTTTGCAACTAACTTTACCAATATTCTTTACCAGAGGATTATATCATATGATCTTCTGAGAAGTAAATTTTATAAAGCCATTAAAATGACTTTTGGAAATAAATATTTCTAATAAAGGAAATGTACGTGGATTTCTGCAAAAGGACACAGAGGCAGCTCTATAACATAATGTAAAATTTATATAATTTTAATTAGGACTCCAGAATCTCATGATTGAAATGCAATGCCATATTTCCAAAGGCATTTTTTAATTAGGTAAACTAAGCTCTTACATAATAAGTTGGAAATCAAAGTTGGACAAAATTCCAAAATAGAAAAAGTTAAATAGAAATAAAATTATGCTGATTGATCTCTAGGAGAAAAGACTATATTTAAACCCAAGCAGTTGATTCAGTGGTGACTCCCTGAGCTTGAAACAGTAACTCTCGAAATGGTAACAAATCCATTGGAAGCTACAATAGTAATGAAAGAGAAATCCAGGGTAGCCACTGATACCTGGATAGCAGGGTAGCAGGTCTTCAGAGCTGCTGAAATTTTTGAAAGAAGAATAGACAATAAATTTTTGTTTTCAATCAGCAAGCACAAGGTCCATCTGCTCTCTCTTTAGTTTTTGGAGTTGTTTAATCAACTTCTTTATCCCCACCCTTTTGTTGCATCAAAAATCATTACAAGGATGAGCCCTGTGATATGTTAAAATAATAAAGTCTCTGTGTGTGTAGGGTATGTACAATCATGTGTAGTATGTGTGTACATGCATATATGGCATGGCCATAAACATGGGCACATACATACACTTACCCAAAAGCGGTGAAGTGTGTTAAGAGCTCTCACAAAAAGGCTGTGTCATCTTGGCCAGCAGCTTCTCTAAAAACCCATCTTAGTTAGGTTGTGCCAGTATGGGGAGGCAGTACATACTATTTAAGTTTCTTAGATTCCTTAGTCTGTCTTTATTTTCCACATTAAAAAGACTAATGCCTGTGAAGGCAATGTAGCCAAGGACTCAGCGAACATGGCCTTTGCTGAGTGCCTATGCTTTGCTTTCTCAACAAGAGCTGTCGATGAAACAACAGTGAGCCTCTACCTCAGTGCTTCTCAAAGTGTGCTTGATGGAACCCTGGTGGCCTAAACCGGGAGTCCACAAGGTCAAAACTATTTTGTCATGCTCAGATTTATTTTTATTTTTTTATTTTTTATTTTTGCCTTTTTTGCTTATGGTGCCAAAGCAGTGGTGGGTAATGCACCTTAGCACGAACCAAGATAGAGGTATCAGACTGTGCTGTGGTGATTACATTCTTCATTAGCATACACTTACAACTTAAATGCCAGTTTTATTTAGTCTCCTCATTGATGCATTAAAATTATTTAAATAACTCATAAGCCTTGGCTACACACTGTATTAATGTGCTGTACGATGAAGGAGAAGAGTACATAAAGCATTTCTGGTACATTCCACAGTACAGCGGTTGTCTCAAGGAAAAGTCCTCATTTGAGTTGAAAGTTGAGGGGCGCCTGGGTGGCGCAGTCGGTTAAGCGGCCGACTTCAGCCAGGTCACGATCTCGCGGTCCGTGAGTTCGAGCCCCGCGTCGGGCTCTGGGCTGATGGCTCAGAGCCTGGAGCCTGTTTCCGATTCTGTGTCTCCCTCTCTCTCTGCCCCTCCCCCGTTCATGCTCTGTCTCTGTCCCAAAAATAAATAAACGTTGAAAAAAAAAAATTAAAAAAAAAAAAAAAAGAAAGTTGAGTTAGCTCCTTTATCGTATTATGTCACTTTTACTTGAATAAAACAACTGATTACTCAGACTTTAGCCTGTGGAAGATATTTTCTCGAAATGAATGAAGTGAGCCTAATGCTTTAAGGAAAACATCTGATACCATTTGCTACCACAAACTTCAAACTTTCAGGTGGTGATTAGAATTTTGGAAAAATTCCCATTCCTTAAAACTTTTCTCGTGAAAGCAGTAATGATATTAATGAATGTGATTTTTTTTTTACATAATTTGTCAACATTTGGAAGATCTGCATAACTCAGCAATCCAATATTTTCCAGATGACCAAATACCAACATATCATGAAGTTTGAAAAGTTTGTTGATATAGTTTTCAGATTCCATATTGCAACTAACTAGGTCAGTTTGATATCAAAAGTTAATATCCACAATTATATGAAAAGGCTGTTAAGATACTCTATTTTCCAACTGCCTATCTATTGGATTCATAAATTTCGATCAAAATAAAATTGCAACAGACAGAATGCAGAAGCAGATACGATAATCTAGCTATCTTCCATTAAGCCAAATGTTAAAGAGATTTGCAAAAGTGGAAAGCCATGCTTCTCTCTCTCTCTCTCTCTCTCTCTCTCTCTCTTTTTTTTGTTACTGTTTTGGAGACTAGTTATAATCAACATGTAATGGGTTTATTTTTAACTTAGTATATATATTTAAACTTTCTTGGTTTAAATTTCTAATACAGTAAATATTAAGTGGTGTGATCCACATAAAAAAATGCTCCCTGGGGTGCCTGGGTGGCTCAGTCGGTTGAGCGTCCGACTTCGGCTCAGGCCATGATCTCACGGTTCGTGGGTTCAAGCCCCGCGTCGGGCTCTGTGCTGACAGCTCAGAGCCCGGAGCCTGTTTCAGATTCTGTGTCTCCCTCTCTCTATGCCCCTCCCCAACTCATGTTCTGTCTCCCTCTGTCTCAAAAATAAATAAACATTAAAAAAATAAAAAATAAAAAATAAATTAAAAAAAAAATGCTCCTTGAGGTCCTTCTACATTTCAGAGGGTGAAAGTGACCTGAGATCAAAACATTTGAAAGCCACTGCTTTACATTGGTGCATTTTATTCCTGAGATTGGTCCTCACTTCAAACAACAAGCCCAGTTCCTCCAAAGGTGTACAGGAACTCACCATGAAGGAAACAACCACCAAATCTGTCAAAGAATGTGGACTAGCACACAGGTATACTGCCCTCGTTAGCACTGTGACTGCAGCTGGCTGGGGTCACCTCCAATCTCTTTTGGGTGAGCAGAACCCCATGAACAAGCATCTGAATTCAGTCATTCACTTACTCAACAGCAGTTGTTCAGGCCCTGCTCCTGTTTGCCAGGTGCTGTGGTCAGTGATGGGAATGCAAAATGGAATGAGACAATGTGGCTCAGTCAGTTGAGCGTCTGACTCTTGATTTTGGCTCAGGTCATGATCTTGTGTGTTTGTGAGATCAAGCCCCACATGGGGCTCTGTGCTGACATCGCAGAGCCTGCTTTGGAAGCAGAACTCGGAAGTTAAGATGAGTTAGAGCCTCTGTGACTGTCACTGGCCCAACCGTGAGTAGGGAACACTTGGGGCAGTGAGGTTGTAATGACTCACTGGGAAGCAAAGCGGTCATGAAGTGTTAGGAAATATGAACTAGTCTGAAATGTCAAGGACACTAGGAATCTGCAAAGTTCTTAATTTAGCTTGTATGGCTTACCTGCAACATATGTTTTGAGAACACACGTGCATAGCATATAGGTTCTTCCTTCAAGAAGCTTGCAGCCTAGTGGTAGTAACAGAATGAAGTTAGGGAAGTCGTGTTTTGATAAAATGAGAAAATCGTATCAAATGCTGCACGGATGTCAAGTAGGCAGGTCACAGATGAGAGCGGCAGCAGGCAGTTGAAATTTTCAACACTGTGTTAAGGAATAAGCCTAGAAGGAAGACAGATTGCCGCTTTAGGAAGTCAGCTAAAGCAACAAGACAGAATGGATAATTAAAATCATTTCCAAAGATAACCACCTGTGAACTCAAAGAGGAGGCTTGGCTTGGCTTTGGGCTGTTTATTGTACAGCCCTCAATTCAGTATGAGGGAAGGGAAGATCCACAAAATAAACAAGGCTTGGGAGAATAAGCAGCAAAACTCAGCCTTGCTCTTGCTCTGTAATTAGGACTGAGTAATAAGGACAGGTGCAGGGAGCTAGATTCTTGGATCCAAAGGTGGCAAAAGGGAGAGAAATTTTCTTTTTGTCCCACACTGGCTACCCTTATTGCCATAAGAACAGAACATTCCTTCTCACGTAGCAGGGTGATGAACTTCAAGTCCCGGACCATAGGAAAGGCAGTGGGACTGAGCCATGAGAAAGGATAACACAGTCTAAGAAGGATGTGTCTCTTTCTCCTTTTTCCTGGAGCCTCAGTTGCATCCTACTCATTTATCTTCTGTCGTTGAGATAGAGATAGGCGTTTCCAAGGACAACTCATTTCTCAGAGCAGAAAATCAGGATAAATGTGAGGTTCATGGTGAAATATGCAGAATACAGAAAATAGAGAAAAAGAAATCAAGTCAAAAGCACAGGCACAGGATGCCTGGGTGGCTCAGTTGGTTGAACGTCTGATTCTTGATTTCGGCTCAGGTCATGATCTTGTGGGTTCGTGATATCAAGCCCCACATGGGGCTCTGTGCTAACATCGCAGAGCCTGCTTGGGATTCTCTCTCTCCCTCTCTCTGTCCCTCCCCACTCGTGCTTTCTCTCTCTCAGAAATAAACAGGAAAAGAAAAGAAAAGAAAAGAAAAGAAAAGAAAAGAAAAGAAAAGAAAAGAAAAGAAAAGAAAGGAATGTTTTACAAAGCACAGGGACAAAAAATGGGAAGCAAGAAAAAGTGAAGTCCTTTGCAAATCATCCCCTCCCCCTACCAGAACCACAACCACAACCAATGAGGTCCTTCCATCTTACAAGACCAGGGCCAGGTGGCAAAGCAGTCTGCCTTCCCAGGGGGCAAGTAAATGCTTTACAAATAGAGACTAGTAAATAATTAACACAAACCAATGCTGAGATTACATTTAAAATAGTTTAAAGCAGCAACCCAGGATGCTAAGATAAATAACAGAAGCGTTTCAAAGGCTGGGCTCTGTTCTCTCTGGCATCTTCATGTTTTGTTTAGGGGAAGGGAGGGTCCAGGAAATAATGGTCTGCTCTGGCCATCGTCTTTCTGGTCACGCGGAGCCAAAGGCAACCCACTTATGGAATAATAGTCAAGTATTTGCCATTTCTGTGTGGGGCTTATTTCCTCCACCAGTGGCGTTATTCAATGGCTTCATAAAACACCAATGTGCCTTGACAACTCCTGGACTAATTCGGGTCACTGCTTCTCATGGGTTGAAGCAGCACGTCAAATGCTGTTAATGCGGTGTGTTGTACATGAAGAGAAATTAATTCACAGCCTTTCCTTTCTCAGAAACATGATTCCGGTGACAGAATTCCGGCAGTTCTCTGAGCAGCAGCCTGCCTTCCGTGTGCTGAAACCATGGTGGGATGTGTTTACCGACTACCTTTCGGTAGCTATGCTGATGATCGGTGTGTTCGGATGTACTCTGCAGGTAGGTGCCTAGACTCACATCAAAATGGGAGCCAGAGCAAGACACTAAGCTGTTGAAACCTTTAAAAAGAGCTGGTGGTATGATTTTCAGCCATGTAAATACTAGTTGTCCTGCTCTACTTGTGTATGGTGTTTGTAGTCATGGGAGCCCAAAACATATTCACTGCACTTTCATATATGTATATATATTTGTATAAAACTAAATAAACTGGCCATCAAGTGTTCTACTATGATAGGGGCATCCATAAAGCACTAAGAGAGTGCAGAGGAGGGGCCCGTGGCTTGGGAATGAGAGAAAAGATGATGGTTGTATTAAAACTTGGAGAACCAACTGTATTAAGGGAGATGGAGCCAGGGGTAGAAAAAGATGCCAGGAAGGAGACAGAAAGCTGGAAGTCATGGGTGTGAGGAAGAACATGACACCTTTGGGAAACTGTCAGTAGGGCTGGCACTCACTGGGTGTCATCAGCGTGAGAGTTGAAGCCATGCCTGTGAATGGAGTCACCAGGGAGAATGTGGAGAGAGAGATGACGTCAGGAATACCAAAGTGTGAGCGAAGGAAAAAGGGGTGCCTCTGAGGGAGACTGAAAAGGGGCAGCCGTATGGGGAGGTGGAACCCAGGAGAGAGTGGAAAGACACGTGTGGTCAACGATGGCAGGCATACAACTCACTCACGGACTAAGGAGAAACAAGTAGCACCCGGGTCATTCGAAATCATAGTCTGAGTGGTTGGAAAAGTGAATGGAAATTAAAGACTGGTGTAGGTGTGACTTTCAGGTCAATCAGCTGAGAGGAAGAAAAACTTGGAAGCAAGGGAAATATCTAGAAGTGGTGCAGAGTGGAAACAAAGGCCTTTTAAAATTTGATTTCCATAATGGTTAACACATAATGCTTCCTAAGTGACAGGTACTCTTCTGAATACTTGACACATATTTTAACTCATTTCATCCTCATGGCAACAGTGAGATATCGGTGCTATTATTATCCCCACTTACAGAGAGGCAACAAAGGCACTGAGAGATTAGGGAAAGCTCCAAGGTGAGTGGCAAAACCTTTACTGAGACCCAGGCAGTTTGGCCTGCGTGTTAATCTCTAACACCATGCCCCTTTTTATTTGTAGGCTGAAAACATTTGGCCTCTTTCTACCCCCCAAAAAAGGATACCAGTGAAAATTCAGAATTTGAAAGACAGAAAAGACATACATTCATTTATAAATAAAACAAGTAGTTGTTGAAGAACCTACTGTGTTCCAGGCACTGTCCTAGGTGCTAAGAATTATCAGTGCAGGAGAAAAAAGACAAATGCCCCAGCTATATAGACTTTAAATTCTATGAGAAAACAAAGTAAGCAAAACCAGCTCATAAATTATATATATTAGAAGGTAATAAGGACAATGAAAAAGAAAATACAGCATATGTGGATGGTGTCAGCAGGTGATATTAGGAGTTGCAATTCTCACGTAGGAAGCCTTCACTGGGAAGGTGACTTCTGATGAAAGAAGTGTGGGAGCAGACCACGCAGATGTCCAGGGAGGAGCCTCCCCAGCAGAGGGAACAGCAAAAGCAAAAGACACATGGACAGAGTGTTCACAGACTCCTTGCCCTTCTCCAGGAGAACTTGACATTTGACTTCTTCAGCTTTCTAGCTCTGTTTCCCTGGAGACCTGATAAAAGTAGAATGTTAGCTGTGTTACTAGGCAACGTTGCTTGTGATATAAATGACTACTGTTTGGTCAACTGTATCTGGACTGGAAGAATGATAAATGCCTGTTAGGAAGCCACACCACCGGACTTCTGTGATTGTGGTGACACCTATAACAGGGCATGTCCCTTAACACACAGAAAATGTATCTATTGAGTTACACCAGAGATTAGTCTCTTTGGAGCATAATAAGCCTTTTAAGCCAGGGTAAATGCAGACCCCCATGTCCAGTGGATCTCTTTTCCTTGTGCCTGAGATGATCTGGAGAGGAGGGGCCTGGGGAGAGACGAGGTCCTGGGCAGGGTGTGGATCCCACACAGACAGTTAAGAAGGTTCCTCCAAAGGTAGAAAGCCTGATGCCACATTGCTGGCAAGCTGTGACTTTAATCCTGGATCTTTCTAAGTGATTCTGGTACCAGATGAGTGTTAGGATAATCTTAAAGTCTGAATGTTGAGATAAACCTAGAAGGACCCCTGGTGATGTTATAAGCCTGAAGCAGGGATGTCCCTGGCATGCTGAAGAAAGCCAGGCCAGTGGGCTAGAGCAGAGTGAGCTAGGCACAGAGTAGAAGAATAAGGCCTGAGAGGCAGTAGTTGCAGATCACACAGGGCTTTGTAGGTCCCTGTAAAGGTTTGGGTCTTGCTCTGAGTGAGATGGAACATGTTTTGAGGTTCGGGCAGAGGAGTGTCATTATCTAACTTGTATTTCAACAAGACCACTCTAGTTGTTAAGAATATAGTAGAGGGGGCAAGGATAGAAGCAGGGAGGTTTAGAAGGCTAATTTCAGAAGGCTAGTGCAGGGGCACCTGGGTGGCTCAGTCATTTGAACCTCCAACTCTTGATTTCGGCTCTGGTCATGAGCCAAGGGTCATCGGATTGAGCCCTATGTCAGGCTCTGCACTGTGTGTGGAACCTGCTTAGGATTCTCTCTCTCGGGCGCGTGGTGGCTCAGTCGGTTGAGCCTTGGACTGCAGCTCAGGTCGTGATCTCACTGTTCGTGAGTTCGAGCTTCACATCAGGCTCCATGCTGACAGCTCAGAGCCTGGAGCCTGCTTTGGATTCTGTGTCTCCATCTCTCTCTGCCCATCCCTGTCTCCCTCTCTCTCTCTCAAAAATAAATAAACATTGGAAAACAATTCTCTCTCTCCCTCTGCCCCTCTCCCTCACTCACATGCTCTCTCTCTAAAAAATAAATAAATAAATAAATAAATAATAAAAATTTTATTATTTTTTTTTTAATTTTTTTTTCAACGTTTATTTATTTTGGGGACAGAGAGAGACAGAGCATGAACGGGGGAGGGGCAGAGAGAGAAGGAGACACAGAATCGGAAACAGGCTCCAGGCTCTGAGCCATCAGCCCAGAGCCCGACGCGGGGCTCGAACTCACAGACTGCGAGATCGTGACCTGGCTGAAGTCGGACGCCCAACCGACTGCGCCACCCAGGCACCCCTTTTTTTTTTTTTTTTTTAATTTTTTTTTTCAACGTTTATTTATTTTTGGGACAGAGAGAGACAGAACATGAACGGGGGAGGGGCAGAGAGAGAAGGAGACACAGAATCGGAAACAGGCTCCAGGCTCTGAGCCATCAGCATAAATAATAAAAATTTTAAAAATCATTAAAAAGAAGAAGAAGAAGAAGAAGAAGAAGGCTAGTGCAATAAAATCGAGGCAAGACATGAATCAGATGGCTTGCACCAGGATTGAAGCAGTGGTTCTGGATATATTTTTAAGGAAAAGCTGTAAGATTTGCTGAAAGATTGAATGTGATATATGAGGGGAAAAAAATCATGACTAAAATTTTTAGGCCTGAACAACTGGAAAAAGCTTGTTTTTGAACATAAGTCTGAGTTATATGTTAGATATCCAAGTAGACCTGTTAAGTCAGAAGTTGGACAGAAGACTCAGGAAGGAGCTCAGGGTAAGTGAAGGATGGTCATCTTCACAGAGGAGGAGGTGATGGATCCAGGATCCAGTGGCAGGACAACCCTTGATTTGGGGGGAGGGGGCATCTTCCACCACAATGGGAATGATGGCTACAGATGCATTTGGTTGGAGGGGCAGGGGCGAGGCACAGAAAGATGAGAGTTTGCACCTAATAGCTTCTGTGAGGTAGAAAGCAACACATCTGGAGAGAGCTTGTGAGGGTGCGGGAGGCCATAGGATGTGGCAAGAAAGGAGGCCTGGAGTAGGGTCCTTGAGGAGAAAGGCAAATATTTAGAATGGCCAGTTTGGGAAGTCACAGAGGGAGGTGACATAGATCAGCAGGAGGACTCTGTGTCTGTTTTACTTTATTACCATGGCAGGGCCTGGAATCGTTTCTCTTGTTGGCATATCCCATGGCAGGATGAAATGCAGAAAAGAGAAACCACACAGACTATCCATAAAAACTAGTAGTTAACCTGGAACAAAATGAAAACAAGAGCAAAAACGGATGAAAATATCTACAGTGAACATCCTTTAAGAAGTGCACCTATAGCAAGTTCAGAAGGGACAAGTGAGTTCAAGCACAACTGGAGCACCTGTTCCTGTGTCATGGTCAGAATCCTGTTCCTGGAGCACAGCCCTGTTGCATCTTCCTGCTGTGCTGTAGCTCTTGGAACTCCCCACCTAGCACCCCACCCAGCATCACCGAGTATCAGATACTGACCTAACCTGGTCCCTTCACACACAGGCCTGTTTCATTCTCATAGTCTTTAGAAGAAAACGGACCCCAGTTATCTAGATATGGGAAGTATAGTCTGAGAAGTGAAGGCTCTAAACAATGTGAAATGCCTCAAAGGAAGATTGTGTCAGAATATGAAGGTTACCAGTCTCAGAATTCGTAGGAGGTGGACCATTTGATTCAACAGCATCCCCAAGTACCCACAATATGTCAGGCATTGTGTAGAGTGCTAGACACTGAAAGAGAAATATAATACAGCCCCTGACCTCAGATTGCTAGTAGTCAAAAGACCATAGAAATCCATAAGCAATGCCACTCAGCATGTAAGCACCTCAATGGTGATAGACTTCAAGAGCATTAAATATGGTGTCATCTCAGCTGCTGGAAGTTAGGAACTTGAGGAAATGAAAATTGAACTCAGTCTCAATGAATAAATATACAAAACTAATATATATATGTATATATGTGTGTATTAATATATATATACACATATATATGTGTGTGTATGTGTGTGTGTGTATATATATATATATATATATATATATATATATATATATATATATTTAAAGGAGTGGAAGGAAAAATCAGCACAAACAAAAGATTTAGTATGATCATTTCACAAAGCCCTCATTGATGAGTATCAATGGCGCTATAGAGGGCGTCTCACGGTGGGTGGGACATTCCTGCATAGCAGAGGAATTGTCTTATCTCCAATGCTAATCACATCTGCATTGAGTAACCCTGATAAGGGAACCTGTTCTAGAATCTGCATGTATTTTAGCTCCCAGAATGAAACTGTAAAAGTAAATTAGTCCCATTTTTCAGATGAGAATTTTTATCTGAAAGGTTAGGTGACTTGTCCCAAAGCCAAGAAGGATACAGTGGATTTTCCAATCTGCTGTTGATTCTCCAGAATGGGTCTTTTCATGAACGCTGTGCACACTGCTCTGGAATAGTATGGAAGCATTACAACTGCACAGATCATATGGCCAAATTTTGGATTGTGACACAGGATCTTAAGTATAAAAACAAGGGCAAAATGACCAAAAAGAAGGAATTTCCTGAATTACATCTTAGATTTTCTAAAAGATGATTCACTGTACACCTACTATAAGAAAGAATAACTTTTAACCTATAGTAAACATTAAAGAAACAAGAAATAAAATATGGTATAAATTACTTAAAGTAAAACCATCTCATATATCCATATTACACATGAAAGTAATATTCTTTAGGGGGAGAATTTGCACTCTTATTTTAGTTCTGATATCATAATCCTCTGAAATTGACTTGATGACTGATAACTTCATAAACAAAAGGTTCTCTGTGAAGCTCAAATTCCTTTCCCATTCCCAAGGCAATAATTTAAATAATCATAAAATCTTATCATAAAATGTGTTTTTATGCCTTGGGTTTCCCTTTGTAAAATGAAAGTGTGATAATTTTTTCCGATCTTATTTACAAAACAAGTTACTCTTATGGTTCAAAAACATGACAAAGCAAAAAATCAAAGGTAGGGTTACAAGAGTGCTCAGTGGTGGTAAGAGTCTCTTTGACTCTTCAAATGGCTTTGTCCAGTGGCAAGTTGATTATCTGTTTATTCCTATAATATTGTGTTCATATAGGTTTAACACTGTGCATTTTGAAACTACTGGGGAAAGGAAGAAGTTGTTATCTATCAATAAGTTGTTATCAGTGTTCATTCTTTTTTGCCCTGATGTAAAAGGATTGTCGTCAACACTCTGGTCTTACTCTTCTGACAAATATTTGTCCATTTCCAAGCAAGTAGCTATTTTCAAGGCTGCCATGGAATAAGAGAATGTATAAAGAGCATTCCTTAGATTACGTCCGTCCACATAAGAGGCAAATGTAAACTCATTGTGAACCGGGAGACTGTGCATATCCTATTCCTGTATAGTCATACACCCTTAAGGACCTGTAGTGTAAACACCCAACTTTTTGCTATAAACAACACTATTCAAAAACTCAACACACTCAATAAAATGGAACAAATCCTGAAAGGTCAACACATTGCTTCCTGGAAAAATAAGATTGCTTTAGATCTCTGCTCAGTGACTCCAGGTTATCTTATTATGACCAAATCCAAAACAGCCCCCAGGCAGGCTGTTCCAAATATAGAGTTAGTAGTTAGAAACCAGAAACAGGAACTGGAAGAAACAAGCCCCCTGGAAGCCCAAGGGGACTGCTTTGTGACTGTTACACAAGAAAGACATTTCCTGCTTTCTGAATTAGGAAAGAAAAAAAAGCCAAGAGAATGATTTCAATGACTTGAAAGCACCTACAAAAAAATCCTAGGGGACTTAACCCAATCCCCAGGAGCAGTCCGGCCAGCAGAGTTACACTGGAGAAGAGTTTGGGACATCTGGCTTATTGGTGGGAATTGAGTCCCACCTTGATTTTTTGGTACATATTGAAGGTAAGTTCCACCTCTCTGAGTTACAGCCGTCCATGTCAGTTGCACGACAATGGCCTTCAGGTGAAAATGCTCACAGGCAGTTCCCAGGAAAGTACAGGTGGTAAAAATTGTAGACTCCAGAATGATTTCAAAAGAGTTCACTTTGATAATGTGCCCTGAGTTCTGGCTTCTGTCTCCTTCCCCCACTCTCTGTCCCATACTGTCTGGATTTCTAGTTGATCTTTTCTTCTGTCAAATTTGAATTTAAAAATGGAGACTCAGAAATTCTTACTTAGCCTGTTGTGTTTGGTGAAATTCAGAGTCCTGGTGAAAGAGCAGATGGCACTAATGGGTAGGCTCGAAATGAAACCCTCATCTAAGATCATGTTTTATGAAGTTTCTGTGTACCCTCATGTCATCATTCTGCTCTGAGTCTTTGGGGAATATAAACAGAAATCATTTGGTGGCAAAAATAATTTTAAAGAGCACCCTTTCCCATCTCTGTAAGATGGTGGTGGGTCCTGTAAGAGAAGCACTATTTCAAAGTCCCTGTTACATCTAAGTAACAAAAATATGCCTTAGCTAGGACTTCCTTGTTATGGTGGTTTATTCAGACTGATACTTTTGATCTTCCCTAGAACATGACTCTTGTCATCGTTCACCTTGACAACTGAATAGGCAGTGAATCCCTGGCCACCAGAATAATATATGAGTGCCTTTCACCTCATCCTCTTGGGTTTAACATGGGGTATGAATCTAAATGCTTTTCTTAGATCGTCTAATGCCGTCCAATGCCAGTCAGTGAAGGAGGAACATTTCCCTTTATCTCACTAGCACTGATTGTTATGATCGTGTTGCGTATTGATTGTTTAATAATACACCTTTTCCCTCAATAGCACAGCACTGATAGGCTTTAGGATTTTTTGTGGGTTTTTTTTCTTCCTATAAGAAGCAAAGGAGATTTAGTCTCTGTTGTTGAGCCTGGATTGTAATTCACCAAGACCTATGTTTAAAGGTCTCTGTTGAGTAGGTTTGCTCTGATATGGAGGGCATGATCTTGTATTTCTAATCAGGGTCCTGAACTTGGAGACCCTCCCCAGTCCTCTAATCCTCCCAGCCAAACACCGACTAGCCCTCCCCTGCCCTCACTTGGTTCCTCTTCAAGTCCCCTTCTTCCATTTCACTGAGGACACCACACTCATGACATGTGGGTCATCTCAGCCACACAGGGGCCCTGAGATCAAAAGATTTGGCTAGCACTGGGACTGCATTTTAATTGTAAGGCTAGGAAATTTCTAGTTTATATCTGGAGTCCTCTGTTTAATATAAAGAGTGCTTGCTGTGCCTTCTCCTTCTGTGGTAATGTTTTCTTTATAAACTCTTACATTTTTGTTATATTTAAAATTTCTGTTTGGGAACATTTAGCCTTTGTATAGTTAAAAAAATTTACCCAGTATTATTGTTTTGTGCTCACTTTTTAAAATATGTAATAAAACACTCCCAACTAGAAGATTTAACAAAAAAATAAGATACCATTCAAAATAGCACCAAACCTATCATGTATGTAGGAATTAAGCTGACAAAGGATACCCAGGAACTTCACAGAAAACTTTAAAATGTCTAGTAAATGACATAAGAGACCATTTTAATTAAGGGGAAGATATTATGTGCCCTTAGCACAGAATTGATATTACAAAGAGGCCCAGTCCCCATGAATTATTTTATGAAATAAAAGCAATATTAATAAAATTCCAGCTTGATTTTTTGAGAAATTTGATAAACTTATACCAAAATGTATATGACAGGTGCTCACTTGGGGGGGCTAGAATGGCACAGGGGAATAAAGAAAGAGATGGAGGGGGAAGAGGAGGGGAGAGAGGAGGGAGGAAGAAAGGGGCTTTGCGTAAACTGATAATATACTGTGCACTGAAGAATATGGGTAATTCAAGCCTCTGCCCTTGAGGTTCCCCTCTCCTTAACACACACACATACACGCGTGCACACACACATTCAGCCCACCCCAACTATATAAACTAATTTATTCAAATGTTCTTTATAGAATATGAGTCAGGTGCTCCATTTAAATCTCATCCTTTTTCTTTCTTTCAGTTATAAACTTCTAAATCTCTGTACAAATATTTCTATTGGATTTCATAAGCTGGAAATTTCTTAACTCCAAGTTTTACAAATAGAAGAATCACTAACTCTAAGATTTATCATCCTTTTGTTTCAAAAGCAAAAATCTAGTAACATAAATTCCTAGTAACATAAATTCCATAAGACCATGCCTCATCTGTCAGATTTATCCTATATCCCCATGACCGAGAGCAGTAACAGGCAGGTGTGAGTGCTCACCAGAACCCATCCTGTGGAATGAAGGGGTGAGTGAGCAAGGAAGGGTAGATGAGACATGTTTTGCCATGTGCTAAGGTACAGTGAGCATCCAACAGCCGTGGGAAGGAGCTGAGACCTTTGAATCACAAAGATACTATACTCATTTGTGGGTGCTTCACACCGTAACTTCAGAGACTATGACCAGTACAAGAGAGGAACCCACGGCCCCTGTCTGAGGCCTGATGGAAGTACACTTAGCCTAAAGTTGAGAAGATTGAAGGGAACATGAGAATAGACAGCAGACACCTGAAGGGCTGCCTTGTGGAAAGTTGAAATGGCTTAAACCATTCCGTGTGTCCTAGAACACCAAATAGAACCGATAGAAGAAGTTTTAGGAAAGATTTGGGCTGAGTACAAACTCAGACTCTCAAAAAGTCAAGAACTTTCTGAAAATGTCATGCAAAGTAGTGAGTTTTCTCTTCTTAGAGATGCCCTTCCAGAAAGCGAATGGCTCAAGAATCCATGTGTCATGCAAGCAATGTTCCTTTGTTCCCTACATATAATAAATAGTGCCAAGCAGTGAGGTTAGGTGGTGATAAAACATGACAAGTCCCTGGCAAAAAAAGTGAAAAATTTAAAGTGCAACATTAGATATAAGTGAATTGTGAAAAGTAAAGCCATGTTAGGAGAGTGACAAGTGTCCTACTCTAAATAGGGTGGTCAAGGAAGTCCTCTCTGAAAAGGTGCCATTTGAGCAGAATTAAAGGAACTGAAAGAAGGAGGTGTGTAGGTATCTAGAGGAAGGAAATGCCAGACAGGAAACAGAGGAGGACAGTGTTCCAGGTACAGAGAGAGAACGGGGAGTATGGTCTCTTGCAGTTTTTCTTGCTTGGATTCTCTTTATAAGGCTTGACATCACTATTAACCTAAACTGAGCATTACCACTAATGCCTTGGAGCACCGTGCTCCTGCAAATAGCATGTCTTAGGTTGACGCTTCCAGATTTAAGTCGACTCCGACATCAGACGTAAGACAAAGAATTTAATCCTGCAGCATTTGGAACCTAGGACCTTATGATCTGCTAAAGCAATTAGCATGACCCTTTGTTGACACTTCAGCCACAGTGTGTGGCAGAAAATGTCAAGAGCATATCTCATCACGCCTACTTCAAGTTACTAAAAGACTTCAAGTTGCTAAAAGGCAGGGTGCGTGTCTAATTCACCTTTGTGCTGCCCACCTGCATGTCTTAGACTTGACATGCACTCAAGAAATGTGTTGAGTGGATGCATTAATATGCTTCAGCAGCTCTAAGGATTCAGTGACTGTCATAATAATAAAAACAATTATATGAACTTGCAATTTAAAACTGAACCAAAAACTGACAGAGGAAAGTTTTGTGTGGGGTAATTAATAAGGAGGTGATAAAAATCAGATCTTCCCCCAAAAGTAGAAAAAGAAGCCAGTAGCAAATAATTTTCCTTTAGTAATATCAGAGAGTAACCACAGCCTTCTAGAACTGGATAAGACTGGGGGAGCACCATCCTTAGAATAATTAGCATAAAGCCAGTGACAAAGAAGTAAGACTGGCTCTGTGTCTGAGCAACAAACTTGGGGGGAAAAAGTCCTTTGAGAATGTTTTGCAATAATGGGCTAGAAAGAGATCAACACACCCTGACTGATAGGTGGTTATGTGGCTTCATGTGTTAGAAAACTAGAGCCAAAATTTGTATAGAAAAAAATAGCATGCTGTTAGAGCAAAGAAATTTATAGAAATTGAGGCACCTCAGCAGAGCAAGTTACAGAGTCAATCCGGTGAGACCAATGGAGTATATTTTACAGACTGAAAATTTGTTATGTTTGGCATGTGTGGTGGTTTTTTAATACAATTGTAGTTGACTGTCATGGCGAAAACCAGGTTTTTCTTATCTAGACAATTGCCCATTTATTCAGATGTTGTACAGAGAAGTATACTGCCAGCATCCCAAAATAAACCATATTATGAACAGTGATTAAGTTCCAAAGCAATATTAATACTTGACCTTCTACCCAGGGATTGGATTTTATGAGCTTCCCTAAGAGTCTAAAAACCTCCATGTTGTTTTGTGGGAAAATGGTTTCTTCATTCTAAACAACCAGTTTTCAAATGGACTTTTGAGGGGTTTTTTTATATTCATTAACTCTTTAGTATACGTTAGTCTTTCAGGGGGTTTTAAAAATTAACATTTACTGGTTCTTGAGTAACGGTGATACTTCCATGATATCGGTTTATTCTGTTCTTTGAAGTTTGTAGTCCCGCACTAATTAAGTTTCTCTAAAAAATAAAAATAGAATTTCAGAATTAGAGAGAATTTAGAGGTGAGTTAATATAAGTTCCCATCCAATATAGAAATCTCTTCTATAACATCCTTGACAGATTAATACCTAGTTCCTATTTGAGTATATGTGGTGATAGGGAGAAGTGTTTTGTTCAATGAAATTTTTGCTATGAAACTGCAAGTAAATCAGTACTGGCTGTTGACTAGGTGCCCGGGACTGTGTTAGGTACTATGGGGGATACAAAATAATTAAGGCTCCGTCTCCTTAAGGAATAGTTGAAGAAGCAAAATAACAGACTTTCATTCTACCGTTTTGTTTGCTGTGCTGTGTTACATGCTAAGTTCTGACAACACAAAACTTGCTCTTGACTCTGAAGGTGTTTAAACTGTTGCAAAGATAAACATTCACGTACATCCTTCTAAAATGCAAGATAATTGCTGCAGTGTGTGTGCACGTGCGTGTGTGTGTATGCGCGCATGCTATATGGTCATATTTCAACGACCAGTTATTGCAATGGCTACAAAGCAGGAAAAACAGTTAAGTCTACCTGGGGAAATCAAGTTTGTCTACATTCTATATAGGATGATTTAAATTATATTCCTGGGGGAAGAAAGTATTACGCTGTGTTACAGAAAATAAGACTTGTGAGGCAAAGTAAAATTTAATTATATGTTCCCTTGGAAGATTATAGCAAATAAAGACTCTCAGATTTTTTATTTAACAGCACTTCTTCTTCCTAAAGAATAAAGGCTTTTAAATATGCATAGTGAGTTTTCATCAGGTAATAATAGCAAGTGCTAAACATTAGCTTTCTCTAAGAAGTAAACTTTGCTAACTGGCAAATTAGGGTCAGCTATTTTTAAATTGAGCTGTGTCTCCCTACTCAAAATATATTAGTCTGTAAGAGCTGGTGAGATTCTTTGCACTGATACCTTAAGCTAAGGCTGTGTAACTTTAAGTTCAAATATGTTCGCTTATGTTTTGCGATGTTGATGTTAACTTTTTAAAGTTTTTTTTTTTTGTTTTTTTTTTTGTTTTTGGTTTTTTGGGGGGAAGAGAGAGAGAGGTAGAGAGAGAGAGGTAGAGAGAGAGAGAGAGAGACAGAGAGAGAGAATTCCAAGCAGGCCCCACGCTGTCAGAGCGGAGCCTGATCTGGGGCTCAATCCCACGAACCATAATCAAGAGTCGGACACTTAACCGACTGAGCCACCCAGGTGCCCCAATGTTAACTTTTAAAATGTAGTTACTGTGGGTGATGTATGGAATTGTTGAAATACTATATTGTATGCCTGAAACTAATATAACACTGTATATTAACAGGAATTAAAATTAAAACCTAATTTTAAAAAAAACAGGGAAAAAAATTAAAATGTGGGTGCGAGATGTTGGGCTCAGAAATGCCTACAGCAAAATGAGGAAACATGGTAGAAACATATCTTCTAGTTCACTTTTGTGCATGATCATACTGGTTAGTCATTTAGTTTTATATTTTTAGAAATTCTGCACTATCAGTGCACCTGTGTGGCTCAGTGGGTTGAGCGTCCAACTCTTGACTTCGGCTCAGTTCATTATCTCACGGTGTGTGAGATCGAGCCCTGAACCAGGCTCTGCACTGAGAGCAAGGGACATGCTTGGGATTCTCTCTCTCCCTTTCTGCCTCTCCCCTGCTCGCTCACTCTCTCTCCCTCTCTCTCTCAAAATAAATAAATAAACAAACACTAAAACAAAACAAAAAGTTCTGCACCATTAACCACAAATCTTCTGTCTAATAAACAGGCCATCAATTACATCACCATTTTAACGGAAAACATGAACTCTCCCATAGGTTTTTAGGTGAAACACATGGTTTTTCTGAGCCTCAGTTTGATTCAATGAGCAGGATTGGCATCATTTCCATTTCACAGTTTATTGTGAAAAAAATGGTGGTAAAATAGAAATGTATTCTTTTTAGTCTCTTTAACTATAGACTTCAAATGTCTTCATCTGGTGCATTTCCTTCAGCCCTAGGTGTGATTAGTTGGGTCTCTGGCAAACAGATTGAGAAAGGGCTAAGAGAAAGGACCAAATGCTCAATTCTTCCCTCTCCCAGAGGACCCTACAGGAGCTATATGGACAGAGGACAAGACCAGGCAAAAGAACATTTGATAAAAGAAAAAAAAAGAACATGTAATAAAAGAACATTTGATAAAAGCCCCACTCTGTCCCCAAACTCACTATATCAATCTCCTGGTGAGCTAAGCCAGACCTCAGATAAGTCACAAGGCCTTCCTTTGCCTAACCACCGAAGGCTATGTGATCTGGGGTAGGAAGAGGGGGAGGGCAGCTCAAGAAGCTGCCTTATCCTCTTTCCCTGCACTTTAATCCCTGCCTGTCCAGAGTTGGAAAGGGCAAGGAAGACACTGAGATCGGGACAGTGGGGGGAGGAGATTGATTGTCGATTCTCCCTAAAGCCAGGGGAGAACTTGTCTGAGCTATCCTCCCCAGGCCCTCCGAGGAGATGGTCCGCTTCCAACAGAGGCAGTTCCAGAGCCATCATATCACATCAGCTTCAAGAAAGAAGAGAGACTTCAAAGTGGTGACCCCCAAGGGAAGCTCTAAAGAGAGTCCAGAAGAACTCATCTTGAGAGCTCATGTCACTTGAACTCAGAGCCTTCACCCCTTATGAGCACCAAGATTCACTACTTTTCCTTGAATGCAGCTATCTCTACTAACCCCATTTCTCCTAGAAAGAAGGAAGGAGGAACAAAGGAGAATCTTGAGTTCTACCCCGAGGTCAACCACCTAGATAAGTCAGAAAAAGACCCATCACTGAAATTCATCCTATATGGTAAAAGATCCATTTGCCTGGAATGTATGGAGCCTTTCTTATCCAAATTAATGATATTTCTGGAGTCCAGATAGGTTAGCTTCCAAAAAGCATGATGATTAAAAACAACTTTTTTCCTTACCATCCAACACACCTAAATGAATAACACTTGCCTTGACTTTTGCCTTTCCGGCAAGCTTTCCAGGATGTCACAACAAGGCACAGGTATTCTCTCGTAAACTATACCATCAGTTCCCTCCCATAGATTGACCACAGCCTTGACATCGTTCACTTGATGAGCAATTTATTCTTTGATTATTAGAGTAAATTAGTTTTTGTTTAGTAAAACAGTTTTTTGTTTGTGTGTGGATGCTTCTATTGTTTAGAATTCTGCATCTTTATACTGGTTGTACATTGTGTGGACCATCCAGAGGATTTGTTTCTCTTTGGACCCCCCCCCCCCCCCCCACAGTTTCTCTCCTCTTCCTTCAGCTCACAGTTTATCAGAGAACTGCAGTGTGTCCAGGGATAAGTCATGTTGAGTACAGAACTAGGATTTCAGTCCCTGGAGATTGCTTTAAAAAGAGCTTTCCCTTCATTATTTCAAGAGCATAATTATAAATATTTTAAATTTCTCAAGCAACTGAAACAGTCTCCATTATGAATCATTAACTGTAAGTTCCTAATGTTTATCCAGTTTTTTTATATTCACTAAATCTTCTCACATGGTTTTGGCTTTAAAATGAATACTTTCCACTTAAATCTTGAATTGCAGTGGATCAAATAATGCACTAGTCCACTTGGCTTATGGGAAAATGCCATGAAGCAAAATGAAAGCAGTTTTGAATCGGACCCACTCCTTCATTTTTGAATTTTCTTTTCCAATTCCTTTTGTATCCTAGAGCAGCTGACCTCAAAGAGGGAAAAGAAAACACAAGGTAAATACAACTAGGATACAGAAATTGAGAGCATCCTTGATGGCTGGAAAGTCTCAGGCTAATGAATGGTTTAAAAATATATAACATTTATAGTATATAGTCATCCTTCCCTCAAAAAGTCAGTATGTCTGTATTTACAGTGGTAAGAGAATCACCTTTGTTAAGTGAAGTGTCGAATGTATACATGATCCTAATGGAGGCGTGATGGTTTCTTTTTCATTTGGGAATAAAGGGATAGTGCCTCGCAAATCTTGGCCCCTTCTTTGTGTATCTTAAATGAGTAAGCCCTTAGCTCCAGCTTTACGAATCACTAGGCAGACATCACCTGGCAATTTGGAAGATGTGTGAAATGAATTGTTTCATCTCAGAGGAAAGTAGCTAGAAGCCAAATATTTCCTGATGCTCACTGGCATCTGATCTTATAAATGCATGTGTTTGCCATTGTAGTTTGTTTTCCTTAGGTGAGAACATGTGTTTGTCTATTTGCCTCATATTTATTACGTACCTAATTTGTGCCAGGTAGTGTTAATAAGGATGGAGCCCACTTTTAAAGAGCTTCTTGGTCTAGGAGGGAAAATGATAATAAACAATTATGCCAGGTTTCCTTAGGTGCTATGATGGGGGAGAACCAGGGCTTAAAAGACTTCCAGTTCTGTTTAACTGTATACCCTTGTTCTGTATAGTAATGACTCAAGAAATGAGGCTTTAACTTTTTCAGTGGTTAATTCTTCTACCAGACTAGTGGCACTTAATTCCCTCAAGCTTAGACATTTCTGATAATGCTTGACTTGAGAAGATGTACTTGCTGTCTGGGATTCACTCGTGTACAGATGAACCCTTTAGCAAGTGTACTATTGCTGTACCTTACCACCGAGAGAATTCATAAACTCAGATATCCAAATTTCAGTCGCTCATCCCTCTGATCCCTTGGAGTTATTCTCAAATAAAATAAATTCAACTATGCCTCAGAGGTGCCAGAGGATGACCTTTTTTTTTCCCTTTTCCTTTTCCTGTTGTTATTGAGAAATAGAGCAACCGATAAAAACAGGCATTTCACTCGGCCCTTTTGTGTTTTTAATAAACACCTTAAAACTGGGCAATTTGCTTGAGGCTGGTGTTGTTTTTTTTTCCCTCTCTTTCCTCTTACTATCTGGGTATATACTTCCTCCATACACAGGGTATTATTTCCTGTCCACGATAGAAGTCTTAAACGCCATCCTTGAAGAGAAGGCCGGTGCCCTGCGCACAGCAGGCCGGGAACCTCACACCCTTGCAGCAGCCACACGTCCCCAACTCCCCTGGAGACCGGGACCTGGTTTGTGCTGGTGAGAGCGTTGCTGCGTGTGGAGCTCGGGGGTGCCTGTGTCTGTGCTGCCACGGTCACCGCCCCACATACACATGTTCTGGGCTTGTGAACAAGGCATTTGCTGAGAAAGAAAGCATTTAGATGTTCCCCCCTTGAGAACCATCTTTTCTACCTTTTCAGTTCCTTTTCTTTCTCACCAAGATTTGTGTGTACCGAAAATATTTTCAGTAGTTAGCCCTGAAACAAAATCTGCATTTTCAGAGTGAATCCTGTCACTGACAGAGGCAAATATTGCATCTCTTGAGAATAGGTGTTTTCTTTATTTTCTAGCACCTTGTTTCTGGGGGAGTAAGTGTGTGCGCTCACTGATGACTTAGAGACGTGAAAATTCATTTCCTTCCCTTGGTTCTCCATCCCTTCTCCAAGGAGGAGGTAGTGTGCCTCAGAGAGGAAGAGCTGCACTCGACCTTTGTCATCTTTTCTCTTTCCCTTCCCAAGTGAAATCCTTTATTCCTGCCTCTGCAACCACGAGGTTCTGACTTGACCCTCCCGTAACCACCACGTCCAGTAGCTTTGAGGGGCAGATGGAGGTGCTCCAACCCCATGAAGCCTTCCCCGCTGACGCCAAGCCTGAGTGTTCATGGTACTTACCACACCGTTCATTTGCTGTAGATCCTGCCTTATTTGCACCCCTGCTTGACTTTTTATATGACTCTTTATGTCACTCCCGTTGGATTATAACTACTTTTAGAACAGCAAACCTTGGTTATGTCTCCTTGATTTCCCTGTGATGCTTAGCATAGAGTACATATTCAAGAAGTTTTAGTTGATAAAACTAAAACTGTTCTATCCTAGTATCTCTGAACAAGTCTGAGGAATAGGTCTTTAGGATCTGTTTCTTGCAAGGTCATTCTTGGGTTACCAGAGATTGTTTTGATCTGTCAGACTGGGAGGAATTTGGATGATTAGCTGCAGGGTAGAACCCTTTGGAATCAACTGTATTTGAATCTACGGAGCGGAGAGAGGATAAAGTTAATCACTTTTATATTGGCTCATCTGCCTTTCTGTGGCTGCCATCTAACTAACTAGAGCATAACCCAGTTAAAGCACTATCTCTTTAAAGAGTCAACCACAGGGGTGCCTGGGTGGCTCAGTCGGTTAAGCCTCTGACTTCAGCTCAGATCGTGATCTCATGGTTAATGAGTTGGAGCCCCATCAGGCTCTGTGCTGTCAGAGCGGAGCCTGCTTTGGATCCTCTGTCTCACTCTCTCTGCCCCCACCCCCACTCTCTAAATAAACATTTAAAAACAAAGAGAAAGGGAGAAAGAAAAAAAAAGAGAAATAAAGAAGAAAGAAAAGAAAGAAGAGAGAGAAAGAGAAAGAAAGAAAGAAAGAAAGAAAGAAAGAAAGAAAGAAAGAAAGGAAAGAAAGAAAGAAAGAAAGAAAGAAAGAAAGAAAGAAAGAAAGAAAGAAAGGAAAGAAAAAGAAAGAAAGAGGAAAGGAAAGAAAAGAAAAAAAAGAAAAGATGGAGGAAAAGCAAATGAAGGAAGGAAGAATCAACCACAATCTAAAGAATACGTCTGGATCATAAGTTAGCATATTGGAATGACACCTGCCTTTTTATCACATGCATCAAATATTCTCACTTCTTTCAGTGATAACATAGTCATAACTATGACTTAAAGTCTAAACCAGAGAAATAATTTTTGGGTTATAGTACAAAGAAAAAGAGTAATGTACTTAATTGTTGAAGTTGTAGGAAAATAAGTACTCTTGTATGCTGTGACAGTGGGAGATGTATAAAGTAAGTCAGCCTTTTTTTTTTTTTTTTTTTTTGGTGGGGAGAGGAATTTGGCATTATAGATGTGCCTTGTTTGGCACTACCCGAGCAATGTGGTTCTTCATAATGTTAGTCTTAAGACTAATGCACATACACTCTTTTCCTTCTGGAAAAGATACTAAAGCAAGTGTTATACTTCAAAACATTCCCTCTGTTGAGTGTATATAGCCATGATAAAGTGTGAAAAGAGATAACGAAAATGCATACATGGACTCAAAAACAAGACCAACATTTGTGTGGAGCAGGAACAGAATACTGAGTGAGGCTGAAGCAGCTGCCGGGCTGTTAGCCAAAAGCAGGCAGTAGCAGCCAGGGGCTCAGCTCCTGCCAGCAAGGGGAGCTAAAAATGCACCGAGCAAGATAAGAGACTGGAGCCTGGTCACTGTTTGAAGCCAAAGGCCCTCACTCCCAAAAGGAAGCTGAAAAGAATGGCGAGTAACTGGATGGTGGACTGACACTTCTGAGGAAACTGTGCCTCCAGCTGGGAGCTAAGCCAGCCTGCCTGCTGTATCCTGACCGGATCCATGGGATCCTGACATTACAGCGGAATGTCAAAATACCATGATAAGACCTAATGGTGGGTTGGGGGGCTGGGGGTTGGGTGCAGGGAACCGCAAAAGAGCGCACAAGAGATGGTGGGAAACAGTTTCATCTCCCAACCAGCCTACCACCCAGAGCACAGGAAGAAAACTATGCTAAGAAAAGGCTCTCAGCAAAATTAGCCTTTGGAATACTGATTCACCTGAGATGAAACTAAATTTTGAAACAAACAGTGAAGTTCAAATAAATATACTTACAGTGGTCAAAGAGATAAAGGCATAACAATAAAAAAAAAATGGGTACATATGACATAAGAGCAAATGGCTATAAAACATTTAGAACTTTTGAGCCTGGGTGACTCAGTTGGTCAAGCATCCAACTGCTGGGCTCAGGTCATGACCTCACAGTTCTCGGGATGCAGCCCCACATTGGGCCCTGCAGTGGCAGCATAGCCTGCTTAGGATTCTCTCTCTCCCCCTCCCCCATTCGCTCTCACACTCTCTCTCTCAAAATATTTTTTTTTTAATTTTTTTTTCAACGTTTATTTATTTTTGGGACAGAGAGAGACAGAGCATGAACGGGGGAGGGGCAGAGAGAGAGGGAGACACAGAATCGGAAACAGGCTCCAGGCTCTGAGCCATCAGCCCAGAGCCCAACGCGGGACGCTTAACCGACTGTGCCACCCAGGCGCCCCAATCAAAATATTTTTTTTTTAATGTTTATTTATTTTTCAGAAAGAGAGGGCACAAGCAGGGGAGGTGTGGAGAAAGAGAGACAGACACAGAATCTGAAGTAAACTCCAGGCTGTGAGCTGTCAGCACAGAGCCTGACACAGGGCTCAAACTCATGAACAGGGAGATCATAACCTGAACCAAGTCAGATGTTTAATCGACTGAGCCACCCAGGTGCCCCATCAAAATAAATATATATTTTTTTTTAATTTTTTTTTTCAACGTTTATTTATTTTTGGGACAGAGAGAGACAGAGCATGAACGGGGGAGGGGCAGAGAGAGAGGGAGGCAGAGAGAGAGGGAGGCACAGAATCGGAAACAGGCTCCAGGCTCTGAGCCATTAGCCCAGAGCCTGATGCGGGGCTCGAACTCACGGACCGCGAGATCGTGACCTGGCTGAAGTCGGACACTTAAACGACTGCGCCACCCAGGCGCCCCAATATATATTTTTTTAATTTAGAAGTTTGGGGATGAAAAAAGTCACCGAGCTTAAAAATATGAAAAATAAGACTGTACTCAGCTGCAGAAAGAAGTAATGAATTAGATAAGCATTCTGAGTTTACCCAGATTCCAGCAGAGAGAGGCAGAGATTAAAAAGCAAACACACACTCCCATGGGTGATCGATTGAGAGACTCTAACATACCTCTGATAGGAATTACAGGAAAAAATGGAAGAAATGATGGAGCAAGTGTGGAAGTCATATTTAAAGAGATTTTGCTGAAATTTTCCAAAATTGAAGAAAGTTGAGTCCTTAGCTATAGATATTGAACAGGATTAATCCACACACGTTCAAAATGAAAGTGAAATTGTAGAAGACCTGGTATTAAAGGTAAAATCTTAAAAGTTATCATAGAGAAGGAGATTGCCCACTAAAGGACAAATGCAGAGTGACAGCAGACTTCCCAGCAGTGAAAATACAGGCCAGAAGAAGATGGAATAGTATTTTAATGTGCTGAAGGGGAATTACTGCCAACAGAGAATTTTATAACTTATGAAACTATTCAAGAATGAAAGCAATAGAGGCACCTGGGTGGCTCAGTCAGTTAAGCATCTAACTTCGGCTCAGGTCATGATCTCACAGTTTGTGAGTTTGAGACCCACATGAGGCTCTCTGCTGACAGTGTAGAGCTACTTTGGATCCTCTGACTCCCTCTCTCTCTCTGTCACTCCCCTGCTAGCTCATGCACACTGTCTCTCAAAAATAAACAAACATTAAAAAAAAAAAAAGAATGAAAGCAATAGGGACATGTTCTGACATACAAGTATATGAGTTTTCTATCCACAGACCTTTATTAAAAGAATTAAAAGACCAGTAAATATACAAATATGAGTGAGCAAAATAATTAATGGATTTAATTAACTTGTAAAAAGAGAGAAATGATTTGTTTGGATTTTTTTTTAATCCATAAAAGACATACCCAAAAAATAAAATCACAGACAGGGGTGCAAAGTAGATTAAAGAATAATATTTAAAAAAAAAAGGCTGGTGGGACACTGTCAATATTAGACACATTTAGCCTTGCCATCTTCAAGAATGCACTCTTTATCAGAACAAGATGCATATGTGAGTTTTAAAAGATGTGTAAATTCTTGTAGTTGCCACCACAGACAGGATACAGAGGAATCCCAACACCCTAAGGAATTCCCCTGTGCTGAAACTCTGCAGGGAACCCCCGGCAACTGCCCACAACTCCTCTGTCCTGTTTTACAGAATGCCGTGTAAAGTGAGATGGCACATAATTTTTTAACACTGGCATTGATTTCAATAGAAAAATTGCCTAAGTGCATATCGTCATTGGAATGTTTTTAAATTATAGCATATCCACACTATGAAATCTGGTGGTCCTTAAAATGAAGTAGAGCCCTATGTGCCAATGTGTTAAAGTCTTCAGGACGTATAATGAAAGTGAAAAGCTCGAGGTGCATGAACAGTCTATATAGTAAGATCCCATGTGTTTATATGTCATATATATGCAAATACACAGATATAGATCTGGAAGAGTGTACACCAGACTTAGCAGGGCTTACTAAGGAATGGCACAAGGGTAGAAAAGGAGAAAGGAGGACTCTACCTTCTGTGTTAAAGATAAGTATTCATGGGGCGCCTGTGTGTCTCAGTTTGTTAAGCATCCATCCAACTCTTGATTTTGGCTGAGGTCATGATCTCGCAATTCATGGGATTGAGCCCAGCGTAGGGCTCCATGCTGAGCATGGAGCCTGATTAAGAGTCTCTCTCTTTCTCTCCCTCTTCCTTTGCCCCTGTCCCACTTACTCACACGCTCTCTCATGTTCTCTCTCCCAGAAAAAAAGTGTTAAAAAAATGATTAGAAAGAAGATTTATGATAGTGAATAATAAAACTATTTAGGCATAACTTGAACATTAAGTATCCAACATCTATGTGAAGAAAGCTATAAAACACTCCTGAAAGGCATAAAATTGGGTGAAAACAAGTGAAAACACACCATGAAGGAGGAGAACCAATGCCATGAAGATGTCAGTTCTTCTTAATTTATAAATGTAATTTAGTCCCAATAAAAATGCCACCAAGGTGTTGTTGTTTTCTGGATCTAGACAAGTTGATTTTAAAGTTCATCATGAAAGACAAGCATGAGATTGAGCACTTACCACACCAATTACTGATTAGTTGTCTTTCTGCTGTGCTTGACCTTGAAGGGGTTCTTTTTTTTTTTTTTTTTTTTTAATGTTTATTTATTTTTAAGAGAGAGCCACTGAGTGTGAGCAGGGGAGAGGTAGAGAGAGAGGGGGACACAAAATCCAAAGCTGTCAGCACAGAGCCTGATGCAGGGCTCAAACTCGTGAACTGTGAGATCATGACCTAAGCTGAAGTCAGATGCTTAACCAACTGAGCCACCCAGGCGCCCCGACCTTGAAGGACTTCTTGTTCTTATATTCCTCACATAATATCTGGCATAAGTAGATACTCCAAGATGGCTGACCTCTCCTGAGGGCACGCATGCAACACTCCACTTTCATGTTCTGTCTGCCCTACCCCACTGCCATCAATGCCATTTATATCTGTGGCATGTAATAGATAAGCTGGCCCTTCTTCATGTTGCTCTTTGTTATTTCAAGCAGCTTCTCTGAAGCTAAGTGGTTTTGTTTTGTTCTGTTTTGCTTTTACCCTCAGCTCTTTTGGTGTCTCATTCATGCCAATATGATACTTTTTCAACTTGTTACCGCAGGTGGGTTCTGCTTTGTACTGCATTGCTTTTCTAGAAATTGTGTAAGTTAAGTAGATCTTATTTTTACATTATACAGTAAATGCTATAATCCTAACAAAGTACTGGGAATCAAATCGCTATCATCAAAGGTATATCATACAATCAAAGATGGAGGAATGAACAGTAATGATTTAAAATAGTGAAAATTACTATTAAAAGGCCCCAATTTCCATTGACCATGCAGGGCATTTCAATAGGTGATAAAGTATTTCAACATATTCCACTTAATATTCCACTTAATTCCATTCTTTGTGGGTATAAATTTGACTATTACAATGTTAAATATTTGATTCTTTTCTTAGATATGAGCAGCATGTCAGGCATGGTTTAGATGGGTTGTTTCCTTTCCTAAGGCGGCCTGAATGTTTACTTTATTTCTCTTGAAAACACACTGGGTTCCTTCCCCCTACCAAAAACAGCTGTTGTGTTATCTCAAAATAATTTACCAGTGGGAATGTATGAATCCAAATTTCACTGAGCCCACTTCTGAAACCTTTAGGTTTCTTTTCCAGAACTATTTCCTAGATATCACAGTGATGGAAGACTTTTGCATGAATAGTTTTATTCCTCCAGGTTCTTTAATTGCAAGACCTTGAGGGTCATAGTATACATTTTTATCACCTAGATATCAGCTGCTCCTTGGGATCCAGAGCCTAATGGATCAAATTGCAGTCCATAGCCCCATGACCCTCTCCAAGTTCTACAGACTCCTGGAAGGATTTGGTTCTTATGGTTCTCATTCCTACTTCCGTGGAAACAGTTTAGATGATAGACTATTACCATCCCTGGCAAATTCTCCCCATCTATACAGTTTGGATCCAGGCATGAAATCTTCCTTTTTGTTGTGATTTTTACAAAATTTACTCAGAAAAGCTGTGTGTGTGTGTGTGTGTGTGTGTGTGTGTGTGTGTGTGTGTCTGTAGCAGATTATACCAAAGTTTCGGGGAAGATTGAAAGGTATTTATATCTCAAAATAGAAATATGGGGCACCTGGGTGGCTCAGTCAGTTAAGCTCCTGACTTCGGCTCAGGTCATGATCTCGTGGTCTGTGAGTTTGAGCCCCGTGTCAGTCTCTGTACTGACAGCTCAGAGCCTGGAGCCTGCTTCAGATTCTCTGTCTCCCTCTCTCTCTCTGCCCCTCCCCTGCTCACACTCTGTCTCTCTCAAAAATAAATATTTTTTTAAAATGTAAAAAGAAAGAAAAGAAATAATGAGCATATACTCCAGCCTCCTGCCATGTTGCCTGACCTATTTTGTTTGATTCTAGCCCCTCTCTGCTTTGCTGACTCACCACTTCCCACCTCCAAACCTGTTCATCCCCAGATAAAGTAGGGTTGGCCATTGTTGTTGCCATGGCTTCACCTGACCTTTGCTCTCAGTGATCACATTCTGTGTCCCTCTCCTCCTTGTTTCCAAGCTAACTTACATATTTTCCTTAATATAGATGATTTTATTCAAGAGTTAGTCTCATATCCACCTTTAGGATAGTAACTTTCTCACCTTGCTATATTTTGAGTTGGATTCTCTTGCTCATCCTGCTTTTTCAATCTCTTTCTCTTCCCCTACCCCATTTCTTCCCCCTCCAGTCTCTCTTTCCCTTCACAAACACACATTGTATCTCCTGGTCTCAAGCCCTTTTCCTCCAAAGGCATTCTGAGGGTTGCTCCTAAATAAAAATGGTGGACTTCCTCTGCATTGTGATGTGTGTGTGTACAAGCTGGTGGTGGTGGTCTGAGCCTTAGTGTTTTGTGGAGGGCTTTCTCCCTACCCATCCCCCAGGTGCTCTCCCTTAGTCCTGCACCAGCAGCCTGACACCCTGATATTCCTTTGAAATTTGTGTTCTAGCCTCTCGGTAAGGCTTGTTTGGTGCTCTAACCTTTAAATTACTGGATAAAGGTAAAGAGAAGAGAGGTATGTAGATTTAAATAGCAAATTTCTCAAAAGAGCAAGAAAGGTGAAACAAAAAATTTCAAGTTCTTATAAACTGCTGTTTTTTTACAAAAGATACCACAAAAACACCCTTTACCATTTGTTGTTTTTGCTGCTGCCTTATTTTTGTCTGTCTTTCCCTTTTTTACTGTACCTTTGAAAATATAGATTCTTCTCCGGTTCTTCTCAATGCTGTAATGTTCACAAATACTATGTCTATTAAACACGGCGGGGGTAACTTCCTCTCGCCTGTGGCCGTTTTACTATTCCAGTCTTCATGCTCTTACTGTTGGACTCCTTAACCTGCCCTGTTCCTTTTCATCCTTTTCAATCCAGGTTCCTGGATTAGGCAACCTGCCATCACATTCTTTGGGAATTCTCCTCTGAGTTGCGTCTCTGCTGGAGTCTTCTATGAAATGTTCTCTCAGCAGCTCGAGCAGCTATTGTTCTTAGCAAGTGAACACCAGTATTTTTTTGACTGTCTGCTCACTTCTGAATAGTTAACAGCTGCTGAAAAATAGAACACCGTCCTTATCCTCCTGGGATTTAATAAGTAGGCACATTTTTAAAATTCTGTCTTTGTGAAGATTGAAAGAGAAATAGGGCATCAGAAGGCTGAAAGGAACTTGGGGAGATCAACTGGGCTGTTCTCCATGAAGCCCTCAAAGAAGAAGCTGGGTGAGATGGGAAGATGTGTGGAATTAGAAGAACACAAGTCTGTAAACAAAAGACAGGTTTAAATTCCTGCGGTACCATTTCCTAGCTATGTGAACTTGGGCAAGTCACTTCCGTTCAGTTGGGTTTCTTCTTCTGTAGAAGGGAGAGAATATGACCTGCCTCCCTGGCATGGCAGATGTTAGCCAGTCAGGGACCTTTGTGCAGAATCTAAAAAGGTATCCCCACTGTGTGACCATAGGTAGCCCCAGGAGGATGGAGCTCCCATCCTGCTGAGGGAAACACAGCAGGATTTCAGCCCACCCTTGCCCCCTTAGCTCCGCACCCTCTCGTGCCCTGCATATCCTAAAACCCTACACAAGCTCCAGAGGTCTGTCATCTTCCACCATTAGGAACAAGCCTGGTGAAGCACTGGGCAGGGGGACAGTAATGGGGTCTGCTGGTTGCTTGGCAGGGAGTTAGCACTGAAGAAGGTGTCCGCCTTTTTACCTTCTAACTGGTCTTGCTTTCACAAATGGATTCTCCTGTGTTTTCATCACAACACTGACAATGCCTTATTAACATACCGGCTCAAATGTGTCCCTCTTGGGGAAGGTCCTCGGGGAAGCGCTCCCTTTCCCTGGCCCCCACCTACTGCTTACTACACAGACCGTTACAGCATCCAGTGAGACCACTAATGGGAAAACATCCAGAACATGACCCCAAACTGAACTGCTTACTTGTCTCTCTTCTGTATTCCTTAAGGATAGTCTGGCATTCTAGGCTTCCTCCTATTTTCGATCCCAGGGTTTTCCAAGGTAGAGTGCTTGACCCCCCAGAAGTGCAAAAGATGCTCCACTGAAAAGTGAGATAAAAACAAAAACTTTTAGACAGGCATACCTCATTTTATTGCACTTCCCTTGATTGTCCTCTGCAAATACTGTGTTTTTCACAAATGGAAGATTTGTGGCAATCCTGTGTTGGGCAAGTCTATTGGCGCCACTTTTCCAACATTTACTTGCTTTGGGTCTCGGTGTCACATTGTAATTCGTGCAAGGTTTCAAACTTCTCCGTTCTTATTATTATTTGCTGTGGCGATCTGTGATCAGTGATTATGACTTGCTGAAAGCTCAGATGATGGTTCGTATTTTTTTGACATAACACTTTCGCACTCTTCATAGACTATAGTATAGTGTAAATATGCACTGGGAAACCAAAAATGTCATTTGACTCACTGTGTTGCAGTATTTGCTTTATTGTGGTGGTCTAGAACTGAACCTGCAATATCTTCAAGGTATGCCTGTATTCATTTTAGGCTTAAAGGGAAGGGAATTAAGCTTTTCTAATATTTCACATATGAATTGACAGGACTTTATGGTTATAATTTTGAATAGAAATACATATACCAGGTGGGCATGCTCAACATTTTTTCCCTGACATGGGTAAGTGATAAAAATGTTCGAAGACCACCACTCCATTCTCACACCTCTGTAGCCACCAAATTCTGGTAAAATGCAGACCCATTTATTATTCTTCTCTGCTGCTTTCGTGGGGTTTTTGGTATAATTTATTGTCAAATTGGCTTCCATACAACACCCACTGTTCATCCCAGCAGTGCCCTCCTCAATGCCCATCACCCATTTTCCCTCTTCCCTGCTTCTTTTGATTGACATGATATGTAATTGCTCCCTGCTTTATCTTCCACGACAGAACTTATAAATTTTTTTTAATGTTTATTTATTTTTCCGAGAGAGAGAGAGACAAAGCATGAGCAGGGGAGGGACAGAGAGAGAGAGGGAGACACAGAATCAGAAGCAGGCTCCAGGCACCTGGAACCTGATGTCAGCACAGAGCCTGATGCGGGGCTGCAACTCACAAACCGTGAGATCATGACCTGAGCCAGAGTTGGACGCTTAACCGATTGAGCCACCCAGGTGTCCCAGGACAGAACTTTTATAACTCTTGTAGAGAGACTTCCTCTCTCTCCCTAGCCTCATTCTTTCACTGTTACCTGCACAGGGTATTGAAGAAGTAAGCTTTTTTTTCCCCTAAAACATAATTTGCATAAGGTAATTTGTTACTTACAATAAAGTAAGATTGGTATCTTTTTTGTTTAATTCTAGAAATTTGGTAAAATAAAATAAGAATGTGGGCTCTGGGTGCAGGTGGCCTGAGTGACTTAACCTTTCTGTGCCTTTCTCCTCATCTGTGAAACGGGAATAATAAGAGTACCTGCCTCATGAGATTAAGGTGACAATGAAAAGAATGATTACCTGTGACATTCTTAGAATAGGGTCAGTTGCATATTAAACACAGCAGAAGTTTTCTGCTGTCACCCACTATAATCACCATCTGTATCTTCATCCCTCGGAGAGAGATGGGCCACACCCAGACATACGGAACTCTGAACTGGAACTACCAGTGTCAGTTCTGGATTCACCCACTTTCTCAGCAAATACATACTGGTGTTCTCCTTTGTACTGGGCGCTCTGCGAAGTGCTGGATGCTCGATGCTCCACTCCATTGTCAGACCTCGTACTTCTCTCCGGTGGCCTGTATCTCCCATGCCATCAACGCGTGGTCACATCCCCATGCCACAGCAGCCCACTTGGCAACGGATTCAGTTTCTGCTTCTATAATCCATAGAAAAGGCTTTGCTGTTTATGACCAAAATCACTAAGTATTTTGCTGTTGCAGAATCACTGAATGCTATGGTTTTCCAGCCACTTAACATCTTACAGTACAAATAGATCTTCCTTGAATTATTAATCCCACATGTTATTGCTGTCGATTCCTTGGGTGGTTATTCTCCCTCTACACCGTTTGCTTGTTGTTCAGAGTTCCACCTACATAGACTTCTTCGTAGGGACAATTCCTCCTGGTTGATTCAAAGAGTACGCTGCCTTACATTCCCTCATATTCAGAAAGTATGCGCGCACTATCTCTTACCCAAATCTCAATGTCTGGGGCTACTGGACATTTTTAGGGCTTACTATTTTTTCCGATGAATTGAAGTATTGGTACAGGAATAAAAGTTGTTGAGGTAATATTTTGTATAAAAAGCCAGCAAGTTTAGAGCCTGGGTGGCTCAGTCGGTTGAGCGTCCGACTTCGGTTCAGGTCACGATCTCGCGGTTCGAGCCCCGCGTCGGGCTCTGGGCTGATGGCTCAGAGCCTGGAGCCTGCTTCCGATTCTGTGTCTCCCTCTCTCTCTGCCCCTCCCCCGTTCATGCTCTGTCTCTCTCTGTCTCAAAAATAAATAAATAAATGTTAAAAAAAAAAAGCCAGCAAGTTTAAACCTAATTATTTTACTGTGGAACACTTCTGTATTGTTTCATATCTTTCTGCAGAGAGATGAAATGGCTTTCATAAAATCTTAGTAAATTCCCATTGTAATAAGGCCATTTGCACTCCTGTGCATGCAGTCCGGGATATGGGTAGAAAGTAAAGGGGAAATGATAAAGACAAATTCCTCCACATTCCCTCCTTCCAATGCTTTTAATTCTCATACACAAGTTTATGTCATCTCAGAAACCATCCGATTCAAGATTAAGCCTGATAAGGGGTGACTAGCTGGCTCAGTCAGGAGAACATGTGACTCCTTATGTTGGGGTCATGAGTTCAAGCCCCATGTTGGGCATAAATCTTACTTAAGAAAAGATTGAGTCTGATAAGGACATGTACTTCCCAGTGATTGATTCTCCCAGGCTCCAGTGAGGGAAGAAATGCAAAATTTAAAACACACAAATATTCTTTAGATATTTATTTTGTTGTGAGTTGTTCTAAGTCCTAGCAGAACCGCTGTGTTTTATGTCATGACTTACACATGCTGAACAAAGTCAGATATTTCACTTTCCCACCATGTGGGCTGAGGATAAAATCCTCGTGCCGGAATCGAACGTTGTATTCTCCAGGCAAAGGAAATGGACACATATTGGATGTTATTGCTGCCCTCTCCACACTAATGACATTATCAAAGCTCTTTGAATAATATAATTTGAAAATATTACTTCTGTGTTTCAGGTCATGCAAGACAAGATAATCTGCCTTCCAAAAAGGGTTCAGCCTTCTCAGAACCACTCTTCCATTTCAAATGTCTCTCAGGCAGTTGCCAGCACCACCCCACTGCCTCCCCCTAAACCATCTCCTACTAACCCTGCCACTGTGGAAATGAAAGGACTAAAGACAGATTTGGACCTTCAGCAGTACAGTTTCATAAACCAGATGTGTTATGAGCGAGCCCTCCACTGGTATGCCAAGTATTTCCCTTACCTTGTGCTCATCCATACCCTGGTCTTCATGCTCTGCAGCAACTTCTGGTTCAAATTCCCTGGCTCCAGCTCCAAAATAGAACATTTCATCTCGATCCTGGGTAAGTGTTTTGACTCTCCGTGGACCACCCGGGCTTTATCTGAAGTGTCTGGGGAGGATTCCGAAGAAAAGGACAACAGGAAGAACAACATGAGCAGGTCCAACACCATCCAGTCTGGTCCGGAAGGCAGCCTGGTCAACGCTCAGTCACTAAAGTCGATTCCCGAGAAGTTTGTGGTCGACAAGTCCACGGCGGGAGCACTGGATAAGAAGGAAGGTGAGCAGGCAAAGGCCTTATTTGAGAAGGTGAAGAAGTTCAGGCTGCATGTAGAAGAAGGTGATATCCTATATGCTATGTATGTTCGCCAGACTGTACTTAAGGTTATAAAGTTCCTGATCATCATTGCCTATAATAGCGCCCTGGTCTCCAAAGTTCAATTTACAGTGGACTGTAACGTTGACATTCAGGACATGACTGGATATAAAAACTTTTCTTGTAATCATACCATGGCCCATCTGTTCTCAAAACTGTCCTTTTGCTATCTGTGTTTTGTGAGTATCTATGGACTGACGTGCCTTTACACCTTATACTGGCTGTTCTATCGTTCTCTCCGGGAATACTCTTTCGAGTATGTCCGGCAGGAGACTGGAATCGATGATATTCCCGATGTGAAAAATGACTTTGCTTTTATGCTTCATATGATAGATCAGTATGACCCTCTGTATTCTAAGAGATTTGCGGTGTTCCTATCTGAAGTGAGCGAGAACAAATTAAAGCAGCTGAACTTAAATAACGAGTGGACTCCTGACAAACTGAGGCAGAAGCTCCAGACGAATGCCCATAACCGGCTAGAATTGCCTCTCATCATGCTCTCTGGCCTTCCAGACACGGTTTTTGAAATCACAGAGTTGCAGTCTTTAAAGCTTGAAATCATTAAGAACGTAATGATACCAGCCACCATCGCGCAGCTAGACAATCTCCAAGAGCTCTCGCTGCACCAGTGCTCAGTCAAAATCCACAGTGCAGCACTCTCTTTCCTGAAGGAAAACCTCAAGGTCTTGAGCGTCAAGTTTGATGACATGAGAGAGCTGCCGCCCTGGATGTATGGGCTCCGGAATCTGGAAGAGCTCTACCTGGTTGGGTCTCTAAGTCACGATATTTCCAAAAATGTCACTCTTGAGTCTCTGCGGGATCTCAAAAGCCTTAAAATTCTCTCTATCAAAAGCAACGTTTCCAAAATCCCTCAGGCCGTGGTGGACGTGTCCAGCCATCTGCAGAAGATGTGCATACACAACGACGGCACCAAGCTGGTGATGCTCAACAATTTAAAGAAGATGACCAATCTGACGGAGCTAGAGCTGGTCCACTGCGACCTGGAGCGCATTCCCCATGCTGTGTTTAGTCTGCTCAGCCTCCAGGAATTGGACCTCAAAGAAAACAATCTGAAATCTATAGAAGAAATCGTTAGCTTCCAGCACTTGAGAAAGTTGACAGTGCTCAAACTGTGGCACAACAGCATCACCTACATCCCGGAGCATATCAAGAAACTCACCAGCCTGGAGCGCCTGGCCTTCAGTCACAACAAAATAGAGGTGCTCCCTTCCCACCTCTTCCTATGCAACAAAATCCGATACTTGGACTTATCCTACAATGACATTCGGTTTATCCCACCTGAAATCGGAGTTCTACAAAGTTTACAGTACTTTTCCATCACCTGTAACAAAGTGGAGAGCCTTCCGGATGAACTCTACTTCTGCAAGAAACTTAAAACTCTGAAGATTGGGAAAAACAGCCTATCTGTACTTTCCCCCAAAATCGGAAATTTGTTATTTCTTTCCTACTTAGACGTTAAAGGCAATCACTTTGAAATTCTCCCGCCTGAACTGGGCGACTGCCGGGCTCTGAAGCGAGCTGGGTTAGTTGTCGAAGATGCTCTGTTTGAAACTCTGCCTTCTGACGTCCGGGAACAAATGAAAGCAGAATAACTTATTTTTCTTTAGAGCTTGACTGACACATGCTTCTACCAAATACAGTATCAATAATTAGGTAGTCTTAATGCCTTTCCTATTTTATTTTATTTTTTTTCTCTTTCACACAAAACAAAATGTACACAGAGATTGAGCAAGGAGTATGTATTTTTTAATAAAAATTTAATTGTATTTTCTCAACATTAATATTTTAAAGTTTTATTTGTCCTGGAACCTAATGTATCTATTATTGTTTTCTACTGACAGGAACAGGTGGTTCCATCTGTTTTTTGTTTTGTTTTTGGTTTTGTTTTTTTTTTGGTTTTTTTCCTTTTTTTCCATTCTTGTGAAAGGGAGGGAATTTTGAGTTGCATGCTTTTGGTATTTTTTAAATAGTCATTTTGCCAAGGTCATTTTTAGCTTGTTTACACCTGTACAGAGTCCTTGTTTTGTTTTCATTGTGTATGTACCAAGGAATTTCAGCTAGTTTATTGTAATACCAGCTGCCTTCTCCATTGGCTAAGTCCTTCATCCTACAGAAAATTTTCCTCTGGAGTGTAAATTCACATAAGTGCATTGTCACAGACGAGTGTTTTTAAAATCTCTCCTCCTCTCCAAAAGAACCCTAAATTGTGTTATTTCATGTACCTGACAGTGAAAGTTATCCTTAGGCTAGGATTTTGTGAGTGAAGACAATAATCTTCCGTGGTTGGCTTACTCGAATCGGTCATTTGTAATCTACCTGATCTGCGTTTTCAACGACGTTTCAAAAATATCATTTAAAAGCAAAATACAGAGGCCCTCCCCGCCCCTCGCCTTTTAATCTTAATATTGCTATGTAGTACTGGTGAACAACCTTAGAGAAGCTAGATTTATTTTAATTAAAATAGATAATTAAATTTAAAAATCAGAATCAGAAGCCTGGTTTTTAAGTAATTTAATAATCTCTGATATCTTGATATGTGGGTACATAAGATGGAAAAAAAAAATCGCTGCGAAAGCACTCTGTTAAAGGGCTGGCGCACTGTAGTCAGGCGCCCTGATTGCCCTGGGCGGTGTGGGGTGGTCATCTATTCAGATTCTGCCTGTTACACAAAATACCCATATATACAGAAATGGAGCTCCCTTAATCCTGCCCTTGCTGCAGATGCCAGTGATGCAAGCACAGGAACTTTCTGCTCTCTTTTGGCTTAAAATAAGCATCTCATCTAAAATGGTTCTTTTACTTTTGTTTTAAAGGGGCGAATAAATAGCTAAGCGGATGTCACTCAAATAATTTTTGCTTGATGGTCAGCAGAGCTTTTATTTATCTTAGTATTTAAACCAACATAGTATGCATCTTGGGCAAAATCCATCGCTGATTCTTACTCTGTTAGAACAGGAAAATGAAAAGACTATTTGTGCCCTCAATCCAGGAACAGTATTACCAATCATGGGATTTTTGTTTTACGTAGTGAATTCATACGGACTGTTTCTGGAACTCTAGTCTGATCTAAGAAAGTTTTGTGACTTAACAGCGCAAGAAAATAGGAAGATGATTTGGGGGTTTCAGAACACTGCTTTTAGAATTTGCTCGTTGGTCCTGGTGATTTTGCTCAGTGCTGCTTTGAGTCATATACAGAACATAACTACAGAAACTCCTCAATGGATACATGTACCTCAGTCGTGTTTTAAATGTTATGAGATGTCATGGAGTGAAGGATTTGGGAAAGAGATGCTTTTCATTTGTTTAATAATGAAATCACATAGTCCAAAGTGCTTTACTGTTTCTGCTCTGTGTTAAAGTGTTCAAATGGTGACTTTGTATAACTGATTTATTTCCCACTGGAACTGAAATGATATGTTTAAAATAGTAACATGGTTATATTTCTTGTATGATAAAATATTCAATTCCAGAATATGGTTAGGATCCTGATTATGAACAATGTGTTGTATTTAGAAACATAGCCCTATTTTGTTTCAAGCAAACAAAAGACCTGGAAGATTCTCCATGGCCGAGCATGACAAAAGTACCCTGTTGAAAGGTAAGCTTAAATAACTACTGGTAAAACACTGGGTGCACTATATTTCTGGACAAAATTTATAGTTATTTTCTATGTCACCCTTCAAAAGGGATCTATTCAGGTTAAAAATCATATTTATGCTGAAGTGTTTATCTGGTGTTAATTCATAATCTCATATGGGTTCATAACTGAAGTAAGGCACTAGTAAGTAGTTTTCTCACTTGTAATAATTTGTTCACAATTCCAAGAGACTTTGATCTGCTTTCTTAATGATGTCACAGGCTGACCCCAAATGTAAATTCTAAATAACATCCAGTAAATCGGTATTGCTCTATGACTTTATGTTTTAACTAAGAAGGAAAATTCATAGATGTTTCTATTAGATTTTATAAAAATTCAAAAGTCTCAAATGTCATCTTGAGTCTCAATTTTCTGACTCTGGCCCTTCTTAATATTGTAAGTTTTTGTTCACATTTATAAGCAAAAAGTATTCAATTACGTTTAGCCTTTAAATGGGAAACTCAGGTAAACGAACTGCTGACTTTTCTAAAGTCCTTTAATGGATCAACTCAGTGTAAAGGGGGTATTTACCTAAACCCTTTCTGTATTTTACAAGTGCTCTTGCTAACAAGGAACAAACTAGCTCTATTTCTCCAACCTCTATAGGATTCATGAGAAACTGCTTATGTAAATATAAAAGCACCATATGTAATCATAACTCCTATGGCTGCTTGACGCCCATGATGGGTATGCTTTTTGGTCAGTTTTAATGGTTAAGTATCGAACAGGTTATTTGTCTGGTGATGGTCTGGTTGAAACAGAGCATATAAGTATATCCCAATGGAACTCACACCTAAGGAGACCACACCTCAGAAACTAGTCATGTGTTAGGTTTTTGTTTTGTTTTGTTCTTAACACAACATTTTTAATATAAATATTCTTGATACGGTGAAACCTGTTACTTACAATTGTAAATTTTTTCTTATTGTTCACGCACCTCTTCCCTGCTGTTACATTTCCTATGTAGCTACTGTAAAGAGTTCGAACAATTCACATGGCATCCTGTTCAGCAGGCACTGCGTTTTCAGAAAGCCTTGGAAAATATGCCTGCTATGAGTATTTTGTTCATTCAGAGGTTCCACTTTATTTGCCTCTCAAGCCGTCTTCATGAAAGAGCATCTTAAACCTCCTGGATTCTTTCTTGGGCTACTTGGTATGAGGAAAGCCCAAGTTCTTGCAATATGCTATCTTATGATTTCTGATATTAAGAAAGAGAAGACAAATTCTTTACATCTCTTCTTACCATTTCCCCCAAGAAGAGTTTTGCTGTTGTTTATTTTTCTAATTCTTTTTTTTTAAAGTCCATTTATAAGTAGTTTATTTTACTTTCTAATTTCATGCCAAATACCTGATCCATAGTAATGATGTTATTTACTTAAACAGTGAACATTCATGATCCATCTCTATGAAAATGGTCAGCAGTATTTAGTAGTGAATACATAAGAGACATTTTAATATAATTTCAACTCGTGTTCTATTAATTCTGAAAGTGACCATGCTGGTCAAGCAGTTCACATTTTTGGTAGGATCTCAATAATTCACAATAGGGTTCAATAGCAGCCTTAAGTTAGTAAAACAAAGGAACAAAACAGAGCAGTGAGCAGTGAGGGGAATGCCTCAAGAGTCCGTAAGGTATTCTCATCTTTGTCTATTCAGACACGTTGTAGGAAAATTTGGACAGTCTCAGCCAGGCCTGCCATTGATTTTTCAGATTTAGGCCTCAGTGACATGCTTCTAATACAATTTCATGCTAGCTTTCAAACTAGGTGTCCACTCTTACTCCTTTCTCCCAGAGCCACACACTGACAAAAGTTAACATCCTGAAGTTCATTCTGGGGAAAGGAAAGAGTGTCCTCCCGCCCCCAAGGAATTTTTTTTTTTTTTTTTAATCAGAAGACCTTGAAAAAGGGTACTTTGAAGAGCTTAATTTGTTGGCCCTGTTAAGTAACAGTTCCTCTGCATGGTTTTTAACGTGGTATAAATTGGCTTTCTGCGGAATACTAGTCTCTCTCCCACCTGATCCTGCCTCTTCAATGAACATCTTTACTGGGGTTGAAACTCATAATGCCTTATGTGCTCACTCAGTTGTTGTTTGTTTGTTTGTTTTTCCTACGACTTGTTTTCTCTCACTGTCTCTATGTGTTCAGATTGTGTCAAATGCTGGTAAACCTCTAAGATTGTCAAGGAAATGCTTGAAAGTTGATTTGTCACAGTGCGAATTCATGATAAAATGTCTTAGTGTTATTTGGCTATGTAGTACATAGGAACGGAAAATAACTTAAATAAAGACATTTTTGTAATTTAAAATTGAGGTTTGTCCCTTATTCGATTGTAGAAATCATATTTATCTTTTGCATTTCTCTGGTGTTTTGCATGTTGTGTTGCCAAGGCTCTCTGTACTCTGCAGGAAGTAGGCTGCCTGGATCCTTCCACTTCGTGTCCAGCCTGTTTCTGCAATTGTGACTAATTATTTCCTTCCTTAATTCACTGCACTGCATCTACCTAAGGTGCCCCTGGAGTTTCATTTGGGCAATTAGCACATTAATATGTAATCTGGGGTGCAATTTCTGTGCATTTGCCAGATCAGATTGTACAATTGCTGTCCAGCCCAGCTTTCAGTAAATACTTTCATGGTCATGATCGTGGTTACTTAAAGGAATCAGAATGGTTCTCAGTTAGGATGCCTCCCCTTGTTAACCACGTACACACCAGGCTTATGGAAGCATTTTTTAGGAAAAGTGAATACACCACTTATACATAAGAAAACCGTGATTGGTAACTTTTGAAGCTAATTTGTCACTTAATGTATTTTTCTATAGTCATCTATGACTCGTTATTTTACTGATGATCAACTGATAGTCCTTTGGAGAAAGGCTATTGAGACTAGGAAGGATTCTGAGTTGGGGAGGGCCCTGTGAATGTGGGCATCAGATTGTGTGTGAGCTCGAGAAATTTTGGACACAAGAGCAGAGAAATACAATAGAATAGACACAGCTGGTGATTTCAGTGCAATTTGTACATACGAAAAAGACTATCCACTGGTACCTTCTAATGTCCCATCTTCTGGTCCTTTCATTTATACAGAATCGTGAGATAAACACTGGATAAATAAATTCATTCACTGTTGGTCAGACTAGTAAGATATAAGCATTTTTGTTTGGGTGCAGAAGTATGTAAGAGGAAAGTCACTGAAGGCAATTTTTGACTCAGTGGGGGTACTTACATGGCCATAGGGCTGCATATTTCTAAATCTAAGTTTGAATGTTATCCTAAATATCCAAGTAGTGAAAAAAAAGTGAAAGGCTGAATTATTTTTGTGTGTAAATCTTTGAATGCAGGCTATACTTTACATTTCATATTTGAACAAAGCAACGTACAACCACATATAAGATTGGGCCCACAATAGATGACAGTTTTTTCAAAGTTAAAATATTTTGCATAAAAGACACAGCATGAAGCAAAGGTAATATTACCAAATGTAAACCAAATTGGCCATTCTGATTATTTTGATATAGGGATTCCTGTTAGAAAGTTTGGGAACAAGTAGAAAATGGGCTCTCTCTTTAATTTTTTAATCTTTCAAGGAATTTATTTTATTTCAACTCAAGCTACATCTAGACATCACCATTAAAAACAAAGTGTCTTAGTAGCAGTTATCAGGTAATAATAGATCTTGGGAAAAGCGACACAAAAGGGGTAGCATGTAAATTTTATGTTTTATATCTCCTCCATAGTCTAAGAAAAAAATAAGAAACTTCTAGCAGTGATTTTGCTATAAAAAATTTTTTTTGTAAGGTTTCTTCAATCTTCATTGCACAGGTGTTTGGGATTCCTTTCTGATTTCATATGGTCTTTGCGGAGTAATTTTGTTAAATCATACTCTAGGGGGCGCCTGGGTGGCTCAGTCGGTTAATTGTCCAACTCTTGGTTTCAGCTCAGGTAATGACCTCATGGTTTATGAGTTCAAGCCTCCTGTGGAGCTCCATGCTGACAGTGCAGAGCCTGCTTTGGATTCTCTCTCTCTCTCTCTCTCTCTCTCTCTCTCTCTCTCTGCACCTCCTGTGCTTGCTCTCTCTCTCTCTCTCAAAATAAATAAACATTTTAAAAAAATCATACTCTAACATTTGGACAGGCTATTAACTGACAGCCTTGGGGCTGTGAAGGGACATCATCCCTGTCCAAACTGGTTCTGGGACGCACACTTTCCTTAGGGCTGCCATAACAAACTACCACACACAGGTGGCTTCCACAAACAAATATATCGCCTTACAGTTCTAGATCAAGATGTTAGCCGGGTTGGTGGCTGCTAAGGGCTGTAAGGGAAAATCTGCTCCACGCCTCTCTCCTGTCTCTTGGTGGTGTGTTGGCAATCTTTGGCAATCTTTGGCAATCCTTGACTTGTAGATGGATCCCTGAATGTCTGCCTTCATCTTCATTTGGCGTCCTCCCTGTGTGTGTCTACCTCTGTGTTCAAACTTCCCCTTCTTATAAGGATTCCATCATACTGATTAGGGCCCATCCTAATAATTTTGTCTTGATAATCTGCAAAGACCCTCTTTCCAAATGCTTAGGACTTTATCATTCTGAGGATGTTGAAGAGCAAGAATTCCTGTTCTCTTCCAGGTCCCTGGCCTAAGAATCAAATTGATATGAGGAAAAAAAAAATTTAGGAGAAAAAAAATGTTGATAGCATATGTATGGGGAATACACAGACTGGAAACTCCAAAGACAGGAAAAATGAGATCTGTATGTCATCATGAACTAAGGAGAAGAGGATAGAGGTCTGGGACTTTGAAGGGAAGAAATGCCATTCACAGGGCAATAAGACAAGCAGATGTTTAGTAATTAGATGTTTGCTCTGCCATATAGATAGGTCACTCAGATAAAAATTTATCTGTTAATTGGGGCACCTGGGTGGCGCAGTCGGTTAAGCGTCCGACTTCAGCCAGGTCACGATCTCGCGGTCCGTGAGTTCGAGCCCCGTGTCAGGCTCTGGGCTGATGGCTCAGAGCCTGGAGCCTGTTTCCGATTCTGTGTCTCCCTCTCTCTCTGCCCCTCCCCCGTTCATGCTCTGTCTCTCTCTGTCCCAAAAATAAATAAACGTTGAAAAAAAAAATTAAAAAAAAAAATTTATCTGTTAATAACCCTTACTCTGGGAAAGACCACAATTTATATTCTTCTATTTAGTTAAAGGAGGGGCAAAATTTTTCTCTTGAGCCTGCAGGGTCTCAACTCCCTTCAACTGAAAATAATCTTCATGCCAAAGTGGCCCATCTTGGGACAGCCTGTCCTTGGCCACTGCGGGGGACACCATTCAATCCATTACTCTAGACAAGATACTTCACTTTCTTGATAAAGCTATTATATTCCAGGTTTATTAGAAACAGAGAATTTGGAGCCCTTAAAGATTGGTTAGTTAGGAGGTTTTCAAATAGTGTTCCAAGAAACTCTAATGCTCCAACAAAGTATCTCAGGAGGATTCGGAGACTAGTTAGAGCTCCTGATTTCATACCTGTTCCAATTACTATTGCCCTGTAACAAGCCATCCCAAAACTTGGTAGGTTAAAACAACTCTTTCATGATACTCCCAGATTCCATGGGTATGGAATTTGGAGGGCATAGCAAAAACATATCAAACATAGCAGAGCATATCTCTGCTCCACAGTGTCTGGAATCTCATTTGGGAAGACTCAATGGCTGGGAGCTAGAATCATCTGGAGTCATTTTCACTCCTACCTCTGGCATTTGCTTCTGGCTGTTGGCTATAACCTCAGCTGGTCCTCTCCACATAGCCTGAGCCTTCACACAGCTTGTCAACTTCAGGGGAATCAGAGGCATTATGTGATACCCTAGGGCCCCGAAGAGGCTATTCTAGTAGGCAGAAAGGATGCTGTATCACCTTACTCTTGTGACATCACTACTGCCATATTCTATTGGTTGAGACAGTTGTTAATCTTGCCCAGTTTAGGAGTAGGGGAGAGGGACTACACACCCCACCTTTCAATAAGAGGTGTGTCAGGATTGTAAGAATACATGGAACAAAAAATATTGTTGTGGCATCTGTGAAGATCACAATCTGTGACACTATCCACACCAGTCTCTTCAACCATTAAGCACCACCTCTCGCTGACACTCTAACGTTCACTAGCAACTGTATATAATAAATACAGGATCCACAGAAGCCAAATAACACTGATAAATTTTACACAATCCTTTAGCAGATCCAATGATTATTAAAGAAAACCTGAAAACTGAGCCAGCTAATATTTCTTCACCCCTTTCCTCTGTTTCTTCTTTTTTTGGACAAGCTGGGAGAGCCTGGCAGAGTTTGTTATGAATTTACTGCAAGGAAGTCATCATTTCATTTTATGGAATTGCATCTTAAGAAATCATCAACTTTTGGGGCACCTGGCTGTCTCTGTCGGTAGAGTACGCGACTCTTGATCTTGGGGTCCTGGGTTTGAGCCCCACGTTGTGATTAGAGTTCACAAAAATAAATTGCACAGCTCTTAAGAATATTCTTTTTAACCGTCGACTTTTTGACGATTAAAGCAAGGTGCTTTCACAAAACTTTCCTGACTATCCTATGTCTCTCCCAATGTCAGCCAAAATTTCGTATGGTGCTGGGAGATGCACGTGTACACGCACACACCCCTGGTCTGTGACTTAAAGCAATCGGAGGAAAAGTCTCATCAGAGTCTGTGTGGAAAAGTGGAGACACCTGGGGCGACCCGCTAGCCACGTCCCTCTCTGCCGCCCCAGCCCAGCTCCCTGCCCTCCCCTCCCGACGCACCGCCCAGGGAGCCGCCCACCCCTTGCTTCGCAACAGCCTTGTCTTGTTACCTCGCATCCTTTCAGCTCAGGAGGAACGTTTAGCGTTGGGGAACGTTTTCTAGGAAACAATTACTCACGAGCAAAGGGACCAGAAAAGTCCCAGAGATGTGCTCCAGCAGACAGGGTAAACTAATGACTCGCAGCTGGGCAGCCTGCCCCGTGGGGCCCATGTGAACCGAGGGTGTGTAAGGCTGCCTAGGGATCGGTGCCCTCCCTCCAGCCTACTCATCGTCAAACCACGCACCGCGGGCTCCCCTCGCTCGTGTTCGCTCTCGTAAAATCCACCAGCGTGCTCAGTTCATCCGGAAAGAATAACTCTTCAATGGCATGCCTTCCTTCCGTCATAAGCTTGTACCGCGGAGGTCAGCTGCAGTCGGAATGGGTCTTAAGACTTGGGTGAAATTGGTTATACCCTCCGCTCCACGCCCTTTGCAGCCCCTGGCCCTCCCCCACAACCTTGACAAATTTCCGGTATGTTTATGGTTTCAGGCCACCGGCTCTGAGCCTCTGTTTCTGTGGAATGTCTTGCGCGCATCACCTCACCGTTCCAAGTGTTGGATCCCCCTTCCAGACCTGAGAGAGGAGTCGGCCCTGGTCCTTGACTTCCCCCAACACACACACCAGGCGTGGGTGCGTTTTGGAGACTCTAGTGGAGGTTTGGGGAGAGAGCAGAGCATTCAGGAGAGCCATGCAAGCCACTTTCCAGCCTCATAGTTGTAAAAGCCCTCAGCCTGTCCACGGAATTCTTCGGCCACCCCCACGCCTCCCCCCCTCTTCTCTGCCCCACCCCCAAGCTCAAAGTCCTGGGTCCAGAGCTGGGCAGTTTAACTTTCTCTATTCTTCTGCCGCCTTCCTCTATCCACCTCCTCGCTCATCTCTTCCACCCTGGCAGCTTGTCCAAGATTTTCTCAGCACAATTCCGTTAAAAGAAATGCTGGTGTCTGCTGTTAAACTGTTTCATCAGCCAGTTTGCTACAAACCCTTGCTCTGGGCTGCACCTGACTATGCCTCCTGTCTTCTTCAAAATTACCTGGCCTTTCTCCAACCCTCTGAATGTGCCAAATCTCCAAGTTTCATCCTCAGCCCTTTGTCCCCCTTTGGTCCTCCCAGGAACCCTTAGTGACCTCATGACTTTCAGGGCGACGTCGGCTGCCTTCCTATAGCAGCTCCCAGATCTGTGCCCTTGGTTACCATTGCTCTCTGCATCCCACTTCAGCAGCCTTCTGGGCATTTCCTCCTGTCCTGTCATCTCAGGTTGCATGTATATGAGAACAGCCACCTTATCTAAGCACAACTATTGGCAACAGCCTCCACAGGGTGCTGTCCCTCCATCCATGCTTTTTCCTCTTCTCCATTGCTGGACTGGTTTTCCAGAATGTAATTCTGATCTTATTGCTTCCTCTGCTCAAAACCTTCTGCTGTCTTCTTAATACAGTCTGTAGACCTTAGCCTGTGTTTCAAGGTTTACCATAATCTAGGTCTGACCTACGTTTCCAACACAAGCCCCGGAATCCAGCGTGAATTCAAATCCTCTCTGCCCATTTACCTGATGCATAACCTTGGGACAGTGAATATAAACTCTTTGGTCTCTGTGTATGTTAAAAACATGCATATTTGGCCCCTCTCAGGAAATACTAAAATGTTATGTATCCCAATGCTGATAATACCTCAAATTTTGTCCTTGCTAAGTTGTAAATCTATTTTCACAGTTTATCACCAGTCCTGGTCTCAATCAAGGTAAAGACAATCTGTGCTTGGAGCGCCTGGCTGGTTCAATAGGTAGAGCATGAGACTTTTGATCTCAGGGTGGTGAGTTCCAGCCCCACATGGGGTGTAGAGATTACTTAAAAATAAAAACAATCTTAAAAAAAAAAAAAAAGAAAAGAAAAGATGGGGCACCTGGGTGGCTCGGTTGGTTAAGCGACTGACTTCGGCTCATGTCATGATCTCACTGCTTGTGGGTTCGAGCCCCGCGTCGGGCTGTGTGCTGACAGCTTGGAGCCTGGAGCCTGCTTCAGATTCTGTGTCCCTCTCTCTCTGCCCCTGTCCCACTCGTGCTCTCTCTCTCTCTCTCATAAGTAAATAAACATAAAGAAATAAATAAAAGACAATCTGTGCTCTTGAAATTCTACCAGTATCCTCAGCCATAAGTCATAGCTATTTGCAGGGCCTCTATGATATGACCTAAGGTTTAATGGCAAGAGAATACAATGAGGTGACTATGTAATCATATGTATAGTCAGCCAAGTGGATGGTTAGCTATATCCTGCAGCAGTTACTGGACTGTGAGGAGACATGGATGGAGTTAGGGAGCAATCACTTATTCCCTTTTCTCCAGGAGTTCAAATGCTGACAGGTAGTTGGAAATACAGGGGGTAAGGGCTGGAGCCAAAAGGGCTTGCTGCCTCGTAGCATCCTAATTCAAACCAGAATTGACCTCTCATCTGTGTCACTGTCCGGATGTGTGTATTGGAGCAAATCACTTAGCTCCTTGAGTCACAGTCTCCTCCTCTGTAAAATGGGCAGCAGGTAGGGGGTACACCCCTTAAGCGCTGTGGTGATGCTTAGGGTGTGATACATACAATGTGCCCAGCTCAGCGCTTGCATTCAGGAGTTTTGCCAGTATCATGATGACTGTGGACTGAGCTCTGGGGAATGTAAGAAATACCATACAGTATTGTACATTTTCCAAAAGCCAACTCATATTTGGACGCGCTAGGCATTGTCTTAGAGGCAGTTAGCTTGTAGCTTTGGCCTCAAGGAGCCGGTGCATCCCAGGAGAGTCACAGGTGAGCAGTGCCAGGGGGCCACGTGACGAGTGGTGTAGCAAGTGTGAAAGTGCAGTACTCTGGAAACACACACTCTTTTTCCACTAACCACATTTACCGAGCACACTGCAGGTAACAGACACTCTTCTAGGTGCTGAGGGATCAAAAATGAAGATGATCCCTGCTTTGAAGCACTTTCTAATCTGATAGGAAAAGACAACCAAGTATTCAATAGCGATAATGTGTCACAAGAGCTCATGCTACACGTGAGGGCAAGGGTGCAGTCACATTCACCTGGTGACTGGAAAGCTTTCTGGGAGTGAACCTGAGCTGAGTCTTGACGCATGTGACCCCCCCCCCCCAAGCAAAAATGAGAAGACTGTGGGGAAAGAGCTTTTTGCGCGGGCACAGAAACCTGCAAGACCACCCAGTGTCATTGGAGGGCTTAGGGCCAGGGAAGAATCATGAACCATGGCACTGATGAAAGGTGAAGATGAAGAGACATGGTGAAGCCACTGGCACGCGCCCTGCCCGTGTCACCCAAGCCCAGGAGCTCTTGGGCTTATCCTTCAGGCAATGGGAAAGGGCAAAGAATTTCAACCCATCCTCCTTTACGTTCAAAGCCCGGATAATCCTACCACATCTATCTGAGAATTTCCTCCCTGTTTTCAAATCCTTGTAAAAAGAAAACACTACCATCTGGTCTTGCAGAAAACCAAAAGCTGCAAGGAGAAGCCAAGCATCGGCAGACTGACAATGCCCAGAGCAAACTTGGCTGTGCATAACGAGACTCACGAACAATGTGTTGCTTGAACTTGTCCTTGGCATTAGGACACCTCAGGGAAACCACCCAGAGGACTCATTCTCTGTCCCTGCCTCTTCCTCTTCTTTCACACCCTAGTTTCTTCCTTTGCTTTGCTGCCATTTTTTTTTTTAATAGCCCAGCTAATTGCAGGAAATTTGCCCCGTTGAGAGTTTGGAAAGTCATAAAGGAAACCACTCAATTAAATTGAACTCTGAGTGTAATTCTCACGACATAACTCGCCTCCTTCCTCTGCCCCTGCCCCTTAGGTTTTGGTCATTTGGAGGTGCCATTGGTTGATCTCAGGGCACACGAGGATGTACACGCTTCATATCTGCCACCCTCTCTGAAGCCCACTCCTGGGCGAGCCCAGGCTGCCTGTTTGAGTCATGTGGGCTGGATGGTCCAGACCAGGAGAAGTGGAAGAGGACGTGGCTCGGCTCAGCCAAGTGTCCCCGTCTGACCTCTTGCTCTTTTTCTGTCCCCAGAGGAAAGGTGGAGCTTTCCTGCCCACAGAACTTAATTTCCTTTTCCCGTTCTTTGCAACACTGCATTCCTGTCCTACCTCCTGGGGATAATGGGACTTGGTGTATCCTGCGGACAGCACTCAATAGAATCCTTTTTTTTCTCAAAACTGAGGCCTTTGATGGGCCTCCAGGGAAAACTACAGGTTGAAAAGCTAGAGGTCGTCCCCCTCCTGTGCTGGTACCATTTCTTAGTGTATTTCTCACTCCCTTGCCTCCCCCCAGGGTGAGGCTCAGAATCTGGCTGGACCCCAGTGAGCCTGCCACAGTGGGAGCATCTCTGGTCACCTGCCTTCTCCCCGACCAGAGCCTGGGAGCCCCTCCCTCCTCCAGTCGCTTTCAGACACAGAGGAAGCATGGCACCTCTGAGCATGACATCGTGCTGGCAGGAGCTGACCAGAGGGACCAGGTGATTCAACCTGGAAGTGGGGGGAGTTCATGCCCCGTGGGGTTTACTTGAACCAAAGACAGAAAGGAAGACCCCAGGGCGCTAGCAGTATATTCTGCTCCCTTCGTTCCTCCTATGGATCATCCCTATGCTCAGCTGTTTGGTATGCCCTGCTAGAGCATCCCATGCTAGCAAGGGACTGGCTGTGTTGTATCATGAAGCTGTGACCAACCCATTAACCAGTATTCACTTTCCTCTTTCCCGGCCTTGATTGTCCTTTTCTCTCATTTTTGTAACCCTGCCATTGCACCTCCCAAAGAAGCATGAGCAGGTAAGTTTTGCTTCAGTCTGTTTTCTAGGGAACCCACTACCAGTGGCTCACTGACCTCAAAATAACACTCTAGACCCATTAATTTGGTTGCTTTGCTCCTAGGTCATCCTGGGCAGGTTTATATTCACCTCTGTCCATCATACTCTAAAACCCCAAAGGAAGGGCATTCTTTATTTCTGCACTGGAGAAATTCAGATCTACAGATCTCTAGAAAACATTTTGTCAGAAGGAGAACCATCCATCACAGCACTATTAACAAGGGGGGTTGGGGGGAGACAGAAATAATCCAAGCTTCCAAAAAACAGTGATTTTTTTGAAATGGTACCTTTATAGAATAAAACACTAGATAGACATAAAAAATTATGTTACAGGCATGTTTATTGCCACATTAACATTCATGATGTGTTAATCGAAAAAAATCAAAGTACAGTATGATCTCACTTTTGCAAGAAATAAAAATACATATATCTGTGATTTTAAAAATTGGGGGAAGTTACATGCCAAATGCAAACAGAATATGTCATTTGGTAGTAAGGTTATGAATGAGTTCTCCTTAAGTCCTTATACGTATCAGTATTTTTAATTTTTTTCCTCTAAGAAATACATATTAATTGTGTTTTTTGGTTTTTGGTTTTTTTTTTTTGTTTGTTTTTTGTTTTTTTTTTAGTTAAAAGGAAAAATGTATCCTGGGCCTGCTGCTCAAAAATGCACACTCTGCCAGCAACATGCTGTAACTTTAGAAGGAAAATGAGATGAAGACTCCAGAGAGACTCTGGAAGGCTAATAATAACAGTTAAGTTTTTATAGTATTTTATTTTGGGGTGAAAATTCTCAAGAGGATATGACTTGAAATTGTTCCAATGATACACATGTGTTCAAGTATAAAGGTCCTATGTCTATAGCTCTAACAAGAGAAAGGATCCATATTGCCATTGTAACTATCTTTTGTGAGGCAGCTCATAAAGAACACCCATGTATTTCTTTTTTTTTTTTAATTTTTTTTTTCAACGTTTATTTATTTTTGGGACAGAGAGAGACAGAGCATGAACGGGGGAGGGGCAGAGAGAGAGGGAGACACAGAATCGGAAACAGGCTCCAGGCTCTGAGCCATCAGCCCAGAGCCCGACGCGGGGCTCGAACTCACGGACCGTGAGATCGTGACCTGGCTGAAATCGGACGCTTAACCGACTGCGCCACCCAGGTGCCCCATGTATTTCATTATTATAGTAATCGTACTATTCTTTAAAACATGGGCTGCTCCTTGAATACTTTTTGTGTGTGTGTGTTTTAATTCTTGAGAATTTTAAAGAATAACCCATTGCATTTGCACAGGTTGGGGCAAATGGTGGGCAGTCCATATGGTCCACTAAGCTTTGTCTGTTTCCCAGACACTATGCTGGGTCCTGGGGAATATGGAACTGAAGACGTGTATTCTTCCCTCGATGTGTTGGTAGGGGACGTGGACCAGTGAACTGACGTCTGTGGCTAATAGTGGGCATGCTGTGGCCGGAGTTCTGTGGGCCACAGAAGAGCATGCCATCCAGACTCGAGACATGAGTGGTCAGGAGACACTTCCCCAGAGCAGGTGACATCTGAGCTGTATGTTGAAGGATGTGTGGAAATTAGCCAAAGAAAAGGAGAAGGGCCTTCTAAGCATCAGCTCAGAGAAGTAGAAGGGAGCACACCCAGGGACTGGAAAAAGCGAAATCTGTTGATCAGTGCTATCCAGATGGAAAAGTTCCATACCTCTGCTGTCCAAAACAGGAGCCACAAGATAACATGTGGCTATTGAACAAGAGAACTGAATTTTAATTTTCTTTTTTTTAATTTAAATTTAAATAGCCGCATGTGGCTACTGTATTTTTTACATCACTTTATTGAGGCATGCTTTGATGTGATTTAATGTGGGGTCGTGGAGTAAATGGTCAAGAAAGAACTCTTGAGATATTTTTGGTACAAAAAAGGTGGTTTTTTTAAGGCACAGGGATAGGAACCAAGGGCAGAAATAGCTGCTAGTTTTCTGTTGGGGTAGAGACAAAGAAGTTCCCAAAAGATTTTCATGGGTTAGAGAGGCCTTACAGGATCCTGGAGACCTGGCTATCATCAAGCTAAGATTGCTTTTTGCCTTTAGAAAAGCATTAAGACAGTTGGGAGTTCCTGGAGGAATGTCCTACTCTGCCTGTCCCAAGTATTTGTCGATGGGCTGCAAGTTTTAAGGAAATTTAATTTTACTGCGTTTCCTTTTGCCTTTGTTCTCCACATCATGATTAACATACCAAAAAATTGTACAGAATCAATACAACTTGATAAGTTTGGAGGTAAGTATATACCTGTGAAATCATCACCACCATCTATGCCCTAAACACCTCCATTGCCTCCAAGGGTTTGCTCCTGCCGTCTTATTTATTATTATTCTATGTGTGTGATAAGAACACTTCACGGAAGATCTACTCTGGCTACAGTATTGAACAGCACAACAGCGGTGAGATCTGCTGCTAGATCTTTTACGTCATTTTTTTTCTGGTAAGTTTCATTTTCATTCTAAAGGTGAAAAGGAGCCACTGCAAAACTTCAAAACAGAGTAATGACATGAGTAGACTTAGAAGAAGAAAGATTTCTTGCAAATTTGGAAGCAAAGTAATTTGGCCAGTTTTTAGTATGTGTTCATTTTCCATGACCGTCCTAGAAAAGGTGACAGAAAGGAAGCATGTAAAACAAACATTGCCATAAAATTCAACTTTAGAAATGGCCTGACAGTGGAAAAGAACAAACAATTAGCTACCCACAGACCAATCAGTAAATGATAACCATCACAGTAGGAAATTGAATACATGGTATGATGGACCATTCCCCAGAGCCCACAAACAAATGGCCAATTAAATGCATAAAACAGTGCTCAACCTCACTGGTATTCAAAGACATTTCAATGAAAATGAGATTCCCATTTTCAACAACCAAATTAGTAAAGCTTTATTTTGAAGATGGTGTGTTGTTGAAGATGTAGATAAAAGTCTTAAAAGTCTTTAAGAGAATAAATGTATGCATCCATTTTTCAGTCTTTTAGTAAAAGACGTGAAAATGTTTAAGCCCTGTCAGTGAGCTTTTCCATATCTGGGAATTTGCCATAAAGAAGTAATTAGGGATTCTTGAAAAGATTTATGCACAAGGCTGTCCATGTCTGTGTTATATACAACAGTGAAAAAAAATGACAACAATCTAATTGGAATTCCCAATAGATTTATTAAATAAATCATAACACATCTACACAACTGAGAACCACATAGACATTAAATGTCCTATTCCATATGAATACTTAACTGCATGGGCAAAATGTGTGTGATATATTGTTTAGTGGCCAAAAAAAAAAAAAAAAAAAAGCATCCCTATTAGAATGTAAGCTTTCAGTTGAATATTAAAAAAATCATATGGATTGAAAAAATACTTGAAGGATGTTCACCAAAATATTATGAAACTGATCACTTAGTCGTGTGATTATAGGTGATCTTTATTCTCTTCTTTGTTTCTCTGTATTTTATAATTTTCTACAGTGAAAATCTGTGACATTTAAAAAAGAAAAGGACTTTTTCAGGTTGAGGTTCTTAATTATGTAGGTAGTGTTCAGTTATAACAGAAGTAATTTGAAGTATGTAACTGCCACACTTCTGTTCTATGAGATAAAAAAATTATAAAGCGGTGGTAAGCATTTGCCATAAGCTAGACTTGTGGACAGCAGAGCTGTTAAAGAAGGCCAAGTGACTTTGGAGTCCTTTCCAGAAACTCTTTCCTGCTGCTGGGAGCAGCTGAAGTGCCTTAATTAATCAAGATAAAATGTTTCAACCAGAGATAATTATGTATATGAAGATGATTTTGCAGCCAGATATGTGGATGGTTTATATAAATAGGAGGGGGATTTTCCCCTCGTTAATTCTTCCTAGTATTTTAACCCTGATGTATCTAGAAAAGAAGAGAGGACAAGAGCAAAGAAAGCTTCCACCAGAGACTAAACAACCAGAAACTTTAGCTAATCAGAAATTCTTCTGCCTTTGACTTTTAAGAGAGAATGCAAACTCTCAAGAAAGTGACTGTAAATTGAGAATTTCTCATAACCAACGTTCAGGATATTTCTTAAGGCTTTGCCAATTCAGACTAGTCTCCAGACTTTCTACATCAATATTTGTCATATCCAATGAAAATAATTCCTAATGGTGAATCTGAAATTCCAGAAAGATTTTTATTATCAACTAAAACAGATTAAATGATGTTCTGTATACTCTGTATATACGACTTCCTACACAGAAGGAAGGGAAGGAAGGAAGGAAAGGAGGAAGGAAGGGAGAAAGAAGGGAGGGAGGGAGGGAGGGAAGGAAGTGAGGGAGGGAGGGAAGGAAGTGAGGGAGGGAGGGAAGGAGAGAAGGAGAGAGGGAGGGTGACTACATATACAGACTAGGAAGAGTGGACTCCATCCAAGCCTCACATGTCGGCATCAGCGATGTGGCTTCCAAGGGCTTGGTACATCTCTGTGTAGCCTGGACAAATGTCTAGTATCCTACTCTGCCTAATTCCCTGGAGGGGTGAGAGTCTTGCCCCCTTACATCCTCCCTTCTCCTCTCGCTGGTCTTGGAGGCTCATAGATTTCTCCCATAGAGAGCACAGCCTCCATCAGTAAGGGTCAGAGGTGAACTTCATCACTCAGGCCAGCTGGAAGGTCCAGAAATGGCAGGGTGACCTGGTGGTTCCGTCCTTGGGAAGGGGATTGGGGTTTGCTGTTAGTGTATTTAAGCCGTATCATAGGTACCACACTTTTCCTTATTGTCTGTGTATGTATTAACTTTTTTTGTTTAGGATATTTCCCCATGCCAAGGTTTGTTTACATTTTTTTTTTCAATGTTGAAATGATTCAGGTAATTTTTCTTCCAAAAAAAGCCATTTCCTGGCTGTGCGATTCCTCCCCTGCTGCCAGTCACTTCTCATACCTTAGTGTCACAGCAGGAACCTTCCTCTGCTCCTGAATCTCCCAGCTCTTCTGGGATTAGCTGATGAACTGTCTAGGCAATTCTGCTCACACATTTCACTTCTAGTTGTGTTTAGTGACAGGAATGATTTCTGTTTTGACATTTGGAAACTTCATTAATTAGCAATGACTTCTTCATCTCCTCTGGTTCTGGCAGATACTTAGAGGGAAAAGAAGAAAAAGCCATCTTCTATTTTCAAAGTGACTTGGGTGGATATTGGGGTTTGGGCCTAGAAGTGGAGGTAGAGGTTAGTCAATGACAGAAATGGCAACTATGGGTCTCAGCAGATTATTCTGACAGAGTTACTATTATGTGACCCAGCCTGTGTGAGGCGGGACCGGAGATTTTTTGGGTCTCAGTATGAAAGGAAAAACAAGGACAGATCTACTTACACTATTTTTAAGTGTATTTTAAACATCTACGTTTAATAGATGCTAGGACAGAGGCAGTGCAAAATGAATGAGCAATTTCACATTTTTGAGAACTCAATTTAGTAAATCTAATCCTGCCTCAGGGGGCAGCAGGGCTCATAAGTACCCCCTGCCGGTTTTCCTGTGGTTATAAATAGATACATTGGAGAATTCAAATGTACGGTGTATAGTATTAATTTAAACTCCACGGAAGCCAGAACTTGTCGGTATCCCCAAGGCCTAGAGCTTAGCACATAGATGATGTTCAATAAATATTTGTTGAATGAGATGAGTGAATGAATGTGGATAATTTATGTGATCACTCCTACCTTAAATTGTTTCCTCCGCACTAGATCACCTATGACATTGTTTCCAAATCATGCCTCTGATCTCTGCCTTTGCCTGAGGAAATGACTAGTATCTCCTCTTGGATGAATAACTCAGCTCTTACAACTACCGGAAAGTTTTTTTTTTTTTTTTTTAATGTTTATTTTTGAGAGAGACGAGACAGAATCCGAGTGGGTTAGGGGCAGAGAGAGAGGAAGACACAGAATCCAAAGCAGGCTCCAGGCTTCGAGCTGTCAGCACCAAGCGGAGCTTGAACTCACAAGCTGTGAGATCATGACCTGAGCTGAAGTCGGACGCTCAACCGACTGAGCCACCCAGGCGCCCCTGAAAGTAATCCTTTTAAGCAAGCCTGCATCCTGATGAACCACCCAGCTTCTTCACTGCGCCTTCTGTCTGTACATGGAGGCTGGTGCGGTTCTGTGGGCTTCTGTGAGTCCACTCCCCGCTGGGGCATCTGCTATCGGCAAAGTGAGGGCAAGGGATTTGGTGGGGAAGGGGGGCAGATTCCTTTCTGAAGGTGAGGAGAGCCCTGACCCTAGGGCCAATTTATCTACTTAAATAGAGGCCCACAAAAATATTTTAATCTTAATTTCTTTTAAAATTCTAAGGAAAACGAATATCATAATGCTTATATAATAATGGTTCTAGCCTGGATTATATTCATCTTTATACCGACACAGTTGTAAGTTATAATTTTTAGGGGCACCTGGGTGGTTCAGTCGGTTAAGCATCCAACTTTGGCTCAGGTCATGATCTCACAGTTTGTGGGTTCAAGACCCACATGGGGCTCTGTGCTGACAGCTCAGAGCCTGGAGCCTGCTTCAGATTCTGTGTCTCCCTCTCTCTGTGCCCTCCCCTGCTCACTCTCTCTCTCTCTCTCAAATATAAATATTTTTAAAATATATAATATAATATAATATAATATAATATAATATAATATAATTTTTAATTCTTTCTTTAATGAAGGAAAGTGCCCATGATGGAAAAAAGGGAACAGGGCCCTCGAAAGTCCTAGCATGGCCCTGGGTGTCCTGAGCAGAGCAGCAGAATTAGCCAAGCTTTGTGCTGCCCAGGAGGGTGTCCTCCCCTCAGACTCTTTCCCAGAGATAAGCAAACTCTTCATGGAGGAAGGCAAACCGCCACATGGAGGCTAGGACGCTCTGTAACTTCCCCAGCCTCTAATTAGCTGTACCCTCTCCCCTCACTCCTGGACCCCAAGTAAGGGGCACGCAGCACGATCCCATTGTTTCTTCTCTCAAGTAAGGTAAACCCCAGTGTGACCTCCTCCCCTGACTCTCAAGTAAAGAAAGCTGGTCAATGACTTCAACTCCTTTTCCCTCAAAAGTCAAGCTCAAGCATGACCTCCCCTCAAATCCAGCAGGAGCAGGCATGATGTCACTCCCACCCTCATGCCTCTCTCCCACCCGCCTGGCGGATGACACATTTCCACCCTGACTGCTTCTCAGAAGTGGCTCTGCCCCAAGGTGTGGGTGTCTGGCTGGCCGCTGCTTCCTGCCAGCCGCGGGACAAGCCCACCAGGCTGGAAGGCAGCTTGCAGTCTGTGACATCACTGTGACTCAGCACTCTGTGGCAGATGAGAATTTATTCAAGGCTCAACATTAAATAAGGAGTTTTCAGGCAAGTCTGGAGGACAAGCTGAGCCAACTTAGGATGAGAAACTAAAAAGCAAAAGGGGAAATCCAGGGCTGAGAAATTCCTAGAAACGAAATCATAACCTTGGACAGGAGGAGAAGGTGACTTGAGCTACTAAGCAGGGATGACCTCAGACCTGCGGCAGCTCATGGGCCTGCAAGCACACAGGAACCCGACCACCTGTCTGTGTCCCCTGTGTGCCTTCTGACCTCCTCTGCAGGCTCTGGTACCTCCATCTATGAGGGACAGCGGCAAGCCCCCAACAGACATGGCAGCCCAGGTATGCATGGGGGACTCAGCATCTGGGGAGTGATATGATTTGAATCTGCAGCCCAGATTTAATTCACAAGAAAGAAGCAAGACATGGAAGGAGTTAACCTTATAAATAAAAAGTCTGGTGGGATGTGGACAGTCAGGGAGGCTGTACATGTGTGGGGCAGGGGGTATATGGGAACTCTCTGTACTTTATGCTCAGTTTAGCTGTGAACCTAAAACTGCTCTAAACAATCCAATAACTTTTCAAAATTGGCCAAGGGCACTGGGGTGGATTCTTCAGTTAAACGTCTGACTTCGGCTCAAGTCGTGATCTCACAGTTCGTGGGTTCAAGCCCTGCATCAGGCTCTGTGCTGACAGCTCAGAGCCTGGAGCCTGCTTCAGATTCTGTGTCTCCCTCTCTCTCTGCCCCTCCCTTGCTCACATTCTGTCTCTCTCTGTCTCTCAAAAATGAATAAATGTTAAAACAAATTTTTTAATTTGTTTCTTTTAATTAATTTATTGTTAATTAATTTGTTCTTTTTAATTAATTTCTTTTTAAAACCTATTCTATGGCCACAGAACCCTGCCTAGCATCATGCAGAGGTTGATCCTAGCTCAAGAAGAAGACTGGGCAGAGAAAGACAAATATCATATGACTTCACTCCTATGAGGACTTTAAGAGACAAAACAGATGAACATAAGGGAAGGGAAACAAAAATAATATAAAAACAGGGAAGGGACAAACCATAAGAGACTCTTAAATATGGAGAACAAACAGAAGGTTGCTGGAGGGGCTATGGGAGCGGGGATGGGGTAAATGGGTAAGGGGAATTAAGGAATCTACTCCTGAAATCATTGTTGCACTAAATGCTAACTAATTTGGATGTAAATTTTAAAAAAAAAATTAAAAAAAAAAAAAAAAAAGAGGAAGAGTGGGTAAGCAGGCCGGCTAAGCCATCGTGATGAGAGGAGCCATAGGAAATGTAACCTTTTCTCTATCTCATGCCTTTGGCTGATCCCTCATGTTACAATTCCTTAACTGTGTACAACTGCTTTGCATTCTACAGCTAGGAAGAAGGCCATAGCAAATACTTCTGGGAGAGACAGACTCCACCATATGAATAGCTAATAGATCAATTTTTGCGAGATAGTTTTTATATCCTAAGCCTCAGTTTCTTCACCTGTAAAACGAAGATAACAATATTACGTGACCCAAGAGATGTCATATGGATCAGTCTTCAGGAAATCTTCATCTAGAAGAGTCACACCCTCCCTTCCTGGGCCCTCACCAGTACAACCTAAAGCCCTTCCTCATTTTACTTTTCTACAAAGCATTTCCCATCTTCTCCATATCATACATTTTACCTTTAAATTTCTCATTATCTTTTTATGACATGAGCCGAAGTAGGACGCTTAACCAACTGAGCCACCCAGACACCCCTTCATATTTCCTTTTAAGCATCAAGTGAAATACTGGAAGTTTTTAATGCCTGTATAGTTGCATAATGCCTATAGAAGTACAGTTGGCCCACACCAGATTCTGCTCTAAGAGTCAAGAAGAGGTGCGCCAGCTAGCTAACGTGCACATGTACATTATTTTAAAGACTCTCTGGTGTAGACACAATGAACCATCCTTATACAGTGGCCCTTCGATTTATTTAACTCCTTGTTGGTTCTGCACTGACAGCTTGGAGCCTGGAGGCTGCTTCGGATTCTGTGTCTTCCTCTCTGTCCCTCCTCTGCTCATGCTCTATGTCTCTCTCTCTCTCTCTCTCTCTCTCTCTCTCTCTCTCTCAAAATAAATAACATTTTAAAAAAGAAAATATGAAGAATTGTCCAAAAACCAACTCCAGTTAGCCACCCCACAACACCATTACCAGGAGGGTACCAGGCTATGAGGATCAAAGCAGAAGCTCAGAGGGGCATCAGAGCAAAAGTTTGGAAGCACTAAAGCAGGCAGAACTGAGCTGCAACAGGCAGCAGGAAAGAATCATCTTAAGTAGATATTAAGTAGATATCAGGGCATCCTGATAAGGCATGTTCCCCTTATACAAGCTCATGGAGTATGTAAAGCCAAAATCAATCAACAATCTGCCTTCCATCTTGATGGGAAGTTGGTTCTTTCAAAATACACTTGCATTGGGGCAACTGACTCTCTCTTTCAAAAATAAATAAACATTAAAAAAATTAAACAAAACAAAACAAAATGCACTTGCATTGCCTCAGTTCCTATAACACACACACACACACACACACACACACCAAATCCTTCTATAGCAAGCTCAGTTTTTTTTTTCTTTTTCTTTTTTAATGTTTATTTTTTTTTTGAGAGAGAGAGAGAGAGAGAGTGTGAGCAGGCGAGGGGTAGAGAGAGAGGGAGACACAGAATCCAAAGCAGGCTCCAGGCTCCTAGCTGTCAGCACAGAACCTGATGCGGGGCTCGAACTCAGGAAACATGAGATCATGACCTGAGCCAAAGTCGGACGCTTAACTGACAGAGCCACCCAGGCGTCCCTCAAGCTCAGTTTTCTTATTGAAATGCTCTGCTGACCCTCAAGACGGAAAGCAGAAATTCTTCAAAGTCATGATGAAGGTCCCGTTGTCTTGATGTCTTGAAATGACCAGTGTGCAAGTATTTGGTTTCTTTGTCTCAGCTCCTTCCCTCACATGGAGGTCCACCCAAGCTCCAGACAGGGAGGACAGGAGCTGAACTAGTTGTGGGAAGTCTGCGAAGTCCAGCAGACTGTCCTGGCTTGGCTCTCCCAAAGGAAAAAAAGAAAAGTCTTGTGAGCTGTAGGCAACTGATTCAAGGGGCACAACTATACGTCCAGTGCCTTTGTGCAAACCATAAAAGTTGCCTCCTCCAGGCCCATGCATTGGAAAACTTTTCATTCCTCAAGGCTGAAGCGTCCCTGAGCCTGGTGAGAGAAGCAGGGCTTATTTCAGCCATTTCCTTCCCCTCTCCTTCTTTGGACCTCTCTGTGCAGGACAGAAACTGCCTAACTGCCCCTGGGAGGTGGCTGTGTGAGAGGGGGTATTGCAGGGCTAGAGGTAAATGAGAGCAAAATGCCTGACTCCTACTGCGTACGCCCCCACAGATGAGACCCTTTTCCTTTGCAGCTGGAGTTTAGTCTGTTGTTGGATCTGTTCTAGGAGATGCTAACCTCCTAGTCTTTCTCATGCATGTTGCCCCCTAACCACTAGCCAGCCCTGCTCTAGGCCTGTGGTATCAATACTCAGACTAGGTGGAACTAGGAAAAATGTCTTTCATGGGTTTAAAGGTTGAACAAGTAACTTAAAATCCATTTGGAAAGGGACAACATGGTGTTATGGAAAGGCCACAGGTTATGGAATCAGCTGACCTGGAATGGTGGCTTGATAGGTGTCAACTTGGAGAAGCCGAACTACATTTCCCAGAATTCCCTTCCCTGCATGGTTCCCATTAGACTGCCCACAAGAGATGATCTTGTGTGAGATTTGAAGGGAAGCAGTGAGCAATATTTCATAGTTCGCACATGTTGCCACTATTCTGTGGCTCACCTCACTTGTTCCCCCAAACCAGTGTCTTTTATTGCTGGTCTTGCCTTCCCAGAGCTCTCCACTGTGAGAGCAGTTGCTGGTGCTGACCTACCTCTCCCACCCCATTCCAAACTTCCTACATTGCATTTGTCTCTGACTAAATAAACAATCCCTGATCCTGTTAACTGACCTGCCCCTTGCAGGTGAGATAGCATTTTCTCAAGGACTTTGAGAGATAGGACTTTCACACAAAGAAAGGATGTGAGTAGAGCTTATAAACACTCAACCAGCTGGTGGAGGAGGTATTTTGGGGTGGTTTCCTCCAAATCACACAGTGACTGGCACCATATACTCTATTTGGATTCACAATAAAGGTGATTACTTATGACCTTACTAGCAGAGAATATAACTACCTCAAGCCCTCCACTGTTTAAATTCGTTTCCAGCTTTGGGGGCTTGCCGGAATATGGACTATTCAGACAAAGATGACTTTTACCACTCCTTCAGCTGTCTGCTCTCTCCCCTCCCAATGCATACACCCTTCATCTGCCCACTTTCTCCCTTTCATCCTGCCATGTTATAACCCTGGCTTCCATCTATCTTGTCAAAAGTGAACAAAGGGGTATGAGCTATCCTAGGACAGCTTGACACAGAAAAGATGTCCTATCGAAATCCCAGAATGTCACGATGAACTAGTTTAGAAACAGTATGATACACTGCATTGCTTTGCCAAAGGCAGTCTCTGGGGAAAAAATATTGAACATTTGACTCATTCACTGACAATGTGGGACAATTAAATGGGGGAAGAAAAACAGAGAAAAAAGAAAGGAATGAATAAATGGTTTCCTTTCTGCCCATAGGTATCTGATTCAGAGCACTCATGAATCTTGGACTACGTTCAGCTATAATCATGGGTGATTCTCCAAGCGAAGGGGCTAAACACTGGCAAACGAAAAGCAGATTTGTCCACTGCATTCCTACCCTAATGGATGCTGAGATAATGGATGCTCTACAATCACCCACAAATTTCCTGGTACTGCTGCTGTTACTGCAAAATGATGGCTCCTTCAAAGTATCATCTCTTGCCCCTGCCAGAGAAAGCCAGCCTTTAAAAGAAACTAAATCCAAGGTCACTCACTTCCACATAAAGAGAATATTTTGTCAGCTGCCAAAATTCATTTATCTAATGTACTCTTACCCAATAACTTAAGCCTGGTGTCCTGGGCAGAGTCCAACTTGGGTAATTCCATTCTCCCAACCAAATTCCCCCAAGGAGTTTGAACGAGAGAGGACATTATTCTTCACTTCTTCAACTCTCCTATTATTAATCAAAAGAATGCTTTTCATCCCCAAAGCATGATGGGGATATGAGGATAGAATTTTTAAAAAGGGATTATTCTTAAGAATTTAGTAATGAGAGATTCCATTATATAAACTTAGTAAAGTTCTTTGGAAGTAGAGTCTAGATCCATTTGTGAAACAAATAGTTATTAGAGTATATGCCAAGTACTGTTCTCAACACTGCAGATGGAGCAGGACACAGAAGTAGTTTCTGCTTTCAAGAGGTAGCAATTAGAATAAGTTGATGAGTTTGGAGAGAGGGCCAGAAATCAGACCATTTAAGTACTGATATGGAGTTTGGATATTATTGTAGGCGCAGCTGGAGAGTATTGGTGGAGCAATAAGATTGATCAGATTTGAGGTCTTTTTAATAAGACTATCCCTTCATGGATATCTATGGGCCAGGGTCCTAGCCTTCTGCTACTTTCCACGGAATTGAATCATTTCAGGATCAACACAACTGTGGCTGTAATTTCCTCCCCACAAGCCTTCAAACAGCATTGAATCTTGGTTATCTCAGAGCGCCAAGGAGGCCAAAGCCATGGTTTGGCCATACAGCCATCAGCATGGCACTGCTCCATGACAAACTGTACCCCTTCTTCCTCTGTAGCTGGCTGTACTTCATAGGCTCCCTTTGGTCTCATAGGACACCAGACAAGAAGGTAAATGAGGAAGAATTAGTTCATCTCCACTGCTCCAAGAGCTGCCTATGACCTGCTGAAGGTAGTTCAGTGGCAATATCAAAGAGCGGAAGCATCTCTACATATATGTGACCTATTGAATGGTGGTGTTCTTGGAAAGAGCATTACCACTGACAAAGAACCACTGAAAACTTTCTATTTATTGCCCATCCTGTGAGCAGTGACAAATATAAATAAGAAAATCATAACATCTGAAAATAAAAGGGGACATTAGTGGTCATGAAGTCCAACCTCTCTCCTAATGTAAGATTCTTCTATGCAGACCTGACAAGGAGTCTTCCAGTGTTCTATACCCTTCCTATGTCAGATGGGGTCAGATGAATAGCAATTTAATTGCGTGTTGTTTTGTTGGTGAGGAAAGATCATTAACTGTGGTACCTTTTGCCCAAAGCTGTGGTCTGAAGGGTCAAAGGACAGATAGAGAAAGTCACATCTGAATGAGAAGTTAAGGTTAAGACCTGGAAAAAGAGGACCAAATAAGTTTTCCAGTCTCAAGTTCAAGAGGGAGAATAAAGAATATGGAACCAAACAAGAAGATACCCAGGATGCTAATGAATGAGAAATGTGGAGCAGGTGGATTAGAGGTGAGTAACTCTGGAGAAAGTCCTATGGGTGTGTACAAGTTTTCATGATGGAATTGTTAACATAATTCTCACACAAATTTGTATGATTGTGCCAAGTACTCTGGCAGGAGCTAGAAGACAACTTATATCCGTCTTCCCCTAAATGGTCACTGCCTCACATGGAAGCCCATTGCATCATTAGGAAATATCAGTGACCAGAATATTCTCTGTATTGAGGCACTGGGTGGCTCAGTCTGTTGAGCATCTGATTCTTGGTTTCAGCTCAGGTCATGATCTCATGGTTCGTGAGTTTGAGCACCACATAGGGCTCTGTGCTAACAGCCAGAAGTCTGCTTGGGATTTTGTGTACATCTCTCTCTGCCCCTCCCCTGCTCATGCTCTATCTCTCTCTCAAAAATAAGTCAATAAACATTAAAAAAAACAACAACAACAAAGAATATTCTCTGTATCCTTTTCCCTCTGGCCATAAGTCTGTTCTTCAATGACATACAGAGCAAATCTAATTCCTTCCCCTCATGACAACCATTCCAATGTAACATGGCAGAAGAGGGGAGGGGCAGGGGGAAAGGGGAGGGAGAGAGAATCTTAAGCAGGCTTCATGTTTAGTGTGGAACCCAACGTGGGGCTCAGTCTCAATCGTGAGATCATGACCTGAGCCAAAATCAAGAGTCTGACACTTAAATGACTGAGCCATGCAAGCGCCCCTCCCTTAGCATTTTTATTAGATGTGTTTCATTCTTAGCTTCCTTTTACAGGTTATATTCTTTGTTGACTGTACTCCTTCCACCAACACTTCTTTAACCACCAATGACCATTTATGACGAAAACTCATCAAAGAGCTCTCTTTGCAGGCACAATAATTCCTTCAGGATCACTTTCACTTATGTCATCAGAATTTTACTTTTGAGAATTATTTATCTCTTATGCTTGGATCTTTTGATTATACCTGTGAGTTTTTCTTTTTCTTTTACAGAAACTTTCTGAATGGTATCTTAAGAGTTTTGAGACCATATCAGAAGCAGCCAAGAGGTCCTTCATCAAAAATTTTGGACTCTCTGATGAGAATCTACTCCCTTTCTACTATTCCTCAATGAATTCTCCCACTTAGTGTTATGCGTTGAATTATGTCCCCCCAAAAAAGATATGTTGAAGCCCTAATCCCCAGTACCTCAGGATGTAACCTTTTTTGGAAATAGGGTGTTTATAGAGGTAATCAAGTTAAAAGGAGATCATAATCCAATAATAATGATATCTTCATCTCCAATGAAGAGGAGAAATTTAGACACAGAAATAGACACCCCATGGGAATAATGCCATATGAACATGAAAGCAGAGATGGGGTGATGCATCTGCAAACCAATGAACACCAAAGATTGGGAGCAAACTCCCAGAAGCTAAGAGAGAGGCATGGAACAAATTCTTCCTCCCAGACTTCAGAGGGAACCTATCCTGCTGACATCTTGACCTTGGACCTCTAGACTCTGGAACTCTGCTGTGTAAGTCACCCAATTTTGTGATACTTTGTTACAGCTGCCCTAGCAAACTAATACAGTCAGAGTTAGTACAAAGATGTGAGAGTTTCCCACTGATTCTAATGTGAATGCTGCCTTGTGTCCCCTGGTTCTGCCTGCTCTAGTTCACTCCATCAGAGCCCATTGTTATTCCACTCAAGATTCTCAGACTTGAGACCTAACTTCCAGATATTTTCATTTCAGTAACTGTAAGGTGAAGCATAGGAATCTGATTTTTATTAAGCCTTACAGACAATTCTGGAATGAGAAGTAGGAAGGACTTAACTGACTTTGTGTAGTTTAGTCCCTCCCTGGCCCCAGGGCCTTAGCACATCTGAAAACTGATGGATACACTTCTGCTGCTAAGCTCAGCCAGGATCCAATGCCCCCAGTGGTAGCCAGAGGGCTCTCGTGCTGCCTGGTGTTCCTCTGGTGCCTATTCTCAGAACCAGGTCTAGGCTGGGGGCCTGCTATTCCCTCATGCCCTTGTTACTCCTCTCCTTGAGAAGCGCCCTGACCCTAGACCCCAGCCTGGTGGCTAGGCCACTAAACTCTGAAGACAGATCCTCCCAATAACTGACTGATCACTCTCTTGCTTCTTGAGCACCCCCTACCATCAATTACCAACCACACTCTGGTCTTTTAAGGGACCAGCATGGGAAATATTTGTGCCAAGCATGGGAAATATTCTTAGTGACTGGTACCTGACTTATGAAGGGCGCTTCCCTGCCCTCTAGACACAGGATGTACCAACCTGGCTGCTTCTCCATAACCAAGCTAAGCAACTATTTGGATGACACAATGTGCTAGACCTTGTACTATACACATCCCTTCTGGCTTTCATGTTAGGCTCACTATCTAATGAGGGATACAAAGAGGTACGTGGATGCACATTACCTATGAGTACAGGGTCCTAGGGGCACAGAGGTGGAGCACCTGACCTGGGTCTGGAGGGTTCACAGGTAGAGAAAGCAACTTGAAGAAGCTTCCATTTAAAACCAAGACCAAAATATAAATATATATACACTAATATATTATTATTAATAACATGTTAATATAATGTGAAGAATATGATAATATTTTATTAATATATTACCAATATATTATTTATTATAGTTAATAATTATTCATGTTAACAGGGTTGGGAAGAGGAAGAGATCTTCAGGCTCAAGAGGCAGAAAGGGCATGATGGTTTCAAGAGCAAGAAGCTGGAGGGGTGGGTAAGAAGTGAAGGTTTTCCAGCCCCATCCTGTCCCACAGGAGAATCTTCCCTAGAAGAGAGGTAAGACAGATTACCCACTCAGCCATATTTGAGAACACGCCCCCATCCAGGAAAGCGTCCCAACACACGTATGAGGGGAAAGTGGGTGGGTGGACCTCAACTGACCCTCAGCCCATCTGTCCTTCATTCAGCCTCTGTACCCTCATCTGTTCTCTTCATCTTCCCGATTTAATTTCTCTTCCACGCGACTCAACAAGCCTCACAAGCCAGACAAATAATCTGTTATTATTCTTGGCTTGCAGTTTTTCAAACTTTAGCAGGCAGCCTCTTCAACCTCATGTAGCTAAAATCTAAGAGATAGGACTTCGGCCACAGCCCGGCACCGCCCTTCCCCCATCCCTAACCATTCTGGATGGTCCTGACAGGCAGCCTACCAGAAAATTAATTCCCAGCTGGGATTAAATGACAAGAAGTTTCTGCCGAACTACACTTGCCACTAACAACTCAAGAACTTGAGACACGGACCATAAGACTGGCCGTGAAAGACTCTCCCCCAGTCCCAAGTATTTGAACTTACCTGTGATGTAAGTCTTAACCTGGACAGCTTTGGACAGATGGACTCTTGAAATGTCGGATCATCCCTTCCTATCGAAGGCACTACTCATCAGCACAACATGGCAGCTGATATGTAAAGCGAATGGTAAAAAGGAAAGGCAATCATTTCCTCACTAAACGAAAGAAGAGATATGAATCTGAGGAACACAATCTGGCACTGATTGAAAGTAAATTACCAGCTGATTAGATGGCTGTAAATACAGGGAGAGAAGCCTCAACAGGCAGCTGGATTGCGTGAGGAAGAGGGAAATTAGAGAGGGCGCAGGAGGTGTTGAGCACAGACAGGGCTCGGCAAAGAGGAATAGTGGCCGCTTTGTTCTGCCAAGATTATAGAAGCAGGAAGGGATCTTCGGGAAGCGTTCTGTAGATGGAGACAGCGTGAAAGGGTGGCCCCCCACCTCCCACTGCACTCTCCCAGCCCCACATCCCTAATGAGCCCAAGGGGATTCAACACTCAAACCCATACCCAGCAGCAGCTAGGACGGGCCGTTGTTGTTGTTACTGCAACACGGGAAGCATCGATGACTTCTGTTCAGAGAGGAAAACCTGTTTTAGGTTAGATGCAGTCTGGAAGCTTCTCCCTTCCTATCAGAAAAGCCACTCTTCTAAAAACCTCATCCCTCACATCCCTGCAGCCTACAAAGACAGAGTCCATGCAGATGTCAGTGGAGAATACCATCCCCCAAACAGCAGCTAGGCATGCTCCTTCAGGGAGCAAGCACTGAAAGCAGCAGCCCCTGTGAACTGAGAGCTCTCTGCAGTTAGTAGAAGGAGCTTGGGACAAGGAAGGACAGAATAGTGTAACTAGGAAACCAGGGCTCTCCTGTGCATACCAAAAAATATCCCCTCTTCCTCCAGCAAATGGCAGAAGCGTCTGGCCAGCCTAGGAGGAGGTGATGTGGGGGGGGGGGGGGGGGTGATCGGCAGAAGCGATGAGGGGAAAGGAGGATGACCGTAATGTTTGCATTGGTGATGGAAGTGAGTTTAGCAAAGAACAGACAATGGATGCCTTAGTCCCATGGGTATTACTGTTTCCATAGCCCTGAGCCCAGCCTTACAAGCTTCTGTAATCCCTAAGCAAGGCAGCTGTGTGCTCTCACTGACCAAGGAAAAAATACAGAAAGAATATATAGCTCTTGGGTTAGTTCAGCAACACTCCACCCTCATTTTCTTTGTGTTCCAGCCCTCAGGCCCTGGGTATGCTCTCACGTAGTTCCTGGAGGGAACTACTGAGGGACATGGAACCCAATGACCACATCAGTTGCCATTTGCATGTAGAAGGAACCATCCCAATGTAACATGGCAGAAGACATCAGAGGGTAGGTAAGGCATAAAGAAAAAAGAAAACTGGGGGCGGGGGGAGAACTTGGCAAAGAGGTTTTAAGGCTTCAGTAAAGTCATTTCTCTAGCCAGATCCAACTAAGGGTATTGCTAATTCTCTAAGATAGGGGCATTTTAGGTTACGACACACTGGATGCTTCTTGAAGCTTATTGTGTGGATACCACATTTAGATGCTATTGGTATAATTAACTGTTTAACTGCATACAGTTCTCATTCCACATGGGGAGTTAGTCATTCTCAAGAAATCTTTTGATTGCCTCTATACAACTCAGAACTATAAGAACCCCTCAAAGCACTGGAGGTGCGCAAAACTGTCATTGTCAAGATTATGGTGTTCTGAGGGTAAATTCCAGGTAAGTAGTCCCTTTTATCAAGTGTGTCCTTACAGCTCTCTGGATGTGACATCCACCACAAAGGCCAGTATCAATCAGATCACTAAAGGGACACACATAGCTTACACCAGCCAAGGAAAACTGCAGAGATTCTGTGAACTAGTCTGGGGCCAACTTTTAGATGAGGACAGAAACGAAACTGGGTTCACTTCGTCTGGTGTTAACTGAGATGAACGTTAACGTGCCAAACATCTGAGTCACTGGCTACAAATAACCGATTGGAGAACTGAAGGGTGTGACTGGGAGGGGGGTAGGGGGGTGGGAAGAGCGATGTGAGGAAAAGGGTGCGAGAACATTAGGATTGCATGTTGACAGCTGCTTCCCAGGAGGATAAGAAATGGGAAGAGTGCACGAGCAGGCACTGCAGAGTGTGAGGTTAAGTTTAAAGACCTTCCACAAAACCATCCTCTTTTTGAGTCACCACATCTTCTCGCACCCTTGGAACAGTGCTTGGTGGTGCTGGTGAGATGCATGTTCCCAGTAACCCCTCAAGTCCATTCAATCTTCCTTCTCTGGCAAAGCAGAGGTGAGGATCAAGTGAATGAAGTAAACATTTGGACCTCACAGACTCAAGAAGTACAACCTACTTCTCTCTCTTTCTTGGAAGTTTACTTATTTATTTTGAGAGGGAGTAGGTGGGGAGGGACAGAGAGAGGGAGAGAGAAGCCCAAGCAGGCTCCATGCTGTTAGTGTGGAACCCAACTCAGGGCTCAATCCCATGAACCACGAGATCATGACCTGAGCAGAAATCAAGAGTTGGAAGCTTAACCAACTGAGCCACCCAGGCATCCCACAACCTACTTCTCTTAAGATATCTCTATTCTGTTTTCCTAAAGAGAGCAGATGAATCCCAAGAAGCTACAATGTGCCCTTAAGGAGACAATTTAGAGCACTGAGTATGCTTAATTTCTAGGATTCTAGGTTGGAACAAAGCTTATTGGTGAACCTTGCACCAACTGTAGCTGCCCAGTTTTTCCACATGGTTTCTTCTCTGCAGCCAGACAAGAGATTGTAGTGACTGGAAGTAAAAGTATATCCCAGGCAAGAAACATTTAACAAGGTAAGACTTCAGAACTGCTTTGGTTAAACCCTGCTCTCCCAAAATTCTGGTGCAAGAAAAAAAAAATACAGTCCTTTTCTAAAACTGATCAGTATTAATGTAATTCCCATCAAAATCTGAGCAAGTTAATTTGTAGGCCTTGACAAGTTTATTCCAAAATTTATTTGGAAAGGAAAAGGCCCCAGAATAGCTAAAAACAGGGATACCTGGGTGGTTCAGTCGGTTAAGCATCCAACTCTTGATTTCGGGTCAGTTCATGATCTCACAGTTCGTGGGATCGAGCCCCCCATCAGACTCTGTGCTGAAAACATGGCGTCTGCTTGGGATTCTCTCTCTCTCTCTCTCTCTCTCTCTCTCTCTCTCTCCCCCTCTTCCCCGCTCACACACATGCTCTCTCTCTCTATCAAAATAAATTAAATAAACTTAAAGAAAGAATAGCCAAAACAATGTTGAAAAACAAGAATGAAGTGAGAGAAACCACTCTTCTCAACATTAAGGCCTAATGCATAACTCCGGTATCAAGACAGCATGGTGCTGGTGGAGGGAATAAGCACATGGATCAGTGGAACAGAATAAAGAACCCAGATCTAGAGCCACACAAATATGTCCCTGACTACTTCTGATAAAGAAATGAAAGCAATCCAATGGAGGAGAAATAGCCTTTTCAATAAGTAGTGCTGGAGAAATTGGACATAAACCTCACACCTAATATAAAAACTAACGCACAGGGCGCCTGGGTGGCTCAGTCAGTTACGTGTCCGACTTTCGCTCGGGTCATGGTCTCACGGTTTGTGAGTTAGAGCCCCACATCAGACTCTGTGCTGACAGCTCGGAGCCTGGAGCCTGCTTTGGATGCTGTGTCCCTCTCTTTGTCAACTCTTCCCCTGCTCGTGCCTGTCTGTCTCTCTCTCAAAAATAAATAAACATTAAAAAAAATTAACTCATAATGGATCATGGACTTACATGTAAACATAAAACTACAAAACTTCTAGAAAAGAATACAGGAAGGTATCTTTGGGACCTAGGGCTCAGCAGAGTTGACCTCATCAAATTGGACCTTATCAAAATTTAATACTTTTCCTCTGTGAAAGACCCTGTAAAAGGATGAAAAAACAAATTACAGTCTAGGAGGAAAGATTTACAAATCATACAACCAACAAGGGCCTTGTGTCTAGAATATATAAAGAACTCTGGAAACTCAACATTAAAAAAAATGGATCCAAGCATCCTTCCACACCATGGTTCACAGCATGTGTTCTGTGGATCACCCAACTCAGGATCTTGGGTGTGGGGGAGGGATTGGTAAAATGCAAATTCCTGTGTCTGATTCCAGAAATTCTGATTCCATAGATTTGAACGGGGCCTGAGAAATCTGCCTTTATTTTTTTTTTTTAATTTTTTTTAACGTTTATTTTTGAGACAGAGAGAGATAGAGCATGAATGGGGGAGGGTCAGAGAGAGGGAGACACAGAATCTGAAACAGGCTCCAGGCTCTGAGCTGTCAGCACAGAGCCCGACGTGGGGCTCGAACTCACGGACCGCGAGATCATGACCTGAGCTGAAGTCGGCCGCTCAACCGACTGAGCCACCCAGGCACCCCAGAAATCTGCCTTTAAACCAAGCTACTCAGGATGCCTGGCTAGTTCAGTCGGTAGAGCATGCTACTCTTGATCTCAAAGCTCAGGGTTGTGAGTTCAAGCCCCACTTTGGGGGTAGAATTTACCTTTTTTTTTTTTTTTTAAATTTATTTATTTATTTTGAAAGGGACAGAGACAGCGTGAGTGGGGCAAGGGTAGAGAGAGAGGAGAAAGAAAATCCCAAGCAGGCTCACGCTGCCAGCATGAAGCCTGATATGGGACTTGAACTTACAGAACAGTGAAATCATGACCTGAGCCAAAACCAAGAGTTGGTCAACCAACTGAGCCACCCAAGTGCCCCTAGAATTTTTTTTTTTTTTTTAAATAACACAAGATCCTCAGGAGATTTTTTTTTTTTTTTAATATTAAAGCTTGAGAACTCCCACAGCTATTTAATCTAGTGAACTATAAAACAAGAACTGCATTAGAAAGAAAATCAGGACTGGGCCTCTTGTGCCCTGAGGGGGCAAATGAGTACAGGAACTATTTAAAGACTAAAAGCAAACTGGAAGTGTTATGAACAATTTCTTTTTTAATGTTTATTTATTTTTGAGAGAGAAAGAGAGAGAGACAGAATGTGAGCAGGAGAGAGGCAGAGAGGGAGACACAGAATCTGAAGCAGGCTCCAGGCTCCGAGCTGTCAGCACAGAGCCCATTGCGGGGCTGGAACCTGCGAACCATTGAGTTCACAACCTGAGCCGAAGTCAGACACTTAACCAATGGAGCCACCCAGGTGCCCAATGAGTAATTTCTACGAAGCAACTACTCTAGATTTATTAGGATGTGAATGAATGATGAAGTACCCTCCCCACACACCCAAGTATACAAGCATAAGGAGAACCTGCTGTGTATGCAGAGCTTTTTTTAAATTCTCATAGCCATGCTGCCTGAGGGGCCTGGCGCCCTCTGAGACCTGCTCACAAGGGATTGTGAGAGCCCAGGAAAGACCCTGTTCTGTGAGGACAGGGCATGCACTTTAGCAGGTTGGCCTCAGGGAACCCACAGCCAGGGACCCCAGCTCTGAGGGCTGAAGGCCTGCCCCAGGGTCGTCTAATGCCCTCCCTACCACCACCTTTCCCACTCGCTCACACATAAATATGTGCACAGGTCTAGAGATAAGGAACAACTCCTTCTCACCAACCCACCAGACAGTCTGTGTTTCTGCCTTCACCATTCTGCTTCCAACCCCTGACAGGTGGCAAGAGGGGAGCCTGAGGACAAGGCAACATGACTAAGTGCGAACACAGCACGAAGCCGGGCTCCTCTGAGCAGCTGGAAAGAGGGCTCTCACCTCATCTCTGGGAAGAGACGGAGGCCAGCCTGACAAAGAGAACGAGAAAACTGCCAGGGGAAGGTGAGGTAGGTAGTTGTCCACCCATCAGAAAGTAAAGTGATGTTTAGTAAGACCAAGGGCAGACTGAAGAGCCACTGGCCAGGATGGAATAGCAAACAGATCTGTGTCTGAGGGCAGGAATGACCCATCTCCCGCTCCAGGCTCCAGAGGCGACCTTTGCTGTCCAAGGACGCTGCCTGCCGAGTGGCTTTGCAGACCCCTGCACAACCCAGGTCTCTGAGTTTCCCAGTGTTTGCTCCTTGGTGCCTGTTGTATCTCCGCTTGGTCAGAATTGATGGCAGCTAATCACTGCTGAAGCAGAGACTCCAGTTCATTTCCATTCACCTCATTGTTTGTCTTTTGGGCTGCAGCCAAGCAACAAACATGAACATTTCCCCCTGCAGAGCAGACACACACAGACACTTGGAAGCCTGCCCACATGTGCCACGCTCTCCCAGGCATGCACACGTTTACACATACACATATACACCCGCACACGTGCACACGCATACTCACCCATCCACACTCTCACGCATGCACGTATATGCATCCACACATACACTCACCCGTGCACAGGTACCGCCCATATGCATCCCCACAGTCACGCACATGGGCACACACATCCGCTCCAGCTGCGGTTCAACTGTGCAAGTTCTCTGTCTTCCGCGACCAGGATATCTTCAAACCTGAGATTTCCTCCTCCTGCCCTCCTGTTCCCCTGGCGGCCTGGGCACCCACACCAGCACTCCGTAACTTATCACCACCTCTTAGGCCACTTCCAGCCATCGTCAGTGCGTGGGAGACCTTCCAACCTTCTGTCTCAATGAAAATCAACCGTTGTAAACCCAGGCTCTCATGAAGTTCCAGGGACCAGCAGGACTTGGATTTTAAACAGTCCCACTGTCTTCCCTGCATAGGAATCAGTCTGGGCTCCAGATGAGATGGGGCAGCCCTCTAGTGGCCATGGCCGATATGACAATAGACTTTGAGGGCTCAAGGATGCTGTAGGGACCAGTCTGCTCTTCTTGAAGGCACAGGAAAGAAACCACAGTTATACAATCTTTATTGACTAACTCCTCCACTCCATTGCCCCTAGATCCTTCTAGTCACCAGGTCCTATCAATCTTCCCTTCCCAACAGCCATCCCCATTGTCCCACCTTAGCTCTCCCTTATCTGCATAGTTGGGCTGCAGTGGTCCATTGCCTGGACCTGTGTCCAGTCCATTTTGGACCTTGCTGCCAAATTCATTGACACTCGTTGGTTCTTCTACGTTCTCTTTTTAAGACTTCCAGGCTTCCCCCATCATCTATAGTGGTGACCCTCAAAAGGGAGACGCCCTTCCTTGAGAAGCATCTCACTCTCTCAGGACAGAATGAGCAGCATTGCCACACACAGGCTGGAGATGTTGATGCTCTTCCCCAGCCCATGCTCATGTTGAACGATTTTTATCAAGGGGATGTTCCTCAAGATATCCTATCAGTTAAATGTAGAGGGCTGGGGAAAAGATGGAGAACCCCTAGTCCTCTGGGCTAAAGTTCAAACATCTCAGCTCCCTACAATGTGTCCTCAAATTGCCTTTCTAGCCTTAGTGTTACAGTATAATGTTGAGGTTAAGGACTAGAATCAGACCATCTGGGTTGGAACCCCAGGTCTACAACTTATTAGCTGTGTACCTGTATGGAAGATTCCAAACCCTCAGTTTATTTCCAATGTTGTTGAGATTTAGTGAGGTAGCCCGTGTATCAGACTTAGCCCAGTGCTTGCCACACTCAGTGCTCAATTAATGACTGCTGTTATCATTACTCCTCTGTCAAGCCAACCGGTTTGCTCACAGGTCAGGCACATGCTTGCACTTTCCATCTCTGCACTTTGGCTCTTGACACTTTATTTGCTTGGAATGTCCTCTCCCTCCTCCCTAATGTTCTGCTGAGCCCAGCTCAAATTTCTTCACCTGCTCAGGGAACTGAGATAAGAATAGTGGGCTTATGACTTCACACATTATCTGCTGTGAGACGAAACCAATACTTTGTGAGAGTGCACCATTTAAACTTATATATGTATGTAATAGACCAATGTGTGGGATATTTTACTGTTTGTGCAATCACACATACATAAAGCCTTGTAACGTGTATTCATGTGTTACTGGAATACTTACTTAAATTTTTTTTTTAATTTTGTTTTAATGTTTATTTATTTATTTATTTATTTATTTATTTTTGAGAGAGAGAGAGAGAGACAGAGACAATGTGAGTGGGTTGGGGCAGAGAGAGAGGAAGACACAGAATCCGAAGCAGGCTTCAGGCTCCGAGCTGTCAGCACAGAGCCTGATGTGGGGCTTGAACTCACAAGCTGTGAGACCATGACCTGAGCTGAAGTTGGACTCTCAACCGACTGAGCCACCCAGGCACCCCTAAATTTTTTTAAACATTTTACTTCTCTGCCAACTAGATTGTAAGTACATGAGGGTAAGAGCTCTGTTGTATACTTATATTCTCCATGAACATATCTTACATGATACTTTCACTATATGAGGTACTTAGTACTCATTTAATTAAGAAGTGACTTATCTTTTATAATAATAGTAACATGTTTTTGTCCCTTAAAGCAAATTTTCATTCACTACCTTATGACCTTTGATTATCTAACTTCTACAACATCCCCGAAAGAAAAGAAAAGCTTAGGCCTGTTTCATAGGGACTTCCTTATTGGAAGTTGTGCAAGCACATTGTGTTATTTATATGTGTTAATTACATCACAATAACAGTCTCCAAATGGAAAGGTATCTGGATCAAAAAGGGCAGGTGGTAAATTTTGTAAAGTATGCCAATATCATGTTTATTTAGAAATCATGGAAACCAAGCTGAGCACTTGGCTGGACCCATACCTCAGGTTTTTAAAATTAGAGAGATCTGTAATTGCCCACCCCTTTCTGAACCCTCAATTCCTATTCAAACGCAACATGCAGCATTTTCTGGAAGAATCAGAAAAATAAGACCTAAGCATCACTCCTAAGGAAGAGAAAATGGGTACTGTTACCATTCAAAAACAGAAGCAAATACCCTTAACATATATGGTTGGGAAAAGAACTAGCAGTTGAATTCAAATTTATGAGACATGGGATATATGAAGAATACAGCAATCCTTATCATTTTGATGTTACTTTTTAAAAACTGATGCTTAAAATTAAAAAAATGTATAGCCAGGGTGAAATTTCATATATCACGGGTATTATCTAAATTCTTCTATACTAGGTTTTTTCATGAAATATTGATGTATTTTAATGTATTGCAAAATATCTTCAATGAGGAAAATGTCACAGACTAAATTTATGTGACACATTAAAAAAATATGGAATATGGAATTTAGCCTATAAATATATTCTGGAGTCTAAAATACTTTCACTGTAAATTTCAAAATGCATTGACAAAGACACAGAGCAATTGTTACTTTCATACGGTGCTGGTTGACTTGCACAATGGTGTAATCACTTTAGAAAACAATTTGGTAGTTTCTTATAGAGTTAAACAAATATTAACCACATGGACTGGCAAACACATGCCTGGGCTTTTATCCCAGAAAACTGCACACTTACGCTCCCACAAAAACCTGTACACTCATGTTTATAATCAGTAAAGATGAAGAACAGATTAGGGGTTTCCAGGAATTATTGGGTGGGGGAGGGTTTGGCTGCACAGGTGCAGCATGAGAGAATTTGGGGCAGGCAGAAGCAATGGAAATAGTCTATATCCTGATTGTGGTAGTGCTCACATAAATCTATGCATGTTAAAAGTCATGGAACTATATACGCAAAAAGTAAAGTTTACAGTATGTAAATATAACAGTAAAAGCCTATTTTTTAAGAAAATCCAGAAACAAAGTTCAGGGAAAAGTGAATGGTGTCAATGAATTCAATGTAAATATATCGATCACCTATTATGTATAAGGCGCTGCCTGGGGTAGAGGCAAAACGGAAACCAGAACCTAGTGATGAGGCAGTTTTAGGAGCATTAACTTTGAAATCTGCTAGAGCTAAGATAGAATGCCTGGTCTATCTCTTATGAAACCTGTGTTTTTAGGGAGGTTGCCTAACATCTTTGAGCTTCAGTTTATGAGAATAATAAAACATACAGTACGGACATAGTAAGAGATTGAAAATGATAACTATTATTATTACCATAGCATTGCTAATATTAAAGCTAGTGATGCCAATAAAAATGATTGCTCTACCTCCAAAATACACCCAGCATCTAATCAGTCTCAGCATGTCCACTGCCACCGCCCTGGCCCAAAAGCCACCGTCACCTCCTGCAGTAGCTTACTAACTGCTCTCCCTGCTCCCACCCTACAACCTGTCCTCAACCCAGACACCAGAATGATCTCTCTAAAATGGAAGTCAGATTATGTCACTCATCTGCTCAAAACACTGTTGTGACTCCCCCTGGCACTCAGGGTGAAAGGCCAAGTCCTCCCTGTGTCCTCAAAGATCCTGCGTGATCTGGTGCCATTTGCCTCTTATAATATCTTCTGTTGCTTTCCCCCTCACTCGCTCTTCTTCCACACTGACCTGTTACCCTGACTCCAGCACTCAGCGCCTCGATTTACAGCCCTTGTACTGGCCCTGGCCTCTGCCTCCATTTTCCACATGCCTGCATTGCTCATGCCCTTACCTTCCTTGTGACTTTGCTGGAATGTCACCTTCTCAAAAAGAAAAAAAAAAAACAAACCTATGTTAACCACTGTATTTATTTTTTTAAGTTTATTTATTTATTTTTGAGAGAGAGAGAGCATGAATGGGGAGGGGCAGAGAAAAACGGAGAAAGAGAGAGAATCCCAAGCAGGCTCTGCACTGTCTGCGTGGAACCCGATGTAGGGCTCAACCCATGAACTGTGAGATCGTGGCCCGAGTCGAAATCAAGAGTCAGATGCTTAACTGATTGAGCCATCCAGGTACCCACCCCTCAACCACTGTATTTAAAATTTCAACCTGCTCCACTTTCTCCCAGCCCCAACAATCCCCCTCGTCTTGCCCAGCTTTTCTTTTTCCATATGTCTTACCACCTTCTATGTAACAACACCAAACATTGGCAGATGGTTCTCTCACAAATTGCTGGTGGGAGTGTAACTTGGTACAACCACTTTGGAAATCTTTTAAAGACTTCAAAATATTTAAGTCTTCCAGATTTAATTAAAGATTTAAAAATCTTTAAATCTTTAAATTTAAAGAGTATCTACCAAAGCTAAAAATACCCTATGCTGCTCCTGTATGTAAACCCAACAGAAAGGAATGCCAAAAGACTCATATTAAGAATGTTAAAAGCAATTTTATTCATAATATCTCTGAACGGCAAACAACCGAAATATCAACCTATAGTGCAGTAGATAAATAAATTGTGATATTTTCAAGCCATGGAATAATACACAGCAATAAGAGGCACATGATAGTACCCTTAACAACATGAATGAATCACAGGCCTAATATTTAGCAAGATAAGTCTGAAACAAAAGAGAATATTGCATATGATTTATTTGATGTTCAAGAAAGGCAATGGCTTTAATGATAAAATCAAAATGAAGCTACTTATTTCCCTAATGGGGAGGTAATCTAATCTCTCTGAAAATAATGATAATAATATCCATCTTGCAGGGCAAGGCTAACTGCAGGAAACTTATGTTTAACATCTAGCACCAGATCCTGGCACAGAATATTGGCTAACTAAACGATAGTTTGTCTTCATGTGTGTCCTTGGTTTACATTAGCTTAGTAATTGTCAAGTAAAGATAGTTTTATGATACTCAACACAAAAGTTTCTGTTATATATGCCATTAGTTGCCTCCCAATAGCCATTCCCTTTTCCTTCTTTTTTTTTTTTTTTAAAGTTTGTTTATTTTGAGAGAGAAAGACAGTGAGCAAGTAGGGGGAGGAGTAGAGAGGGAGAGAGAGAGAGAGAGAGAGAGAGAGAGAATCCCAAGCAGGCTCCGTGCTGTCAGCATGGAGCCCAGCTTGGGGCTTGATCCCATGAACTGTGAGATCATGACCCGGGTCGAAATCAAGAGTCGGACGCTCAACCGACTGAGCCACCCAGGCTCCCATCCCCTTTTCTTCTTAATAATAGAGTCCATATTTTGTTCAGAGAAGCCATACGCCCAGCCCAGAGTGATGAAGCATGACTAAGCCATGGAACTCCCATGTCCCTTTGCCAGACCCACTTTCCCAATTTCCCCTTACACTGAGGGGCACCCATGTGCCCAGTTTGGGCCAATGAGACCTAAAGAGGAATTCTGATAGGAAACTGGCTAGAAAATGGTTGTTTTCCTCTCTAAAAGGAGAAAGGCACACACTCTCTCACTGCCTCCCCCCCCCCCCTCCCGTTTTCTGCCTTTGGATGAATGATATATGGAGCTGAAGCAACCACCTTTTGATCAAGAAAATCATAGAGAAAAGGACAAATAGCCCCAACATATCAGAATTAGCAATTCACCTACCTTCAAAGCTTTTGTTCTAAGAAGTAATTATCTTTATTATTTAAGCCCTGTTACTTAAGCCATTGTTAGTTGAGTATTCTATTACTTCCCGCTGGAAACATTCCTGTGATGACCCCCTTCTAGACTACACGTGTGACAAAGAAAATCCTTAAACTGATAATTCGGACATCTTATCGTGCTCTCTTTAATTTGCCCAAAGTCTGAGCACAACCCACCCCTTTCTTGTCCTTCCACGAGTCTCCTCCGTGCCAATTTACTAAACTGCCTCTATTTTCTAAGGCAAACACCTTTCAATTGCATGTGAACATACTAATGAGGTCAGTGAGGTTCCTTATGCCTTGAGGCTAGGGAATGAAACTTAAAACACAGGAAAACTCTATTCAGTTGCTGAATTTGTTGGAGGGTAGCCAACTGCTAAATGCTGGTGGTACCACATACTAACCTGCATTTGCCCGCATGCGCCCCAGTGCACCAACACTGTAAATGGAAATGTCTTGTGAATAGGTGGTGTGTCCAAACGGGACTCGTTCGCACTTAGCAGGGCAGATAAGTTAATGACATCCCAGGGCCCTCATGAGCCCACACCTCTTTCAAGGCCCTGTTTGGGGCCCAAGCAATGTGTTTACATGGTAATATGTTTTTGTAAAACTTAGAAGTATATTGGCCACAATCAGGACCTCTGTCCCTTTCCTCTCCAACCCACCCTCTGTTACACTTGCCCTTCTGTAGGCTGGTGTTAGAGAGACCATGGGGTGTTAGGGGTTCAGCTAAGGGGAAGTTGAGTTGAAGATCCGTGGAGTTTAGGTTAAGAAGGTTAGGTTTATGTGGTTTACTTTCACATCTAGTTAAGTTATTGCTAGCTATTCTGGTGCAGGAATGGCTTCTGGCATTCTTCCCACCACCCACTTCAGCAATGCCAGCGGTCATATTGCAATATGAACATGACCTATTGCACTGGGCATCGAAAGTATGTGGATAGTGAAGAAGAAACAAGTTTCCAAAATAATGAAGCAAGAAGCTAGTCTGTGAAAAATTCTGCCAGTCTTCAAATATGCAAAATTATAGGCAGAGGATTTGATTCTCACACACGCCCGTTCAAAACAAAAGTTCTATCCTGCCTGGAGTATACTCAATAAGCACTGTATGCAGTTGTAAACCCACAGTATTCTTTTATGTAACTCACACAAAATAGAACTTATCGGCATTCCTGCACTTGTAGGGCACAGAGCAACATCAGTTCTATGGTGACTATGTTTGTTTAGTCACGTATTTAAAAAATCCAATATATTGGGGGTGCCTGGGTGGCTCAGTCGGTTAAGCATCTGACTTTGGCTCAGGTCATGATCTCTCAGTCTGTGAGTTCAAGCCCTGTGTCCAGCTCTGTGCTGACAGCTCAGAGCCTGGAGCCTGCCTCAGATTCTGTCTCCCATTGTCTCTGCCCCTCCCCCACTCATACTCTGTCTCTCAAAAATGAATAAATGTTAAAAAAAAAATTTTGTTTTAATCCAGTATATTGGATCACATCCTGAAGAGGACAGCAGTTTTAAACAAAATGGGATGAAAAATTACCCATCAATGGAGCACAACAAAACAATGAAATCACTGTACCTATATAAACAAAGCAACGTATAGTGTTAAGAATAATGTGATTACATGATCAAGTAGCTTAATGCAATGTAGGGGTTTTTTAATGCAATTTAATTACTCCTCTGTATGTTTTATTTTCAGATACCTTTTATATTCATCCAGAATTGCTGACCATATCAAAATTCAAAAGAACTTCCAGAGGTATGTATTTAAGACCATTCATTCACTAACGCATTATGTAATCTTGCTGGGTTTTTGATGTTTGCAGTATAGCCAGCATTTCAAAATTTGTGGTTTGCTATAATTTTTTTTCTCATTCTAAGTAAATATGTGTTTTTATACCAATTCTGTATTCCTAATTTTGCATTTATGTCCTTAAAGAGTGTCTTCTTGAACTGTGAAATGTATACAACCCAGAGCGACTGCTGCGATTAGTAAAGACTGCAAATGTTATTTACCAGTGCGGGTACTTTGGAAGTTCTTTTAACTTCAAGCTTTGAAAGAACAAGAAAATTAAATGAGAAAAATTGAACTTACTTTGTAGCATGCCCTACATAGAATTTGTTAAGTGAACGTAACCTGATGTTAAATAGAACACTCTCTCTTCAGTTTCTCCAGGGGGACTGATAGTCTAGCTCTCACTTACCAAAGTATATCTGAGACAGAGTGCCATAAGAGGAATCTTAAAAAGAAAAAAAAAAAAAAAATTGTGAGGTTGAGCTTCAAAAATTCAGGACATTTATCCAGGGACTTCTTTTGTACCTCAAGAATATAAAAAGTTTTTGGACAGTGGGAAGAAAGAGGAAAGATGGGATGGGGGAAATTTGTGCTGAGAACTTCAAGTCCTATATCCCATGAGGAAATAAGAGGTGGGGGGCGGGTGTCTGAACCTCCCCACTCAAGTCTCGGGGGCCCTTCAACATGGCCACTTTGAGAGTCGGATATGTGTGGCCTGCAGTTTGAGGAATGGCGAGCTGCCCCAGAAAATATGCACGGTAGAAGAGGCAGGGGTGAGCGGTATTGCGGGGGGTGGAGTCAGGGCAAGTAATCGCTTCGTGTGGAGAATGACCTCATCTACCCCTGCAGCAGGACACAATGGTGCACAGGATCAAGGACTGCCCTCCCGAGACTGATTTAGGGTCTGCCTAGAAGACCATCTACAGGGGCGTGGGGTTCCAACAGTGTGGGAGTGGGTCCTCCAACAAGGCTGGGAGCAACCAGCTAAAGAAGGGGTATCAACACATCTCCAGAGAAACCACCAGGAGGACCCCCACAAGGGTGCTCAAGAGAGTATCGGCTTTTTTTTTTTAAGTTCATTTATTTTGAGAGAGAGAGCATGAGTGAGGGAGGGACAGAGAAAGAGGGAGAGAAAAAATCCCAGCACACAGCTCGACTTGAGGCTTGATGAACCATGAGATCATGACCTGAGCTGAAATCAGGAATCAGGTCACTTAACCAACTGAGCCACCCCGGAGCCACAAGAGAGTATCAGCTTTAAACACAAGCCTAACTCGGCACAAAGCCAAGTGATAGCAGATACAACAGAAGCAAGACCGTTTTCTGCTCCTGTCTTCCCTTTGTCTCTGTTCCAGCCCTAGGGTTGAGCCCAATGAATGAAGAGGAACAAGAAAAGAGAAATAAAGGAAAAATGTGGGCTACAAGCTACTAGTGGTGTGGTCTGACAAAGGGAGGTTTGACATTATATAAAATTCATCATTTTAATTATTTCCAGGGCTGGGTATTCTAATGGGTGCCTTAGAGTGTGTTTGTGACTTAAAAGGGCAACAGGACTGACTGTATATTGCCTCTGGGTAAATCGTATTTATCTAGGGCAGGTAAAGATTACCACAGACAATAAACTTCATCAGATCAGCGGCAACAAAAGTAAAGCTGTGTTTTATCACGTTCTGTAAGTCAAATCTGGTCAACACTTTTGCTGCATTAACTTAAGAATAAGCAAATAGAAAACTATAAATAACCTAAAGCTATACTTGTGGCGTTGATTGAACATCGTTTTCTAATCCTTTCTTCAGAGAGCTTTACTGAAATCCATATACAGAAATGGCCAAATCCACATCTCTGTCTTGTTCTTAATCTGAATCACTCATTCAACAAATATTTCATGAGACTCTGACAAGTTCAGCTTCCTAAATGCTACCTCTGTCTTGCCACTCCCCTAGTCAAGAACCCTCTGTAACTCCCTACTGCTTACAGCAACGATTGTTCAGAGGATGAACACTCCTCTGGTGCAGAGAGGAGATATCAGTAGGGTGGAGGTTTAATTCACCCTTACCTCCCTCTCTTTTCATTCTGAGGGGGAAGGTGGCTTTACCTCCCTCTCCAGGCCACTGGCCTCACCGCCCTAAAAGCTACTGTGATGTATCAGAGGACTTATTTAATTTGCTCTCAGCAGAGTTCCTATCCTTTGTCCACTGAAATCACTTGGATAAAAAGGAAATAGAATTATATTTCATTTGGATTCAACTTACATTTTCTTTTCTTTCTTTTTTTTTTTTTTTTTTTTTTTTTATTAAGCTGGGAATAGAATATTCTCTGTTGGCAGCAGCCCAGCGATAATCGTTTTAGCTCAGATGGCTTCTCTAATGCCATATCCTGGGGAAGAAAAGCTTATTGGGGCTTTCATGACAGCCTTTTATCTCTAGGGGCTCTTTAGTCTCTACTCTTGCACCTGGCCTGACAGAAGGTTTGGAGGCTTTGGGGGTCAAAGCATTTGGGTTGGGAGAGGCAGGATGGGGTAGCAGTTACAAAGATCTGACCTGCACCCAGCTCGAAGGACATCTTTGCTGTTCATGCATTTACATGCACTATTCTTTTTTCTTTTATTTATTTTAATGTTTATTTATTTTTGAGGGAGAGACAGAGACAGAGCATGAGCAAAGGAGGAGCAGAGAGAGGGAGACACAGAATCCGAAGCAGGCTCCAGGCTCTGAGCTCTCAGCACAGAGCCCGACATAGGGATTGAACTCATGAACAGCGAAATCATGACCTGAGCCAAGGTAGGCCACTTAACTGGCTGAGCCACCCAGGAGCCCCTACATGAACTATTCTAAGATAATAAGCCTCTGTACTCTCTCCTCTGTGGTCTCCAGTACACCTTGTTTGGGAAAGCATTAAAATGATTTTTTTGTTTTTTGTTTTGAGAGAGAGAGAAGGTGCATGAGTCGGGGGAGAGGGACAGAAGGAGAGAGAGAGATAACCCCAAGAAGGCTTCGAGTGCTGTCAGTACGGAACCCCATGCAGGGCTCGATCCCACAACCCTGGGATCTTGACCTGAGCCCGAATCGAGGGTCGGGCGCTCAACTTCTTGAGCCACCCAGGCGCCCCAGAATGAATTTTTTGAATCAAGTATTATTATGCTGTTGCAGCTTGTTCTATATCCCATTGGAAATGCTAAAAATAATGATGGGAAACACATTCAAAGTCCAGGTGTTGTGAGATAAGATTGACACTTGTATTCCAAGCTTCCTTTTTTTTTTTTTTTATGACTTCTTTTATTTTAGTGTTTTTTATACTTAATACCACAGTTGCTTACTATGTGCTGGACATTGAGTCCTAAAATAATCAACAAGAAAGAGGCTGGGGGGAGGGGTCTTTCGGGAGGGGTGTGTGTGGAGGAATTTGGCCTGCCCATAATCTTCAGCAGCCACCCCAAAACCACCCAGTTAACACCAGGATGAGGATGATGATAGTAAATCTTATGAACAAAGTGCAAAGGCTGTTTTGATGGATCTAAACCTGTATTCTCAAAACATAAGCTAACGGAAATGCAGCTTCAAGACAAGATTTAGTCCCGTCTTCCCATCAGATTTTTAAAGCTGCCACAAGAGAAGCTTATGGTCTATTGGAGTAGGAAACTGATGTGTGCACAATGAAATAAATTACTAGAGGGTAAATGCTATAATGGGTATTGTGTTTTCCTAATGAACCCTTCTGGGGTGGGTCAAGAGTGCTCATTTTCTTCTCGTAAATAGCTATCTGGCCCCAAGAGATAATCCTCTCTCAAATACCCAGTCAGTTGGCACCAATGTCTTAATACCTCCAAGGGGTGTCCTCCCACAGTCTGACCTCCTGTATGAGGCCATGAAGAAAGTTTGCCTTGCATCCCTGAACTCATTGCCACCCCTTACTAAGTGCCTTCACAGGAGGTCCTGCCCTGAGCCACCAAAGTTGGCCATGTATGGAAAGGTTATCTATCACTCAAGACTGCTGGATTTTCTTCTACATGGGACAAAAAACAAAAAGAATGGGTTCCATAAATGTATGCTTTACAGGATCAGGTGACTTTCCTATCAGTAATTACTTCAGGGGTCTTTTCCGTATGCCAGCACAGTGCTATACATTGGCCATGCTATGATAAGCAAGATGGACGTCCCTTACTCCCTGAGTTCCTCACAAGATAGGTTACCCCGTCACTTTAGGTTTTCTTTTCCCTCTTTCACCAGAAAGACTGAACCAAGCTTTCTCCCTTGGAGCTGCCCCCCAAAGATTCGTTCACACACATGCAGACACCTAGATTTCTGCGCATTAAGAAAGAACATACTTTCCCCATGATATTCTTTTTCACAGCATCCTATTCACAGCCTTTCTAAGACTTATAATCTGAGGATATTTCACTAATCAATTTATTCTCTTGTTCATTACCTCACCCTCTCATTAGTATGGAAACTCCACGAAAGCAAGGACTGCTTGGTCTTAGTCCCAGCTGAATCCTCAGTTCCTAACCAGCCCCTTGCACATTGTAGGTGTTCAACAATATTTGTAGAATTAATAAATATGTGGAAGGAAGGAAGGAAGGGAGAGAGGGAGGGAGGGAGGGAGGAAGGAAGGATGGATGAATGGAAAGGAGGGAGGGGGGAAGGAAGGAAGGAGATAGAAGAAAAAAAGAGAGAGAGTCAGAAAAGGTTATATAAGGCCTACACAAAGATAGGGTCACCTAGTATCTTAAGGACTTCACATATCCATTTATAAGGGGATTACTGGTCTGGGGCGGCATCTTTGATGAGTCTAGAGACCCACAAGCAGCTCTCCCGGACATTCTCTCAGGGTAAACAGTGACATGCTTTGGACCTTGCAGACCTTGAGTCACACAGCTGAAAGGGGTTATTATTTCTTGATGTCACTGACTAGAGAGACTAGAGAGAAAGGAGCACCAACCTCTGGGCTCTCAGCAGGCAGTTGTATCTGGTGGTTGGATGTGTCCTTGGAGACAGAACCCAAGCAAGGGTCCAACAACGTTTTCCTTCGATCGAGGCAAAAATTCTAATGAAAATATCTCTTGTTTTATAAGACAATTTTTAAATACATTTTTTCTAATATCCTTAAATACATTTTTCTAGTTAGAGTTCACATAGGCTGGAAGCAAGCCCGTTAAATTGGCCAAGCAAAAATGCGTGCACACAATGAGGTCACTGCAAAGAAATACATGGGATCAGAGAGGTGTGATCCCTCAGAACCACAGTGTAGGCCTAAGTTGAGAATTTTAAGTACCTGAAGTCATTTATTTATTCCTATTTCCTGCACTTATTAAACATTTATTGAGCACATATTATATCTTCAGTGGATTCATTTATTCAGTGATAAATATGGTGGACAAAACCAAATCACACAGGTTGGGGAGGGATATGGTAGTGGCCACTGCTGAATGCCCTGGACACGTAGTAGACTGTTCCATGCTGTTGTGTGTTGGATGTAAAGAACTCATCAGTCCCACACCTGGAGAGCAGTGTTTCCCAGCCCGCTTCCTGTGGGACTAAAGTGCTTTTTGGTGCTACCAAGGGTACAAAGATGTCATTAAATCTATTTTTACATCAGGGGCACCTGGGTGACTCAGTTGGTTAAGCGTCCATCTTTGGCTCAGGTCATGATCTCACGGTTCGAGTTCGAGCCCTGCATCGGGCTCTCTTCTGACAGCTCAGAGCCTGGAGCCTGCTTCGGATTCTGTATCTCCCTCTCTCTCTGCCCTTCCCCCACTCACACTCTGTCTCTCTCTGTCTCTCAAAAATAATAAGCATTAAAAAATTTTTATTTGGATTTTTTTACATCAGAAAGTACAGCGGGTCTAGGGGGGCCTGGGGGGCTCAGTCAGTTAAGCATGGAACTCGTGGTTTTGGCTTAGGTCATGATCTCACAGTTTGTGAGTCCGAGCCCACATCGAGCTCTGTGCTGACAGTGCAGAGCCAGCTTGGGATTCTCTCTCTCTCAAAATAAATAAATAAACATGAAAACAAATTCTAGTAATAAAAAAGGAAAGTACAGTGGGTCTCGCTGCTTTTTATCAGGCACCATTTATATCAAAAAGCCGGCGAGATCATTTTCTTGATAATGCAGTGCAAATGCAAACACTAATAAGTAGCCCAAATTGTAGCCACACTATGTGTAAGAGAATTTCAGGGCCAGGCTGCCATTTCTAGGCCTCTCACATTCACTTTTGATGCTAATTAATGCTAGAATTCACATTTCTCTGGGTTTCCAGTTTGCTAGCAGGTGCTGTGTAGATCACCTATAGATCACGCAGGGACTTAATGCTCCTGGCAGCCTTCCTCGTCAAACAGCAACAACACAGCTGTCCCGTCCCCAGCTGACCCGCTGGAATCATGCCACTGGGCAGACACTCTGGATCACCCTCTGGCATGCACTGATCAGCTGCTTTTCTGTGATCCTGCCTGACCATCAGATGTGGAACAGAGCTAGTTCACTTACACTATGAAGCATCGAGACTCCCAAAGTTCTTGGCATAGAGGGCACCCTTATATATTTTTTTTGACTGGTTTTGTTAGTCTCTGAATTTCTCGATTCTCTCTACCCGAATACTCTCACCCTGAGCTCAGAATGTTTCAGCTGCACCATTCATAATTTAGTTTTGTTGTTTCTCTCTGCCTCTCTTTGTTTTTTTTTTTTTAATGTTTATTTATTCTTAAGAGACAGAGACAGACACAGAGTATGAGTAGGAAAGGGGCAGAGAGAGAGGGGGAGACACAGGATCTGAAGCAGGCTCCGGGGTCCAAGCTGTCAGCACAGAGCCCGATGTGGGGCTTGAACTCAGGAACCGCAATATCATGGCCTGAGCTAAATCAGACGCTTAACTGACTGAGCCACCCAGGTGTCCCTCTCCACCTATCTTTGAAGTCAGGAAGCTAAGTATGGTAAGTGGAATAATGGCTCCCCAAAGATGACAATGTCCCAATCCCTGGAATCTGTGAATGTGATAGGCCACACAGAAAGTGAGCTAAAGTTGCAGATGGAACTAAGGTTGCTAATCAGCTGTAGAGATAAGATTAACCTGGATCATGCAGGTGAGACAAATGTAATCACAAGGGTCCTTATGAGTGAAAGAAGGGAGGGTGGTTGGAGGTAGAGGAGACATTACAAAGAAGCAAGTCAGGAGGGTTGTAACTGCTTGTCTTTCAAGATGGAAGACGGCCATGAGCCAAGGAATGGGGGCAGCCCCCAAAAGCCAGAAAAGGAAAGAAAACAGGTTCTCCCCTCGAGCCTTCAGAAGGAACACAGTCCTGCCATACCTTGATTTTATCCCAGTGAGACTCATTTTGAACATCCGATCTACCGAACTGTAAGGTAATACATTTGTGTTGTTTTAAGCCGATAAATTTGTGGCAATTTGTTACCACAGCAATGGAAAACGAATACTATGCTCGATTCTTCGTTTCCATAAGTGCCCTTGCTTTCTGCAGATATTCAATAAGCATGTGTTGAATGAGTAAATACCAAAGAACTACTGTTTTACACCTATGGTTGATTTTTTTTATTGTGATAAAATATACACAGTATAATATTATGTTTACCATTTGTAAATGTTCAGCTCACTGTTACTAACTTTATTTACACTGTTGTATAGCCATCAGCACCAACTATACCCAAGAGTTTTTAATCTTCTCCCTACTCTACTCATGAAACAATAACTTCCCCCTTTCTGTCTATCCCCACCCCCTGCTAACCTCTATTATACTCTCTGCCTCTATGGATTTGTCTATTCTAGGTAACTCATAAGTGGAATCGCACAGTAGATGTCCTTCTATGTCTGGCTTATTTCACTAAGCATGTTTTTAAAATTCATCCATTTGGTAGTATATATCATACACACACACACACACACACACACACACACACACACACATTCCTTTCTATGGCTGAATAATATTCCATCATACGCATATGTCACATTTTGTTCAGCTATTCATCTCTCGACAGACACTTGTGTTGTTTCCGTGTTTGGCTATTGTCAATAGTGCCACTAAGAACATTGGTGCACAGATATCTGTTCGAGTCCTAGGTTTCAGGTCTTTGGGGTATGTACCTGGGAGTGAAATTGCTGGATCATATGATTGTTCTGTGCTCGACCCTTTGAGAAACTACCAGAGTGTTTGCCATAGCAGCTTCACCATTTCGTATTCCCACCAACACTGTCTGAGGGTTCCAATCTCTCCTCATCCTCATCAACACTTCTCTTCCACTTCTTTCTTTCGTAAAATCAAGTTAGAGCCATCCTAGTAGTTGTGAAGTGGTATCTTAGTGTGGTTTTGATTTTCATCTCCCTAACCCCTAATGATATTGCACATCTTTTAAAAGGGCGTATGGGCCTTTGTATATCTTCTTTGGAGAAATATCTATTGAAGTGCTTTATTCATTTTTTGAATTATTTATTTTTGCCCTTGAGTTTTTGTTGTTGAATTTTTTTTCTTTTTTTTTTTTTAATTTTTTTAACGTTTATTTATTTTTGAGACAGAGACAGAGCACGAACGGGGGAGGGTCAGAGAGAGGGAGACACAGAATCTGAAACAAGCTCCAGGCTCTGAGCTGTCAGCACAGAGCCCGACGCGGGGCTTGAACTCACGGACCGCGAGATCATGACCCGAGCTGAGGTCGGCCGCTTAACCGACTGAGCCACCCAGGCACCCCTTGTTGTTGAATTTTAGAAGTCCTTGTGTATTCTGGATATTAATCCCTTATCAGATAAATAACTTGCAAATATTTTCTCCCATTCAGTAAGTTGTCTTTTTGCTTTCTTTAATAGTACCCTTTAATCCACAAATGTTCATGAAGTTGATAAAGTCCAATTTATCCTTTTTTTTTTTTCGCTGTTGCTTATGCTCTTACAGTTCATCTCAACTTGGATGGCAGATGGGTTCTGTCTGAATATCTCACAAAAATCATCAGAGGCTTTTTTATTCGGTTTTCTGCTCTGTGTCTGTCCTCATATAAAGGATTGTCCAAATAGCAGAAGTCACATATAGCGAAGTGTTCTTTTATATGTAAAACTCTCTAACTAGTTTTATTCACAATAGTCTAAAAATGCAAATAGTCCAAGTGTCCATCAGCAGTAGAATGGATACAAAAACTGTGGAACATTGGCCCGTGGAGGAAGACCTAGCGATGAAAAGAATGCAGTCTTGCTATAGGTACAAACCTGAATGACTCCCAATGACACACTGAAGAGTAAGAAGTCAGACACAAAAGTGCACACACCGTAGGGCTCCATTTATCACGGAGTTAGAGAGGTCCATTTCACGGTCACCTGGAGTAAGGTATTAACTGGGAAGAGGCCCAAGGAGACAAGAAAGTCTTCTGAGATATTGGAAATAGTTTATATGTTGGTCTAGGCAGCGGCTACACAGGGGCATGGTTATGCATAATGGTCAAGGTTATGCCAGATTTGTGCGCCTTACTGTTACGTTATCCCTCAATCAAAAAAAAAAAAAAATTAAATCTCTGGTTTACAGTGAGAATCAGTGTTCCTGTTGGTAAGTGATCTTGGTAATGTTTCCCATCAGGACATGGGCTGAACTACCTCTCCAAAAGGCTCTGCCTTGTCCGGAAACCTCAAACACGATAGCTGATAGAGCAGCAGCAGCAAATAGAAGCTCCCTACAATGGTCTAGGAGTCTTGGAAATGTGCCCGTGGCCGGAAGAGTTTTCTTGAGGGGTTGTTAGATGGGCAGTAAGTCATTAGCTTCTAGATTCCTGTTATATTCCTAAAATATAAAAATAGGTTCCCTGGAAAATATCAATGAGCAACCAAGTAGGATGGCTTGAATGGTGTAATATTTGGAAACAACTATGGTTGTTGCTCAAAGGTGTTGCTAAGATACTTTAGATACCAAGAAACAGGATTCAAAACAATAATGAGCAGTAAAGCAGTTTTTTTTTTTTTTTTTTACATAAGTGCAAGTTGACACATGTGTATGTTAACACAGATTCAGGTGTGAAATTGAGAAAGCATGAAATCATAGGACGTGGCTGTAATTCGTTCACTGACTTTTCCTCTCAGAAAAGTATGTGAAAATGTGGAAATAACCTTGTAATACCTAATGTTTGAGGAAATTAAATTTTTTGGAGAAATTAAATTTTAAAAATCATTTATATGAGGTCCTAGGTAAGTAGAAATATCAGTTATCAGTCCATATCAAAGGAGCAGTCCTGGACTGTAAGGTTTGAGGGGCAGGTGAGATGAGCAGGCAACACTGGACAGGACTACCACACCTTAGAAAATCTGGCTGTTACTCAACATGAGATTTATAAAATGGCCCACCAAAGCCAAGATGAAATTCATACAGGAAGGATAGGGGCCTGAGGTTGCATATCCGGTCCAATCCCTCTTGGGTCCTGAGACAAGACTGAAAAGACATGCAGCATCAACACATGCTACATCAAAAGTTTTCACGATACTAGAATGCATTAACAGAAGTATGACAAAGAAAGACGTATGGTATGCAAGCACTAAAAGCAATCCTCCGTGAGCATTTTATTGTCTATGTCACATTTTGTTCACTATTTGGAATAGTTTTATTTTGATAGTTAAATTGCACAGTAGTTAGGAATTCTACTTGTATTAGGTAAGTGCTATGGCAATAGGCATGGAAGTTATGGGGCACTTTGATAGGATTTATTTTTCTTTTTTTAATTTTTTTTTCAACATTTATTTATTTTGGGGACAGAGAGAGACAGAGCATGAACGGGGGAGGGGCAGAGAGAGAGGGAGACACAGAATCGGAAACAGGCTCCAGGCTCTGAGCCGTCAGCACAGAGCCTGACGCGGGGCTCGAACTCACGGACCGCTAGATCGTGACCTGGCTGAAGTCGGACGCTTAACCGACTGCGCCACCCAGGCGCCCCTTTGATAGGATTTAAATAACCACACAGATTTCAGAAAATTTCCCCAACCCATCTCCTTAAAAAGAACTATTAAATCATTAGAGATCAACCTTATTTGAGGGGGAAAAAAAAATCACAGGAGTTACTTCATAATCTTCAAGTATGTAATTTCCAGGGTTGTTGTAAACAGATCTGATGAGGTGCTGACATTAATAGGGACCAAAACAGAACTGGGCTGGGGCGCCTGGGTGGTGCAGTCGGTTAAGCGTCCGACTTCAGCCAGGTCACGATCTCGCGGTCCGTGAGTTCGAGCCCCGCGTCGGGCTCTGGGCTGATGGCTCAGAGCCTGGAGTCTGTTTCCGATTCTGTGTCTCCCTCTCTCTCTGCCCCTCCCTCATTCATGCTCTGTCTCTCCCCATCTCAAAAATAAATAAAACATTAAAAAAAAAATTAAAAAAAAAAAAAAAAAACAGAACTGGGCTTAAACGCTACTAAGACATTCCAATCTATTGTCTAACTTTGGATTGCACAAGCAGCAAAAGACAGAGTGCGTGTCTTGAAAGATTTTTAAAATAAGACCAACCCCCTCCTATTCCTAACAGTTTAGGCATTCTGTACTTTTTGGAGTCAAGGACTGAACGATTTCAAGTACCTCACACATACAAGAGCTCTTTCTTCAAAGTGCTCACACAACCATCAGATGGCAGAAGTGGCTATGTTGCTCTATGGTCAGATACAAATCTATATTGGTATTGAGTAAAATGAGTGAGAGAGAGACCATGTGAGTGGTGGAGAGAGGCAGAGGGAGAGAGAAGATTCCACGCTCAGCGTGGATCTCGACACGGGACTTGATCCCACGACCCTGGGATCACAACTCAAGCCAAAATCAAGAGTTGGACACTCAACCAACTGAACCACCTTGGCACCTCAATAGGTATTTTTTAAGGACAAGTGTGTATTTCCCCAGGAATCAGAATATCTTACACATTTACATGCACATACACTTCTCCTTCTCGTTTCAAAGTACATTTCTGAGCCTCTTTCCCCAAAACCCACCAAAAGAAGGCATCTCACATTTGGCTAGTACCCAGGGCTGACCACACACTCAGTTCAGAAAAGGGTAAGGCTCGTGAACAAGGAAATAGATAGAGCTCTGAGCTCTCCCTTAATAGGAGTCCCATCTAAACAGGGCAGTCCTTCCAATAACTGAAGAGTTTAAAATCACTATAAACTCCCACCAGCCACTCTGTCTCAGTATAACCGCTGGACATTCACCATTTCCCAGAGAGGCCCCGGGATGGATCAGGCCCCACCTGGAGCCAGAGCAGACATCTGACCTCTGTTCCTTGCACTCAAATTGTGGTTCCAAACAGAGCTCCAGCCCACACCCTCCTCTCATGTCCTTGATCACTTCCTGGATCCATGTGAGAAACTCAGACTTGTGCTTTTAATCTGTGCTAAAGGGAATTTAGCTCATCCCAGGGGTTGGCTCACACCCATAAAAGCAAGGGAACTAAGGTCCTAATCAGTGTGTGATATTACTTGTCTTCCTCTTCCTGCAGGATCACAGGATCAATCTCTGTATAACCAGCCTCTGAAACTCCAGGATTCTCATGAGCCCTTCTCTACTGGCAAAAACACTAGCTAACACTCACTGAGCATTTACGATGTGCCAGACACCATTCTAAATACATTTGTGTATAAATGCATAGAGTCATTTATTCATTCAGCAAATATTTATTGAGTGACCACCATTGTCAGACACTGTCCTGGCAAACCAAACAAGTGCTTTTTTAGATGGTATGGTCTAACAGGAGAAAAACAATAGCAAAATAATTAAATTATATAGTCTATTAGAAAGTTACAGGCCCGGAGAGAAAACAGTACAAGTAAGAGGAATGAGAAGTACCAGAGTAGGACAAGTGGTAATTGCTATTTTAAAGAAAGTGGGCAGGGGGCTCCTGGGTGGCTCAGTCAGTTGAGCATCTGACTTCAGCTCAGGTCATGATCTCACAGTTCATGGGTTCCAGCCCCTGGTCAGATTCTGTGGTGACAGCTCAGGGCCTAGAGTCTGCTTCAGATTCTGTGTCTCCCTCTCTCTCTGCCTCTCCTCAACTCTCTCTCTCTCTCAAAAATAAACATTAAAATAAATAAATAAATATCTACTTTAAAAAAAGGAGAGAAAATGGGCGGGACCCCACTAGAAAGGTGGCCTATAAGCAGAGGAAAGAGTCAATATAAAAGCCCCAGGGCAGATTTGCAACAACATGGATGGAACTAGAGGGTATTACACTAAGCGAAATTAGTCAGAGAAAGACAAATATCATATGACCTCACGCATATGTGGAACTTAAGATAGAAAACAGATGAACACAAAGGAAGAGAAGCAAAAGTAATATAAAATCAGGGAGGGGGACAAACTATAAGAAACTCTTAAATACAGAGAACAAACTGAGGGTTGCCAGAGGGGCTGAGGGTGAGGGCATGGGCTAAATGGACAAGGGGCATTAAGGAGGACCCTTGTTGCAATGAGCATTGGGTATTATACGTAGGGGATGAATCACTGGATTCTACTCCTGAAATCATTATTGCACTATCTGCTAACAAACTTGGATGTACATTTAAATAAACAAACAGACAAACAAACAAACAAAAATAGTCCTGGGGCAGGAGTTTGCCTGACATGTCCAAGAACAGCAAGGATGCCAGAGTGACTGGAGTAGAGTGAACAAGGGGTAGAATCATAGGAGGTGAGGCAGAGGAGGTGTTGACATGGTGATTAAGCAGATTATGAAGGAGCCTTTCAGTCACTGTTGGGAATTTGACCTTTATGCAGTGGGGTGGGGGGGGGGGGGGAGCTATAGAGTCTTGATGTAATTTATGGGTTTTTTAGAAGTGTTTATTTATTTATTTTGAGAGAGAAAGGGACAGCACAAGCAGGGAGAGGCAGAGAGAGGGAGAGAGGGAGAATCCCAAGCAGGCTCCCCACTATCAGTGCAGAGCCCAATGCAGAGCTCAAACTCATGAAGTGCAAGATCCTATCCTGAGCTGAGAGTTGGACACTCAGCCCACTGAGCCACCCAGGCACCCCTTGATTGAATTTACATTTTAACAGAGTTGTTGTGTCTACTATGTGAAGAAGAACTACAGAGAGTTCAGAGTATAAGCATGGAGACCATTCAGGCAAGGTGGCCAGGTCTTTGTACCTTTGCATCAGCCCATCTTTGGTGGGGTTGCCCTTGGGAAATGATGTAAGTTTTGAATGAAGTAATTCTCTTCAACCAAGGCAGTCCCCATGGGGAAAATACCTGTGTGCCTTCAACAACCAATAGTCCCAGCAGGTGGGGATGAGCACATCTGTCCTCAAGAGGACATCTGGGAAAAATGGGCACCAGTAGCCACTGCAAAAATGAAGGTGGCCACAACCAGGTGACAGCAGTGAAAGGGATACAGAGAAATTAGATCCTGTATGTATTTCCAACTTAGATCCAACAGGATTTGCTGCTGAGAGAAGAGGGGTCAAGAATAGTCCATGATTTGGGGACTGAACAATGGAAAGCTAGGACCACTATTCATCAGACAGGGGATACTGAATCAGAGCTGTCTCATTTCACCTTCATAAATAAACTATGTGGCAAGTCCTTTTATTGGCTATATAATACAGCCGAGAAAATTGAGGCACGGAAATGTCAAAAGACAACACCAGAATTTGAGTCCAAGCAGTCCCTCTCAAAACACTTCACTTTTTATCACTTAAAACAAGATAAAGGGATCTCTTCTCTGAAATATTTGTTAAGGGGCCCAGAAACTGAGTTTATCTACAGAATCTTGACCTCTCACCTAGCTGAGAACAGTGACTGACACATATTAGAATGGTCGAAACTGTGTGAGGACTGTGTGAAGATACAGTTGCAGAGACAGAACACTCGCCCGTGTGTAGTGGCTGGTTGACATTGGATTCTTGCCCAAAGCTCTTCAGTACCTCCAACCTCCATATTCATAAAGTCCAAATCTTAGCTCAAAATCCATGACGTGGCTCAAGATTCATCTCTCACCGAGCCTCGGCCCCTTCTGTGCTGTTTCAGATGTCGCTGTCTTACTTTTCTTGCTCTTCTTTAGACACCACGGAGATGTGTTAACTATGCTCTGCCCAGACCCTCTGGTTCCCCACCTTCCCCTGAAGCCACCATCCTGGTTTTGCTTCCCTATCACTGGGTAGGACATACTCCATACCTTGGACACTTCTCTTTTCCCCCAGCGAAGCTGAATATTTCTCTTTCAAACTCTCCTCCGTCGAACTCTCCTCCATGAAGGCTTTTGCAGAAGTGAGGATTTTGCTCAATTATTTGTGCCAGATGCTTCACTACACACATCAGGAAGTCCAGATGTAGGCGGTCCAGGACTGCTACAGCTGCATAAAGAAATCGTCAAGGACCAGGCTGCTTCTAACTTCCTTGCCTGCCATCCTTAGCATCTGGCTTTAGTCTTCATGGTTGTAAGATGGCTGCTGCACCCCGGGTATTGTGTCCAGGTCCCAGGATGAAAGAAAGGGCAAGGACAAAGGGTCAAAGGTCCGTGTCAGCTGAATCTGTGCCTTTGTATCAGAAAAGTAATAGCTTTCCAGGGAGCCCCACTGGGGCTCATCTCACTGGGTAGAACCTGACTGCATGGCCACCTCTTAATGGGCTCAATGCTGTCCTAAACAAAACTGGCATCTGGTTAGAAAGCAAGAGGAAGAAACGAAAGATGAGATGGGCAATCAGCAGTGTCTGCCACCCCTTCAGAGCCAGGTCTGGCCTGTTTGAACTTTACCCTTCTCTGAGCAGCTATTTATGATAGCAACTGTGTGCAACTGAAGAGCAGAGTCCATGTCTATATTTCCTTTAATTGAGTGCTGAGCATGGGATACATGTCCCAGTGACTAATGCCATGAATGTAGGGGTAAATGTGGCATAATGGTTACTAGCCAGGTGTCCTGGGTTTGAATCCCAACCATTTATTCGCTCTTCAACCTCGGTCAAGTTACTTAACCTCTCTGTTCTTCTATTTCCCATTGTATAAAATGGAGATGATATAGTAATACATATTTTATACAGTTGAGACAAGAATTGATTTCAAAAGGGCATTTAGACTAGTGAGAACAATGTAAGTATCTATTCAGTAGGTACTTACTTGCTACCTATGTTTGAAATATTACCAGAAAATGGGATACACAAGTGGACAAGTTAGAGCATCTTCAGGGACCAAAGGGACAGAATACTTGAAGCCAGGACTGTTGAAGACAGTCTGGATACATGGTGATCTCCGGGCAATGTGATCTGGGCGGTGTGCCAGTCAGAGTTCAGGCTCTAAAGTCAGCTGCCCAGATTTGGCTATTGTCTTTTTCCCACTCAATAACTGTGTGCCCCTGGGCAAATCACAAAATCTAAGATTCAGTTTTCTCATACTTGAAATTCAGATAAGAATAAGCAAAGCCAGAGCACCTGAATGGCTCAGTCGAGCTAAGTGTCCAACTCTAGATTTCAGCTCAGGTCGTGATCTCATGGTTTGTGAGTTCAATCCTTGCATCGGGTTCTGCATTGAAAGTGCAGAGTCTGCTTGGGATTCTCTCTCTCTCCCTCTCTCTTCCCCTCCCCGCCCCAAGTAAATAAATAAACTTAAAAGAAAATAAGCAAAGCCTACCCCTTAGATGCGTTTTGAAGATTAAATGAGATCACCTATATAGTGTGCTTAGCATGGCTCATGGTTTTTCTGAGTAACTGTGAGTTTTATTAAGAATCAAGACCAGGTGAGCTGGACCATTTCACCCTGGCTGGAGGGGTACAGGAGTGCAGAATGAGGCTTTGCCATACATGTTGATCCTTTCATTTGAAATCCACTGGGAAAAGGTGTCAGAACTGCGAAGTCCTTTGGTCTCCCTGTGGCACTAGGAGGCAGTCAGGGACCAGCGTCCTCCTCTTTGAGTTCTGACAATGGACCTTAAAAAAAAAAAATTCAGCAAATGAACCTCTCCTAAGAAATACCCACTTAATTTTTTTCTTAGAACTGGTGTTCAACAGACACCTGCTTATCTCTGGAAGTCCCTACCTAACATGAATAGAGGCTTACTGAAGCAGCCCTGCCCAAGAAAAGTTTGTGGGTCTTGAGTCCGGTGCAGCTTTTTTTTGAGGAAGATAGGTCACCACAAAAGACCACAGCCATCTTTCTCCAAGCTCAAGCATTCATGTCTGTCCTTCTCTGTTTCCCAAGTTGAAGCAGGGATCAAATTGCTGTTAAAAACAAAACACCAGAACTTCACTACATCACACTTCACAATTACTAGAGCTTTCTTTGGGCAGATATAACACTTTTAAAAAGCTTACATTAACCATCCAAGAGCCATGATAAAATGGCTAACTGTCCCTTAATGTTGCCATTACATTATTGCAAGAACAAAGTAAAATGCCAAGTTGTTAAAAAAAAAAAATTGATTACATACTAAGTTGATGCTGTGTAACAAAATCTCCCTCAATTAGAATAATAGAAAAAACCTAGATCAGGATAACTAATATATATTTGCAGAATGAAAGCACAAAATGGGTAAAATATTTGTTGTGGCATGTTTTTAATCCCTTTAGGTAAAGTACACCTAACTAGCATTAACATATTCTTTTTTTTTTTTTTTAATTTTTTTTTTTCAACGTTTATTTATTTTTGGGACAGAGAGAGACAGAGCATGAACAGGGGAGGGGCAGAGAGAGAGGGAGACACAGAATCGGAAACAGGCTCCAGGCTCTGAGCCATCAGCCCAGAGCCTGACGCGGGGCTCGAACTCACGGACCGCGAGATTGTGACCTGGCTGAAGTCGGACGCTTAACCAACTGCGCCACCCAGGCGCCCCTAGCATTAACATATTCTAATAAACTAAATGATACTAATTAAATGACAGAAGCCACAGTTTAAAGTAGTTGTATGTCATACCCATACAAGTCTTTGAATATAAAAGAAGTAATTTTTGGTTCCTATAGTAGACTGCATATTGAGGAATGTGAGTTTTTTAATCCCTTTATTTGAAGCTAAAAGAATGCTATGTATTTATTTTTTTTCAACGTTTATTTATTTTTGGGACAGAGAGAGACAGAGCATGAACGGGGGAGGGGCAGAGAGAGAGGGAGACACAGAATCGGAAACAGGCTCCAGGCTCTGAGCCATCAGCCCAGAGCCCGATGCGGGGCTCAAACCCACGGACCGCGAGATCATGACCTGGCTGAAGTCGGACGCTTAACCGACTGCGCCACCCAGGCGCCCCAGAATGCTATGAATTTAACAAGTAAGTCTTTGAAAATGCTCAGGAGAAATCATTTCAAAAGCTTAAATCCAGTAAAACATGTTTGAACTACCATAGAAATTCAGTAAATTTTCACCAAGTACCTATTACTATTTGTATAAGATAGATATTATAGCTCGTTTACTCCTAACTCTGATAAAATGTATACGATCACACACACACACACGCATGCACACACATGTGCACATGCGTGTGCACACACACACACTTCCAAGAAACCAGAGGCTACATATCTTAGCCAATATCACATACTTAGTGGGATTTGAACCCCAGCCTTCTAACTTTATTTTTTGTTCTACTGTTTCAAAAAAAAATCTCTACAGTCAACATAGGTCTCAAACCCACAACCATGAAGTCAGGAGTCACATGCTCTACTGACTGAGCCAGTCAGGTGCCCCCTAGCCTTCTAACTTTGAATTTGTAGTCTGTTACATTTCAAAACAATTCTGTGTATTATGAACTCGAACACAGGACTGTCCGAATTAATGTGCATTCTCCACGTTCTCTACATAAAATCCTTCTCTTATGATATATTGTTGCAAAAGCAGAAAAACGCATGGCCTGCAGAGAAGATCAGAGCCTTTCAGTTCCTAACTCTGCGGTTGTCCCTAACCCTTCAGAAGCTACATATGTATGAACTGTGTTGAGACAACGAAAGCTTTGAAACCTGGGCTTTGGCTTCAAATACCACTGGACTCTGGCAGGCAAGGCTGAGCCAAGTAAAGTGGCCCGGAACTTGGCAATAACACCAATCACCCAATTGACCCTCCTGTCTAACCCCCTGAATGTCACCCCCTCAAGCCCACACTTGGTGGTAAGGCAAGACCAATCCAATGGAAATCAGGAACGAGAGCCAAGAAGAAGAGAACACGAGCCCGCGGGTGTACTGATGCCCAGGGTAGAGCCACTCTGGGCAGTCAGTCAGCCCCAGCCCTCAGCTGAACTCAGTTCAGCTCTGCCCTTTCGACTCACCCAGACAAATGGGAAAGAAGAAAGAAGGGAATGAAACAAAGTAGTCAGGACTCTCCCTCTTCTTTCTCCCTCCAGAAGAAAACCATCCTCAAGGACAGAAGTCTTATTTAAGCTCCACGTCCAGTGTCCCACTGTGGAAAGCATGGCCCACGAATATCCCTGCATATTGGATTGGAACAGGACCAATCAGTACAAACATCTCTCCTCCTGGGATTGACCTCAGAGGTAGAAGAGGGAACACTGAGAGCTTCCTTTGCCTACAAGCCAATATTTTATATTTGTGATGTAAACATTTTAGAACTTGATAACATCATACAGCATAAAATAATAAATTTTGCAGGGTGGGTGAAAGCCGTGGAAATCCCTACTGAGTCTACTGAAGCTCCTACTGAAGATGCATCACATTCATCTCCCGGTGTCACCCTTACAAGCAGACATAATCTGTGTTTCTGAATGAATTTGTAACGCAGGGCCTTTAAAGGGTGACGTGTAAGTTCCAGCTTCTTCATTTTTACAACAGGGGAAGGTTATTTCCAGGAAGAGATTTTGAAGACGTGAATACTAAGTGAGCAGGGCTATTATATGTATGTGAAATGGAAAAGTCTCCCGGTATTTGGCAACTGATGCAGTGGACCAGCACTGCTTTTAATTATGTAGAAGTGATTGGTTACAGTAAAACTCAAACTGGAAAATTGCCTCAGAGTGAGAGTAAAGAATTCTTAAGATTCTAGAGTAGGCAGAGATGAAAGAGCTCATCTCATTCAGTGGTGCCCTGCAATCTATTAAATCCAAACAACAAATGTTTACTGAACATCTATTATGTTCCAGGAACTCAAGTACAAAAATTGTTTCCTTTTTTTTTTTTTAATTTTTTAATCTTTTTTATTTTTATTTTTGAGACAGAGAAAGAGAGAGAGGACAGAGTGTGAGCGGGGGAGGAACAGAAAGAGAGGGAGACACAGAATCTGAAGCAGGCTCCAGGCTCTGAGCTGTCAGCACAGAGCCCCACGCGGGGCTCGAACTCACAAACCGCAAGTTCGTGACTGAGCCAAAGTCAGACGTTTAACTGACTAAGCCACCCAGGCGCCCCCAAAAATTCTTTCTTAATATTAAAAAAGCTCACAATCTTCCATTGGACAGTAATTGGGATTCTAGATATTTACAGAAGAAAAGTACCTGATGAAATCAAATTAACTGCAAACATAGTAAAATTTTAAATACCACATTTTAATCATTATGACAGCACCTACATTTGAAAATTGGTAGTACATGTAAAGATGTGTCATGTTATTTCTTCCAGTGATAGAAAATGCTTGATTCTCAAATATTTTCTGAAATTATTTGTATTCACACCACAGCTCCCTCTTAGTATAAAGCCTGTATGTTAGAAATTGCTGATTTAGGGGTGCCTGGGTGGCGCAGTCGGTTAGGTGTCCGACTTCAGCCAGGTCACGATCTCGCGGTCCATGAGTTCGAGCCCCGCGTCAGGCTCTGGGCTGATGGCTCGGAGCCTGGAGCCTGTTTCCGATTCTGTATCTCCCTCTCTCTCTGCCCCTTCCCCGTTCATGCTCTGTCTCTCTCTGTCCCAAAAATGAATAAACGTTGAAAAAAAAAATTAAAAAAAAAAAAAAAAGAAATTGCTGATTTAGTGCCGTATGCTCATTTTACAGACAATACAAACCGGGGTCTAGAGAGGCGATAAGTACCTCGTATCTGGTCTCGTCACTAGTTAGTGGTGGAGTTACGTCATGAGGCCTCTGCTTATTTGCTGTCTAGTCACATAGGTGACAGAGAACACTATCTCCCATGATTCATCCTCTCGGTCCTAAAAGTTTGAGCTGAGCACATGGGCAGCCAGATGGAGACTGTATTTCCCAGCCTTTCTTGCACATGGGCATGGCCACGTGACTTTGCCCAACTGGACTTAAGCGATGGCACAAGAATTAATGTATGCCATCCGGGTCACATTCTTTTTTTTTTTTTTTTTTTTTTCTTTTTTAAATTTTTTTTTCAACGTTTATTTATTTTTGGGACAGAGAGAGACAGAGCATGAACGGGGGAGGGGCAGAGAGAGAGGGAGACACAGAATCGGAAACAGGCTCCAGGCTCCAAGCCATCAGCCCAGAGCCCGACGCGGGGCTCGAACTCACGGACCGCGAGATCGTGACCTGGCTGAAGTCGGACGCTTAACCGACTGCGCCACCCAGGCGCCCCCATCCAGGTCACATTCTTACATGGAATGCTTTCACCTCTCCACATCCTCTCCCTACCCTCTTTTTACTTGTGAGCCAGCTTTAACCATGCAGTTGAAGTCAGCACCCTAAGGGCAAAAGCATAAATAGAAAGAACCTGAGTTCCCGGTGCCCTCAAAGAGCAAGGTCATCCTGCGTTGCCCTACCCCCTCTTGTCTAAGCTACTATAGTTTGAGGTCTTCTTGGTGCAGAAATTCAGGCTGAACCTAACAAAAATAACATACTATACTCAGATAAAAGCCTACAGGGTGAGAGGGTAAGGGAAATAAAAACAATACTGCTGAACATAGGAAAAAATGGCATTTCATTTGTATTTCTAAATAATGACACTATTATTGAGGGATCACAAGAGGAAACTAATCTCTGTGGTTGCCAGCTCCCCAGTATTTACGCCCTGTGTAGTTCCCTCCCACATTGTATCAGGGTTGGTCTCTGATCAGCGGAATACAACAGAAGCAGTGGTGGGTGTTTCACAAAGTCCAGGACCTTGGAAGGACCATCATCACAGAGAAACAGGCTGAACTGACAGCCAGCATCCCAGTGACCAATCATTCATTCCCCAGGTATTCCATGAGTGTCCACTATGTGCCAGACTGGCCATTAGACGCCATGAGGAAGACAGGCCCAGTTGCTGCCCTTGGAGCTCTTACAGTCTGACTTTCAGAGCTACCGCCCATGCCCCCCAGGGCTCCATCAACTTCTCTCTCACCTCCACCCCAAGCTGGAAAGTAGAGGTAGGCACCCAGCCTGTGTTCTCCCTTCACCTCCCAGAGTGGGGACTCTGTGGACAGTTGGAGCAGGGGTGGTCAGAATGGCAGGCTCAGTTGGATGATGGGGGTGTTACCCTCTACTATGTCAAATAACTGGAAAAGAACTTGATCTAGGCAGATATTTTTTCGAACACCAAAGGAGCTTAGGGAGCAAGAGCTACATTTTCATTCTGTGTCAAAAACAATGTTTCAGTGGCCCAAACACTCCTTCTCTGACTATGACAGTATGTAAGGCCACAGTCAGAGAGAGTCCTGGGCTGGTCTCGGGAGACCTGTATGCCATGCAGTGCATGGCTGGGACATGCTCAGATGACAAGTTAGGCTTCAAAGCCGATGAAGCCACAGGGTCTCCTACTGGTTACAAATGCACCTTCTTGTCTTCATAGAGTATTTGCCTGCTGAGATAAAGCAAACTAAAATAAAGATATATATTACTTAGATCCACTCTGGAAGGGGGATGAGGCTGTTGAGGGGGGAAAGACCTTCTCCCATTGTTTTGTCTGAGGAGACAAAACCTCATCAGATTGTCCTAGTGCTCCAATACCCACTGCGCTCTGTGGAACAGTATCCCACAAAATCCATATCCACCAGGGCCTGAGAATATGACCTTCTTTGAAAATAGGGTCTTTGTGGATTTAATTAGTTATGATGTTGTCATACAGAGGAGAATGGGCCTAAATCCAATAACTAGTATTCTTAAAAGAAGGCCGTGTGACGGCACAGGAGTGTGCACAGAGAAGGTCATATGATGGCAGAGGCAGAGATTAGAGTGAAGCCAAAGGACGCCCAGGGCCACCGGCAGCCACCAAAAGCTAGGAGGAGGCAAGGAAGGATTCTTCCCTGGACTTTCAGAGGGAGCATGTGCCTGCTGACACCTTGATGTCTGCCTGCTAGATTCCAGAACTGAGAGAATAAATTCCTGCCCCCCACCCCCAGTTTGTGAGACTTTGTTGCCCTAGCAGAAGGGCCCCCTTGCCTGAGGCCCAGGTGTCAGTCGATGGATCAGGCTTGGTGAGGTCCTTCCCGTAGAAAGTCTGCCTCAACTGCGTGAAACTGATGGAAGACTAAGGAACAAGTACGAAGAGGAGGGGGGACAGTGGTCACGAGCCTGGGGAGCAGCCAGCTGATGTGGGGCCCAGGCTGTGGCGGGTGTAGACTGAGCCCCGGGCCTCCGCTTAGCTGTCAACTACCACCGCCCTGAGCTCCTGGGGAAGCCCATGCCCTTCCTTCTTCATGGCAGAAAGTTAGGAAAGGTGACCCTGAGAGTGAGCACAGGCAGGCCTTTGACTGGGGAGAGGAGGGCAGGCGGAGGCTCAAGAAGGTGGGGTTGCAGGGAAGCCCTTCGATACGCTCCGCTCACAGAACCCCTCGATGATGTGGCGGGTGTTGTATATGCCACAGACATGGCCTCAGACTTTGTGGAGATCATCTTTTAGAAGGGCAGAAAATACCAATTACAGAATAAATGTGGCATTGCTACCACAAGCGGCACTGCTGTCAGGGGTGTTAACATGGGGTTTTGATTCTGCTGTTGACAAGACAATGCGTGGCCAGTGCTCTCAGGTTCCAGAGGGAGTTGGCTAGCTCAGCTGTGCAGGACGTGCAAAGGCGGAGGCTAAGAACTGGTCTGTAGACCTAAGCTGACTATGAGGCCCCAACCTGTGAAAGAGGCTGGGGAGTCTGAGAGCAAGGCCAGGACCTGCAGGACGAGGGTGGGGTGGGTGCATGGTGTGTGGTTCACCCTAGATATCCACGATGCAGGAGAGGTGGGAGGCCTGCAGGGAGACTTTCTGGAGCATTGACATGCGTCCCTGAAGGTGAGGCTTAGACTGGTGTCTGCCTCCTGCCTAAGAAATCCAAAGGGCAGAAATGTGACTGAAGCCGCCTGTGGCAACAGTGTAGAAGGTGCGATTCAGGAAGTAAGTTCTCTCCACTGACAGCAGGTCAAAGGTGTGTGTTTCTGTGAAACAAGAGCACAGACATGGGAGGGGATGCTGGGAATTGGCCTGGAACCTCTGTAAAGGGACTTTGCCCCAAAGGGCCATTCCTGAAGGTCCTCCCACAGGCAGAGTCAAACACCCCCGTGACCAGAGGCTAAAGGGGGGAGTCTCAAGTATATACATACTCTTTCATATACATGAAAGAGTCCCGGGCACTGGGTCTCTGAAGAATCACAGAGCAGCCCCTAGGACCAAGGACCCGCTTTGGACACTTGCCCATCCCAGACAGCATCAACCACTGCCCTTCATCAACTAGTCAGTAGAACCTTTCTGGCCCCCTCTGTCTACTTTCCCCTCTAATCCTGGAGGGGTCAGAGACTGCACCCGGTGGAGGGAGGGGGGCACTGGCATCATAAAGAACCTGCCCACACCCCCCTCTCCCACTGTAGGCTTCCTATCCGCAATGGGCCAGCTTTAACCCCGTTTGTATTATCCCTCTGGGCTGCGCATGATTATGCCTAACTGAGACTGAGATCCCAAAGTGACCAGAGCACTTTTCATGGTCTGTGAGGGATCAGTAAGCTGCGGGCCCCACCAAGGGTCTCATCCGAGGGAAACTCTCCCCTCAGGGCGATTTACAAGGGCAATCATTGTGTGTGTGAGAGGGGGGGAAATAAGTGTGCTTTGTGATTAGCTCTTTAATTCCTACGCTTTCAGTTACATTCTGAAGGAGAGACTTGTGCGGGAGTGCCTTCAGCAGGGGTCTGACCTAAGAAGGGAGGAGGTGAGAGAGCACAGAGAGAACAGACAGGGCTCAGGCTGGGGAAGCTTGAAAGTTCAGAGCCACAGTGAAAGGAGAGGTGAAGAGTAAAGGAGGAGAGGTGTAGGAATTAAGGTCAGAGTGGCCTTTCTGAAATACTCTTATGAGAGATGGAACAGTTTGGGGTGGCTTCCAGAACCTGAGTGTGGTCATAGGAAGTAGTGCCTGGGCTACATGAAGAGGAAGGTAAGATAAAGACGAAGAACCAAGGAAGCCAGGGGCTGGGGCCACCCAGGAGATGTGAACACCATCCAGAATGATGGCAGGACTTGAGACAGAGAGAGGGGCTGTGACCGTAGTGAGGAGTGAGTGAGGAAGAGCAGACAGGAATCTGCCAGAACCTCACAGAGACAGGGTTCCACACATGTGAGCAAGAGTTAAGAAGATAGGTGGTCCAGATGGATCTCCAGAAGGACTTGGGAGAGAGGAAGTGAGCGGGAAACAGCCGGAGGAGAGGGAGCACCGAATTTGTTGTGGGTGAAATCATGGGGTGGGGCTTACACCCGTGGGTCACCCGGTGACAACGGGGATGTGACGCAGAGGTGATTCAGCACAGCCTCACCATTCCGTGTGCTCTGAGAACCACCAGCAGCGGCCCCACCCGAGAGCTGCGTGTCAGACCCCGCTCCAGGCTGTCTGCATCCGATTCACATTTTACAAGAACCCTAGTTGGTGCTATGCATATGAAAGTTGAATTCTAGATTATGACAAACGTAACCCAACTACGGCCTAGAAGTGGCACCTGAGGTTTTCACACGTATCCGGATATTCTTTTTCCTTTAGGTTTACAAAGGGCTGCTGCACTGGCCTCCAACTGTATGGAAATACATGTTAGGAGGTACAGAGTCACTCGCAGGTGGATGGGCCCAGGCTGCCGTGATGGTGCCACGGAATCTGGTCTGTGTACCCTTTGTGGATGGCTGTTAGGTGGGGACAGTGTGGCTGAAGGGAACTGAAGCCAGTTTCATGTCTGGACAGAGTAAATAATTGAAGAGAGTAAGCAAAGATAAAGCTCCAAATATCTCTTCATCAGCTTTGCTTGCTTCGTGCCTGACATCCCACATATCTCCCTCCAGCAGCCAATTCCACAAATATTTGCTGGCTGCAGACCAGGGGCCAGGCAGGCACTCCTAAGGTCCCCTTCTAGTTTCCAGAGCCTTTGCACAAAGCCTATCATGTTTTAAGTTTTATTCTTATAACCACCCTTTCAGGTCCGTAAGGAACATAGGCTATACTTTCTCTATTCACAGGCCTTCAGGATTTGCCCCAAATCACAGAGCTAATAAGTGAAGGAGCTGGTTTTTTTTTTTTTTAATAGGATATTCTATATTTTTAGTGTTATATTTATTTTTGAGACAGAGAGAGCATGTGTGTTGAATGGGGGAGGGGCAGAGAGACAGGGAGGCAGAGGATCCAAAGCAGGCTCTGCGCTGACAGCAGCAAGCCTGATGAGGGGCTTGAACTCACGAACCGTGAGATCATGGCCTGAGCTGAAGTCAGATGTTCAACCCACCGAGCCACCCTGGTGCCCCGAGTTGGGATTTTAATCTAGATTTTCTAACTTGAGTCGGCCCCTGCAGAAAAGATGGGCTGTTTCACGAAGGGGCATCTTTCTTATTCCATAGATATAAGAGTTTAGTGGGCCTTGAATTGTTGTAATGTGTTTGATTTCCTAATGATATGCACAAGGGAGTTTGAAACGCAGAACGAGGGCCTTTTCAGTGGCAATCGCCTTTCTCCATCCTCGGCAACACATCTCACGGGACACTGCAATCAGAGCAAGAGACACCACAGAAAGCAGACACGCCTACTTGGATTAACTTATCTGGGACAATGTGCAGAGAAGCCCCGATTTCCTTCGTGGAGGGGACCGCTCAGGGAGACGTAGCCGTTGCTTTCGGCTCACCTACCCCCCAGGTGACTTTATAGCTGTGTGGCTGTAAAACACCACCATCTGGTCACTCTGATTCTAAGATGAAAGCTCATCGCACTAAATATATCCCTGGCAGGAGTCTTAATTTTTAAAACAAGAGAAATGTGGGAGGAATGAGCCGGCTGGCCTCCCCACTCCAGGACTGTCACACCTGTCTGCCCACATGCCTGCACTGCCCTCCTCGCGGGACTCCCCTGTCCTCCGGGCACCTGGGCTGGGAAGGAAGGGGAGGGAGGCACAGAGCCTCTTTCATCAGTTTTGTTGTGCAACCTGGGCTCTCCCCTTGCAGTCACATGGCCTGAAAACAAAATTGTTTTTCAAAATCCAGGGGAAATAATGCTGACGTGATGTTGGCTCATCGATGTGGTGGGTACCACTTCCTTCAGTTCTCCAAATACTATCGGCAGATAAGGCCAGCCAGCTCTTGTAGGGCATTTTCCTCAGCTGTTTATGCAAGCCTTCTTTACCCATGATGGGAGGGACGGTTGTGGAAATCAAAGGCAGCAAGCCTACTTTCAGCATCATAACTGGGCCCCAGGAGTACCTCCCAGAGCCCACAGCTGTTTGCTCTGACAGGGGTTTGTGGTCTTTAATTGGGCTTCCCGTTTTGTCTTTGGTTTTATTTTTTGAAGAACACAATATGGTGACCGGTCAAGGACCCAGCGATAAGGAGTGTCTGTCCTGCCACTCGTCCTAATGTTTTGCCTTTAAGTAGGCAGAATGTAGAAGCCTACTCGGGGCGGGCGGGTGACGGCTCTGGGAGCAGCATGGTCGAGCTGGGTAGAGATGTCTCAAGCCCAGAGAATCCAGAGATTGAGAGCATTTTGTATAATCATCCCGTTCATGTATCCCTGGCCTTCTGGAATCCATCAGGATACTGAATTTCTGAGTTGGCTGTTCACGTTGATTGCCAGAATAGTTTCACAGCCAAGCACGCACCTTAACTGTATTCCTACAGTCTGAGCCCTTCTGATGATTTTCCTGTTAACATGTTCCTAGAATTCAAGATGTACAGCATGTACCAGGTCAAAAAGAATTCCATTCAATGGCCTCAGAATAAAATCTTTGACTACTTCTGAAAAATAATGTAACTTTTCTTTCTTAGCTTCTTTACCCATTAAATGCTATAATGAAATTGATTAGAGAAAAAGAAGAGCAAAAGCACTTATTATGTTCAGCCCTTTCATATATTTCTTTTTTTTTCCAGTGAAAAAGTATTAAAATATATTTTCATGAGAACACTTTCCTACTACTTTTTTTTTTTGAGAGAGAGAGAGAGAGAATGAGAGCCACCGGGTGGCTCAGTTCATTAAGCATCCAACTCTCAATTTTGGCTCTAGTCATGATCACATGGTTTGTAAGATCGAGCCCCGTGTCAGGCTCTGTGCTGACAGTGTGGAGCCTGCTTGGGATTCTCTCTCTCTCCCTCGCTCTCTCTCTGTCCCTCCCCTCCCTCTCTCTCAAAAAAATAAACATTTTTTTTTAATGTTTAACCACTTTCAGTTTTGCATTCCCTGAAGGAATATTCTTGTGGAACTTGAGAAGTATGGGCTTTTTCTAATCCAGGCATCTTCGTTCTATCTTTTTCCCAATATGGACATCTTTTTGTACTTTTCACTCTGGTGACAATATGCAGTTTACGAGGGTGCTGTGGATCCCCACCATATTTTTCATGATCTGCAGGTGAAGGCTGAAACATGCTATCTGCAATTCTTGAGCTGGTAAATTTGTGACACATCCAGTCTGTATAGATGAGACACTCCACATCATTTGTCACAGTTTGTAGTCTGCCTGGGAGCCTCTGAGCTATTGAGCGCAAAATCCGCACGAGGGTGGTATCATTCTCCTCAAAGGCCAGGGGAAGCAGGTCAAAGGAAGGACTCAGCCCTTTCATAGATTTCTTATTTAATGACCACAACAATATTGACCTCTCTTTATAGTTTATAAAATTGAGGTTGAGATTTACCTAAAGTTACAGGAGCTACTAACCAGTGACTCTGAAACTCAGACGTGTTTGTCCTTAAAGTTATTAACTGCCATACGTTGTTTACAAGAGATGACTAGAAAGGGGTCCGTATTTTAGAAACTTGAATTTTACAGTATCCAACGTATTTTGTGAACAGCTCTTTTTTGTGTGTTTTATAAGAACTGTAAATAAGGCAGAGCAGTTCTTTCTCCCACTTTTCAGATGAGGGAAGTAAGGTCCGGACAGGTTAAATGGCTGGCCACAGTCCCAGAAGCGGTAGATACTGGAACAGGAACGAGGAGGTAGGTCTTCTGACGCCTCTCCGGAATGATATGTCCTCCCTTCACAGTCTCTATTTAGGCAAAGAGCCCATGTGCTAGAAGAGACCTGAGTGACCACAGAAAGTTTGGCTCTCACTTTACTCTTGCAGAAACCAAGATCCAGAGAAGGAGTGTTACTTAGCCAAAGTCACCCAATTAGCCAACAACAGAACTGGCACCAAAAATCAGACTGCTAATGTTCCCAATGTAATGACAGCACTACTTTTTCAAAAGAAACTTATAAGTGAAACAATCAATAAAAAACATTTGAAGGAAGCACTTCTTCAGTTGCTTTGGAAGCATGGAAGGAGAAGACTCAGGATGGAGAACCTTCGTGTCTTTGGTTCTGTCTTCAACCCCAAAGTATTTCCTGAAAGATTCTGTTTAGAGAAGAAAATTATGAACCAGTCATTTGTGAGAGCTACATATTACAAAGTAATTTTCCCTTGATGACTATTGGTAGATTCCTACTAAAAATGTTATTTTTATGTAGGCTATATTAGCTTTAAAGAACAGTTTCTTGTAAGATCAGAAAACGTTATCCTCCTTTCGGAGACTGAATGAGTCATTATAGCATCCAGCACTAGGGGGCGCGCTAGGAGAAGGCTGGCTACACAGACTCCCAGGAAGCCACCTGAGCAGCTAGAGATAGGCAGAGGGGAAAAAAGAAGGGAAATAAACGGTAAGCAGGTTCAGCAATTATCATGGGGCCAGACATCACAAACCACATGATGGGTTGTGGAAAGGTATGTGTGTGTGTGTGCGTGTGTGTGTGTGTGTGTGTGTGTGTGTGCATGTTTGGTTTTAGCTTTTGTTATTGTTTTAATATAAACTTGGTCCAGAATAGGACTGATTTTTCGCATATATACCATTCAATCTTCACAACTCTGAAAAGTAGATATTATTATCTCCCCTTTATAGATGAAGAAATTGACATTCAGTGAAATTAAGTGAGGCGTTCAATCATGGACAATGCAGTTAGATATGCAATGCAAAAGTACCTTACTATTAAGATACCATCCTTCCAAAGGTATTTCTATTGCACTGGGGCTTTTTCTGTTGGATACCATGTAATGTCCTCCTGTCTAATTAAATGCCCTTCATTTGCAGACTTTCTTAGAATTTTTTTTAGCTAAAACTCTGTAATTGCACAACCTTGCCCTTCTACTCCAGCCAGTCCAATATTTTTGCTGTTCCATGCACACGTCTTTTTGGACTCCCTATGATTATTCCAATCTCACCTGCTAGAAACATCCTTGCTTTTCTTCATCCACCTCTGAGACCACCATGCCTTCATGCCCCAGAGTCTGTGAGGCTGTATCTGGGCCTTAGGCCATTTCTCTTCCATCCTGATTGTTAGGGCTTGTTGAGACTTGATGGGTACTGAATAAATAAATACTGGTTCACAGTGGTTCTCAAACCTTTAAAGGCACCAGAGTCACCCAGGGTGATTGATGAACTTGCAAATGTCCAGGCCCTCCCTCCAGACGTTATGATACTTGAGATTGGAGATAGTGTCCTTGCATATTTAACAAGCATCCTGAGTGACGCTGATGTACATCATTCATGAATTTCATTTTGACAAAATACTCTGAATATATTCACACTCATATATCACATCATCCTGATGTGATTTGCCATTTGCCGCTGTTACTTCAGACATTTTCTCAAGTTACCTCATTTCTTTTTTTTAAATGTTTATTTATTTAATTTTAGAGAGATAGAGTGGGGAGGGGGCAGAGAGAGAGAGGGAGAGAGAAAATCCCAAGCAGGCTCTGCACTGTCAGCATAGTGCCCAAAGCGGAGCTCGATCCCATGAACCGTGAGATCATGACCTGAGCTGAAATCAAGAGTCAGATGCTTAACGGACTGAAACACCCAGGTGCTCCTCAAGTTACCTCATTTCTATACATTTTGTTTCTCAAGAGCAGAAGCCCTATTCCCTGCCTCCCCCATACCCAGTAGGTTCCTACTGGGTGAGCACTTTTCCAGAGCTTCTCTCTGCCTAAAATATAACTTCCTCCCTCTAGCCCTTACCCGTGTAGTTCCCACTCCCCTCCATCACTCAGTTTAGGCTGCTCCTTATGATCTTGCTGCCAGAGCCTGGGTGTGACGTTCCTATGATGTGTTCCCATGGCACCCCGCACCTCTCCCACCAGAGCATGGCACATGGGACACGCACCTTTCTGTCTTGTGCGCGCATCATTCTGTATTTCCTTAGTGACTGTAGCCCAACCTCATCTGTTGGATACTTGCTGTATCCCTTTGTGAGAGCAGGAACTTTGGTTTTCTGGTTCGTGATTGGATGTCAGCCTCTAGCACAGGGTCTGATGCATAGAAGGCTAATGCTCATTTACAGAGTAAGCATTTATGATCATTTGTAGGGTAAGTGCATGAACAAACTGAGAAGAATGACTAAGAGAGAAAAGAAACTTTAAAAAGCATCTTAACTCACAGTGGGCTGGGATGCATGGAGGCAATGACTTGGGAGTCAAATGGGGTACCTAGGAGATGGCCAAGGGGAGCCGTGAAGCCCTGGTTACTTTACCAGCTTCATTTTCCCTATGGATGCAAGTCAATTCAACTCAATACATATGCAGTGGTGACTTAGATGTGACAGGTACTCTGCTAGACACGGCGCCTGAACTTGTAGACGGGATATTTAAAGCAAAACCATTTTGTGATCTATATGCCAGTGTGTGTAACTATTAATAGGAAACAAGAGATGACATTATTCCACTCTCAGGAGAGTTCAAATGACTGAGTCTTGTAATTGCCACATAATGTAAGAGAAGTCTTAAAGAGCAGTGCAGCATAACGGAAAAGAGCCAGGCTTTAACGCCCCATGAACCCAGGCTGGAACACCAGGGCCGCAGGAAGACTGGGCTCTATGTGTAACATAGGCATGACAATAGTACTAATACTCCTGGCATGGAATAGCAGTGGTTAACAGTAGTGAGCACTGTGCCAGGCACTCTGCTAAGCCCTTCCCGTGTATTAATTTACTTACTCCTCTCAGCTATCCAGGATAAGTGCTTTTATTATCCACATTTTACTACTTGGAGAAAGTGGCTCAGAGAGGTTAAGTGATTTGCCTAAAGTGACCTGCTAATAAATGGCCCAGCCAGGATTTGAACCTGGGACTGGCCGATTGATGAAGAGATGAGATAATGCAAGATGCCTGGCAGATAATAAGTCTTCAATACACGGTTTCTAATATTCTTATTGTAATTGTACTCAAGAAGTGGGACCCACAGAAGGATTGCTGTTGAGGTGAGTCACTAGGAGGACAGTGCAGCGGATAGGGAGGAGGGCTGGGTTCCTGGGTTGGTGACATAAGCCAGAAGCAGGAAAGGAGCCCCAGTGCTTTTGCAACTCCTCCCACACTGTGCTTCCCAGACTCAGGAGCCATCACCCCCAGACCTCAGACCTGGGGAGCCAGAACATCTTGGGGTTACAAAGAACTCACAGATCACCCAGTCAGGGTCCCGATCTGTTGTATGCATGCCCCAACCACATCCCTGCCAAGTGGCTGTCTCTGCCTAAATGTCCGTGCCCACTTTACCCACCCTATTCACACCACCTTGTTAGTGCTCTCCCGCAGTGAGGGCAGGGGATAGAGCCTGAGCCCCAAAAGTCACCGCTGGACAACACTCTCAAGACCTTTTAAGTCAACGCTGTATGTTGTGCACATGGTGCGCCTGCAGTGAGGGACATAACCTTGGGAGAGACTGGAGATCTTCCCTCCCTCCTAGAGAATTAGACATTCCTTCCCACTGCTGCTCCACTCCTCCCTCTGGGAGACAGGGAGGGCAGGAAAGGTGAATCCAAATTAACCTTGGTGCAGGCAGAAGGGGCCCAAGTCACGGGGACCTGGTGGCTGGGGCACCATCGCTGGGTGCCTGGAGGAGCTGTCGGAGGAGAAGAACTGGCTCAGCGCTCCTGCGTTCGGAGCCTGGAACATACAAATGCACCCGCCGAGTCCAGAAGCAACACGTCCCCAGCTGGCACGGGCCCTTGTTAAAGCTCTGGCCTACAGACTGTTCATTGATGACTAATTTCCATCTCTATGGCTCCCCTCGCTTTTCCTTTCGCCAACTTGAAAACCTGGGGAGGGAGGTGTCGGGGGCTTAATTTGCTGCCTCCAGAACCCTCCTGGTTTGGCTCTCAGCACAAGGGATGGTTAGTGAAGGACCAGTGGATAAAATTCCACTTCCTGCAGTATTCACACTTGGGTACCTGTCTGTCTTGCCTTCTCTTTTCTCTAGGCACACAGCAGGCAAGGCCTTATCATCCCCCTGATGAGTCAGCACAGCTGTCTTCTTCAAAGATCTGCTGCCTCAAACTGGAGCAGCCCTTTGGGTTTTTCAGCCCCAAGTGTCTCATGAAATTGTACCAGGACCCTGACATCCCAAGCAGATGTGAGTCGGGAATTTATGTTATAACCACTTGATAGCTTATGTGTTATATGTTGATAGGTGCTTGATAAAAGCAACATCACACTGACTCTGAATGTGAGTCCCTACTGGAACAGGAGCTTTGCCCCCCACAGCCTTTGTCAAGGACCCCCCAGCCACCCCCTCCTGCTGGGGTCCCACGGCTCCTGCTGGGCTTTGAATTTCAGCTGCAGAAACCCTCCCTGGACCTCATCACCAGTTCTTCCTAACAACCAAAGCTTTCATTGTCTCCAAGACTTGTGCTCAGGCTATTTTTAACTTGTCCTTTCTTTAAAAAAAAAAAAAAAAAAAAAAAAAAAAAAATTACACCAGAGGAGCTTAATGAGCCCCATTTAGCTTTTTGTAGAAAAAGAAAATTTTCAGACATTAACCAGTAAGTACCGCTAAGTGCCTTGGCTGGCTAGCACGCCTCTTAAAACCAGCTTTCCCTCCTCGGTACAAGGGTTTATTCTGGGACAGCAGCCTCCGCACCACATCACAAACATGCCATACTGGGGGTTCTGGTGAACTCAACAGAGGGTAGAGAGTTAGATGAGAGGTTCAGAAAAAGAACCCAGAGGTGCGGGGGGGGGGGGGGGGGTTGGGGGAGGGAGTGGCGGGAGAGGGGAAGAGTTCCTTGCATGGTCCTGGCTGCCCAAAGCTGCCTTCAGTTTTCTCACCTACCGTTCTGTGCTTCCAGCCAGCCAGCTGTGCCTCAGATAGGAAGCAAGTGGGAGAAGGAGTGAGATTTCAGATTTGTGTTCGTTGTCACATCAAACTGACACACACATACACACATACCCCACTGCTGCCACCGCCACCACCCTTCCAACAACCACAGAACAAACAATAAAAGAGCTCTAGTGTTCTTGCAGGGCATATGAAATGATGGCAATAAACGTGTCCACCGTCCATCCACCCAAACCCCAGGGTCCCCCGGGGGCAAAGTTGATTCTAGGAAAGGTTCTCAGCTGTTCTGCAGGGCAACAGGTCCAAGTCACAAATTATAGCCCTGACTGCCCCCAGCAGGGTCAAAGCTGTCAGGACATGGCCATTGGCCTTCTGGACTTCTAAGGTAAAACATGACGGAGGCCTTTCCAGGGGCGAAAGTACAGCCTCACTCCCCTTGATGCTCACACCCAGCCATGCGTTTGTTCCAAAGTCTGCAGATGACCTTCCCAGGCATAGCACTTGCCTTCTTCACTGGGGCTCAGCCACGCCTTCACTTAACAGACTCAGTACAAATGCTCTCTGTGGCCCAAAGTTTCTGCATGCAGTTAGAGGCACATAAATTCAGTCTTTGTAACTGCTGCTAATGGTCTAAGGTCTTGTAGATGAGAGCGAGATACTTATACTTCATCAGAGGAAAAACTTCCTTCTGGTAAATAGCCACCCCCCACCCACCCTGCTTTCTCTCTCTTTTTAAGATTTTTTAAAAAGTAATCTATACACCAATGTGGGTATCAAACTTACAACCCCGAGATCAAGAGTCAGATACTCTTCTGACTGAGCCAGCCATAGCCCACGTTTTGAGCTGTGTTAGTGTTATAATGCACCATTCTTCAGAATCCATGTTATTTCAAGCATTCCATGGTAACTCACAAGATAAAAATGCTTACTCAGAGCTGGATAAAGTGCTGTTGGACCATCTTGGCTAAATGAAAAGATTTTTAGGTTGCTGGGAAGTAAAAGGGAAATTTGTAAATACCAAGAATCTTTTTAAAATTTGTTACTGTAAAAAAAAGAAGTTATTTGCAGTCAAAATGAATGTGAGGTACTTATTCATGATGTATACAACTTCAGTTAATCAAAAGCAGACAAGATGAAAAGAGAAGGTCTTTTGAGTTGACACTCAAATCTAGTGCTCATAATGAAAAAGGCAAAGAATCTCATGGTTAGACTCTTGACAAGAACTTTAAAACTCAGCAAAGCCCCATCTAAAAAGCAATTGGCTGAGGCCTTTACGTACATGGTTGCTAGCAAGGCAAAAGAATAAAGCCAATACTTTCGGTTTATACACAATATGAACAGAAATTGTGTATTTATCCTCATTCGAGGACTCATCAAATTTAGGGTAGAAGAGGGCTTGTCCCTTCTTCTGTGATTACAAGGGCGGATGAAGGTGGAGAATTAAGCTCTGCATTTGTGCTCATACCGTTCCCATTGTCTGTGGGACTTTCCCTGCCCTCCTAAGTGAACCCTTATTCATCCTCTGGGACCCAGCAAAATGATCACCTCTTCCATGAAGCCTCCCCTGATACACCTGGCAGGGTATCATTTTTCTATTTGCATCTCTGCCCTTCCCTCCAGGTACTGGGATTAGGCTTTACTGATGAATGTGTTTCAGCACCCCACACAATGCTTGGCTCACAGTTAATAAGTACTCAGTAAATGTTGTTATTATGTGTTATGTATAGAAATAAATTCTTGTTAGTGTGCCTGCGTGGCTCAGTTGGTTGAGCATCCGACTTAGTTTTGGCTTGGGTCATGATCGCACGGATTTGTGAGCCCCATGTCAGCCCCACACTAGCAGCATGGTGTCTGCTTGGGATTCTCTCTCTCTCTCTCTCTCTGCCTCTCCCCCACTCATGCTGTCTCTACCTCTCTCAAAACACATAAATAAACTTTTTTTAAAACTTTAAAAATTCAAGAAAGAAATTCTTGTTGAATGCATGCATGTATGGCAATGGCAGGAGAACAAATAATGAAAAGAGTTGATGATAGGTATTAATTCATAAATTAATAACCATCAATCAGCTCATCACTGGGCAAGGCAGTGAGAGACAGTGAAGAAGCATAAGACAGAGTTTAGGTCCTGGTTGGAAGAGTCAAATGAAACACACATGAAATAGCAGGGGAAACACAAAACAGTATGTGATACAGTTAATGGTTCAGAGTAGCAGGAAGTGGGAATCAGCTCAGCACTGTGAGTTCTTACCCACCCCCTCCAATACACACACACAAGAGAATTACCCCAAAGCAATGTTTAAAAGTCAAGTCAGATCTCTTTTCTAGAGTGTTCCTGACCTCATTTTGCACCCACCTTGTTCTACTTTGCCTGTTCTCTCAACAGAGGACCCCCTTTCTCATCTCCCCCAATCCCTCACGCCCCTTCCTGCTTTTTCCCTTGAATTCCCTACTCCTCCGGCCCAGAGTCCCCTCACCAACTCCTAGCCTGGGACTTCCCTCCTCCTTCCTGGTTGCCCCTGCTCAGACTGACACCCAGCAGGTGCCTTCCGTGTTGTGACCTCAGAACCCTTGCACAGGAGCGAGGGCAGACCTGGAGGGTCTGGCCCAGTGGCCTGGGGTTCTCCCTTTCCTTGGCACTGGAGGTGTTCTCTGAGAGACCAAAGTACTTATGGAAGATCCTGAAGGAAGAGTTGCTTCACAACACCATCCCCTCTAGGCTCCACATAAAGAAGCCCAAGCCCAGGGGCGCCTGGGTGGCTCAGTCGGTTGAGCGTCCGACTTCAGCCCAGGTCATGATCTCATGGTCCATGAGTTTGAGCCCTGTGTCAGGCTCTGTGCTGACAGCTCGGAGCCTGGAGCCTGCTTCGGATTCTGTGTCTCCTTCTCTCTCTGCACCTCCCCTGTTCACACTCTGTCGTCTGTATCTCAAAAATAAATAAACATTAAAAAAATTTTTTTTTAAGATAAAAAAAAAAGAGGCCCAAGCCCAGCGTTTGCAGACTTGACGTCCCAACTGTTGACACTCACCCATGTACACTGGTTCTCATCAAGGATTCTGCCTGCTGTCTACAGCTTCATGTAGTGTTGCCTTCCAGATGCCCAATTCCATTCTCCCTGGCTTCTGATCCTAATTGGCGTCTGGAATTTCCGAGCATCCCCTTGCCTCCTTGGTGAGGACCAGTCCAAGACAGCTGTCTTGGGGTTTAACCAGGCCCCTGAATTGCTACATATCACTTTCCCTGGGCACTCTCCCACCCTCCCTCCCAGTGTCCTAAAAAGTGCCAGGCTTCCTGAGAAGGGTGGGTCTTAAAGACTGGGTCAGATGCAGAAGGGTGACTAGCAAATGTTGGCAGGGAGTGAGAACAGCAAAAAATGGGAGTGAAGAAGACAGGATCTTGGCGAGATGGGGACCTTTGGATCAGTCTTCTGAGGGTCTCACCCTGGGGCCAAACCAGTGCCACTGCCAATGCCGCTATCTAGATTGGGGATACCATAGTGTTCAAAAGAGCCTCCAGGGCAGAGCTAGAATTTAAGAAGTCATAGAAAATGTCTAACTTGGGCAAATCACTGCTTACATTATTTATACCTCTCTAAGAAAGAAGTTGTAGGTTTTGAAGCCTGCAACCCCATATGTAATCCTGAATAAGGGAACTGCTGTTTGATTAGTACCCTAGCCACTTGTAGTAAGGGGCAGATTGTTTGATCCTTCTCTTGTGTGTTCTAACAGACAATGTACGAGGTTCTAGGTTTACTGTCGCCATAACCTAGAGAACCATAAGCAGAGCCATCAATCTCTAACTGAGCACATCTTTGAGGATTAGTTGATACCAAGCAAAATGATAAGTACAAGCGGCTCTAATTCAGCAGGACTAGAAAAGCTGTGGACAGCATATACCCCAGCACAGAGCCCTGAAAAAAGAGCACAGTGTGTGGCCTGAAGGAAACAGATGGCTTGTGGAGGTCGTATCAGTCAGCTTTCTCTGGGTCATCCCCATGACAAACAGCACCAGACTCTCAGTAGCTACGACAGCAAAAGTTGATTTCTTGCTCGTGTCATAAGTCATCTCATACGAATAGGAGATGGGACCGTCTCCTCCTGTAAGTCCGCATTGCCCGAGGATCAGTCCCCATGCTCATTGGGACTCTGTTCCACAGTTTCTTCATTCCAAGATTCAAGCTGAAGAGGCAGTTCTAATCCGGCACCTTGCCATTTTCAAGGAAGAGGGAAAAGAGAAAAGATGAGAACCCACAGTGACTCTTAAAACTCTTTCTCAGAAGTGGTACCTGTCACTTTCACTTATATTTCATTAGTTCAAACAAGTCATATGGCCAAGTCTGAGGTCACTGGGTGGGAGGTGTAATTCTCCTATAGAGAAGGACAGCAGATACTGGGAGCAGTATTGTAGCTAAGAGAAGGATGGACCTTGAACATCAGATCCAGTAGTTGATAGCTAATTGTTTAGAAAACCACTACTACTTTCTGAGACAGACAATGTAACCGGGAAGCTCTATTACAAAGCCACTTTCTTTGCCTGTAAATACGGTCTGGAGGGACACAGAGTGCTGTGTAAGGGCCTCAGCTGGAGCCCATTACCTTAATCCAAGAGTGAGTCAGTGGATTTGGGGTGAAGATTGTGTACAGGGAATGGAGACAAACATTTGGGTGGAATAGTTGTTTTAAAGGAAAAACAGACAAGACCATCCACCCAATTAGAGGTGGGGTTGGAGGAATATAAGTCAAAGATGATTTCAATATTTCTCCTAACTAGCTGGGCTGTAAAGCATTGAAACATGTTCTTGAGTTGATGGCAGAGGACTTTCTAAAGATTTCTCAGAATCACAGCACATTGGCTTTCAAGGACAATATGCAACAGCTACAATGTGCCATAAGGAGCATTGCGGCTGGCCTGAAAACTCTGGGCTTGTTCCTAGGCTAGGCATTTATCAGCTGGGTGGCTGTGGGCAAATTCCTTCACTTCTCTCTGCACCTCAGTTTTTGCATTTGTAAAAATGGAGGTAATGATACATACCTAGCAGAATTGCTTGAGGACTAAATTTCCATGAAAATTATTTACAATGATTTATGAAGTATGATTATCAGAGTCTTGGTTAGAAGTTTCTCCTCAGTCTTAACCACCTGATAATTATATTAATTATATAATGTCTTGGGTTGTTCAGGGCTCTTACCACTTCATTTTGAACACTGTTTAGAAGTTTTGTTGTTGTTGTTGTTGAAAACCAGGGAGGCCAGCCCGATAATACAAACCATGGATCACAGACTCAAATGCGTAAAGTCACCAGACAGGCAGTTAAAATGTGGGTTGGGTCTGGAAAATGCGAAGCACATTTGTAGGAAATATTAAAACATGGTGGAAAGAAGTATGTCTCTGTTATAGAAAACACAATAGTGTACACAAAACGACAAAGGACAATTGCTCCTCTTTGCCTCAGAACCCGGAACCACAGGAGTGGCTGGGCCACTTGTGACCTGCAGAATGAGAACCAGCTGAAGCAGCAACTTCTCAGCCCTCGCAGGATTTTGCTACACAGGAATTACTCCAGGTTTGCCAGATAGTCTGGTTGTTCAAACTGCTGGAAATCTGGGTAGTTTTGTGACATTTCCCAGTTATTGAATATTGGCATCTAATTAAAATTTTTTCAAGAAAACTATGCAGTTACAACACATCCGTAGGCTTTGGGTTTACAGGTTGTCACCCAATTGTTGCACAAAAAGAGAAGAGACTCACACAGTTAATGCAGAAAACATTACTCATTTCGAAAGTGAGAAAAGAATAGAGATTCAGGGAGAGGAGGCAAACATTAATGAGGAAAGTGGCAAGAGGAACTATTCATTAGTGCACTGGAGATAAACTTCCAGGGGATATCACAGAATCTGAGACATCTAAGATCTCCTAGTCTCATGTATTTAGATTTAGATATAAATCCAGACACATGGCCTGGGCTCCCCTTTGGCCGGGGAGCTATGTCTAGGCTGGGCAAAGGCCCAGGAACAGGAAACGGGGCTGCTGTCTCCTCCGTGCATCTGCAGCGCCCAAGAAGTGGCTTGCATTAGGGCAACACTGACTTTTATTTCCATGATTCCAACCTCTCGGGCTCACCTTTACTTTCCAATCATCTCTAGACCACACTGTTTTGAAGAACTGTTGGATGAAGTTTCAGACAGTACCCAGACATATTACTCTTTCAACCCCAGAATGCTAGGATTTCACCCATGAGTAAGAAAACCCCACAGCTGGCTTGTCTCCCTGTCCTCGGCATTCCTCTCCTCAGCTCAAGCACTGCTCAGCCTCAGCTTGACATTTAAGGTTTCTGGTTGTGCTCGTCTTCTCTTCCCAAGGAAGACAGCTTTCAGGAGACAACCTAACAGAGTGAGTTCCGTGTGGATTTGTAAACATTCAACTCACCATTTGGAAACAGCCATTACTCCTCCTTCCTCTTTTCAAAGGGCCACACAAATCAGTTTGCTTTGGGAGCCGGTTTTGTTTTGTTTTGTTTTAAAATATTGCCCAATTCCTTTTTACGGTGCTTTTCCTCCGGATTTTTGTGTCATTTCAACTTCCAAATGGCAAAGTTATAATTAAGAGTCCCGCTTGCTATTTTATGTCCCATCTAGGTTCCTCCGCTTCATTTAAACCTTTTCTTTTAGCCAGATTGGAGTCATAACAACTTTACTACACAGTAAGATAGTCTTAAGGTTAAGTAGTAAGTTACGAGGAAGTGAATGTATCATTTGTCCTTACTTATTCTTTTCATTGTTGTGTTATGTTGCTTACATATTTTCATTAATAAGAATATGATTGACAATTTTGGAATTCTTATTTCGCAATTTTGTTTGTCAACTCAGGGCAGATTGTCTTCCTTTTCCCTTTTTGCTAGGAGACTAGAAAAAAGGTAATATTTTCCATTAAGTTTTTCTTTTGCCACACAAGCTCCTAGGTGCCAGGTGCTATTTTAGTAAAAGGTCCAGATTTGGAGACTGAATACGAATGCCTTTTCTCGTTAACAAATACTTCGAGAACGGCATGATACAAATAAAATCTCTCCCTAGGAAAAGTTTTCCTAACTTTATACTGATTAGAAATCTGGATTACATTCATTCATTCATTCAAACATAATTATTGACAACCTACTATGTGCCAGACACTATTCTTAATGCATGGAATACATCTGTAATCAAGACAGATAAAATTTCCTGTCTTTAAAGGGCTTATATTCTAGCAGGGGGAGATAGATACTAAACGAAAAAAATAATAAGTCAATGATAAGTGCTCAGAGGAAAATAATAAAGGTGAGAGGAATGGGTAGGCATGAAATTTCAGTCTAGATACGGTTGTCAGGGTATGCTTCCCTGAGTAAGTGATGTTGGGAGGCAGGGATACAGATTGTGCAAGGACCTTGTAAGCCACTGTAAGGACTAAGCCTTTACTCTGGATGAAAAAGGGAGTTATCACAGGGTTTGGGCAAAGGAATGAGTTGATTAGTCTTATGTGTTAAAAGGCTCACTTTGGCTGCTGTTGAGAACCAACTGTGGGGAGGGATGGGGCATGAGTGGAAGCACATAGACTAGTTAAGTGGCTTATGAGTTAATACAGGAGAGAGATGATGGTGGATGGAACCAAGGTGTAACAATATGGTGCATGTTTGGGAGGATTTCCAGACAGTTTCAACATAAGTTATGAGAGAAAGACAGAAGAGCCAAGGATGACCGACTCCAAGGCTTTTAACCCAAGCAATTGGAAGGACAGAGCTGCCATTTACTGAAAGGGAGAAAGCTGTGTGGGTTGCACAGGTTTTGGGGGCAAATCAAGAGTTTGGTTTGGAAATTGTTAAGGTTGGGATATCTGTTAGAAGTCTAAGTGTGAAAACCAAAAAAGTAGTTCTAAATGCAAATGGGGGGGGGGCACCTGGGTAGCTCAGTTGGTTCAGTGTTGGGCTCTGTACTCAGCTTGGAGGCTGTTTGAGATTCTCTCTCTCTTTCTCTCTCTGCCCCTCCCCCACTCACACTAACGCACTCTCTCTCTCTCTCAAAATAAACATTTAAAAATTTTTAAGAAATGCAAATTGGATCTCAGGAGAGAGAAATATGCTAGAGACACATATGTGGGGTTGTTGGCAGTAGAAAGGGAACTCAAAGCCATAAGAGTGGATGATCTCCTTGGAGGGAGTGAGTGTGGTGTCCTGGAAGTCCAGACAAGGTAGTTTACCAAAGAGGAGGGAGCAGTCTAATGCAGCTGAGAGGTCAGTTAAGGATTCGCTGCTATATTTAGTGGAGTAGAAGTTGTCGGTTATCTTGGTCAGATCAGTTTCTGTGATGCTTTGGGAGTAAAACCCTAATTAGATTGAGCGGAAAAGATAATGGGAAGAAAGGAATTGGAAACAATATGTTTAGATGCAACGGAGAGATGAGAAATGGAGCAGGGATAGTAGGGTCAAGAGACAGTTTATTCCTTAAGATGGAAGAAATAATATTTAAAAAAAAATTTTTTTTCAACGTTTATTTATTTTTGGGACAGAGAGAGACAGAGCATGAACGGGGGAGGGGCAGAGAGAGAGGGAGACACAGAATCGGAAACAGGCTCCAGGCTCTGAGCCATCAGCCCAGAGCCCGACGCGGGGCTCGAACTCACGGACCGCGAGATCGTGACCTGGCTGAAGTCGGACGCTTAACCGACTGCGCCACCCAGGCGCCCCAGAAATAATATTTTAAAAAAACGTCAGACGCCTGGGTGGCTCAGTCGGGTAAGCCTCCAACTTCAGCTCAGGTCATAGTTTGAAGGTTCGTGGGTTCAAGCATCGCATCGGGCTCTCTATTGTCAGCGTGGAAGAGGCTTCCGATCTTCTGTCCCCTTCTCTGTCCCTCCCCTGATCTCTCTCTCAAAAATAAATAAACATTAAAAAAAAAACAATTAAAATTAAAAAATGTTGATGGCAATAGTCCAGCAGAGAGGGGTAAATTAGTAATATAGGAGACTTGCTGGAATTATCATTTGAGATGGGAAAATTCATTTGAGATGGGAATTATCATTTGAGATGGGAATTATCATTTGAGAGCGGAAAAACTGGCTTTCGCTAAGAACATGAAGAGTCCATCCCTAGTGGTGGCTGGCAGGAAAGCAGAAGATATGGGTACCAATCCTCACCTAGTTAAATTTGGTGTTTTTTTAAATGCTTCAAAAAAAATTTTTCCCCAGTGAAGAAAACACAGTCTAGGGCTACCAAAGAACACTGGCGTGCCTAGATAGGCAACCCCAATTTTTTTTCACTCTATGAATCTATCTTAGAAGGGATAGGTCCACTTCTCCTCATTGTGGGTAAGACATGTACCCTTAGTTTTTCTAGTTTCGATTTCACTGTCTTATTTCTAATTATAACAGCCTGGCAAATTCCCTTCCTCTTTGGACCTCGTATTACGTCAATTCTTGCGGAGAGTTACCCCACACACCCACCCAGTTCTGTTCCTCCACCGCTCACTGTTCTCCTTCCTTGACCTGCTCATTTCTAATCTAGTCTCCAGTATTTCAATTTCCTCAGCTGTGAGGAAAGAGGACAATTTGCTTTCTACCTCCTAGGTTGAGAGTTTAAATAAGTCTAGGTGACATTGGTTTAACCCATGTAAAATAATAAAAAGAAGAGGAAAAGTGGAAGTGGGACAGAAGAGGAGACTACTGACTGTCCATGTGCTTTGACTGAGCCCCTACTCTACCATTTGAAAGCACGATATGCATATGAGCTCCCCCACATTGCCCACTGTGTTAGCTGTAGAGTTTATAGTCACAATAGATTTGGAAATCGGGTCACATTTATAATAAATGGACACACTTATAATAGGTAACATTTACTGAGCAATGCCTATGTTCTAAGGCACTTAGCTAAGCCCTTTCCACATGTCATTTAGTCCTGGGCCTCACAATAACTTGAGGTATGTCTCTTCCTCCCCATTTCAGAAACCAAGAGAGATGAGAGAAAAAGAGGCTCAAATAATGTGCAATTTTGTATCCCTTCCGCTCTTTGGCATTACTGCCACTTTCCAAGCAAATACAGTCTATATTTATTTATGTGTGGTTATGCAGGTGTATCCAGATTTAGCCCTGTGCCCCACGGCTCTTCTTCACGTTACAAGGAATTCATCATGCTATTACATTCATAAGCTACCCCATTGTATTTAGGATTAATTTATAAAGCTTGACTCCCGTACAATATTTCAAAAACATGTTTACATATTATCGGAATTCATATTGCTTACCACATGTTGGGCATTCTACTAGGTGATAAAAAGGGGAACAATGCAAACTCGCTCCTCCCAGGAGCTCAGAGTCTTCTCCATAGGAAAGTCAATTATTCATTCATTCATTCGGTATTACTGAGTGCCTCAGGGCCATGCCAAACACTCTAGTTTAGGTAAGCACAAATCAACCTAGAATTACAATACTTGCTAAAAACAGATGCTCAGGTAATAATGTATAATGGCCTTTATCTTAAAAGGTCCTTTTAGACAATATGGTAAGTGCTTACCTCTAGAGCCCCTTAAAGGCTGTGTAAACTTGAGCTAATTTCATAACCTCCTCAGGCCTTTGCTTCCAGTCTTAAAAAATGAGGCTAGGAATAGTATCTATCTCCTAGGGTTGCTGTGAGGACTAAGCAAACATATGTACAGTACTTAGGGCAGTGCCTGGCCCATCATAAGCACTGCACTTGTTGTTATTAGCGAGATACAGATTTACCGTGTGCCTGAAAGGCTACCGGATTCCTGACTGTAACAACTCAGCAAAGGATAGTAACTGCTCTGTAAGTTCTTGTTGAACAGAACTTCTTCAAGTCTGTTTCCCCCACCTCATCCCTGTAGACATGCCTAGAGTAGCCCCAGGTTCCTTTTCTGTCATACTCCTTAACTTTGAATCCAATGTTACATCAATTATTGTCCTTCGTCTCCTTCCCATTTGTTTTCCTTGGGGAATAAAGGAAGCTGACATCCTTTTACATCTCGGACCATCACAGTGATTTTTCATTGTTTGTTATTGGGAGAGTTCTTACCAATTTTACCTTTAAAAATGTTTTTATTATTTTTCTTGTTATCTAAGTAATATGTGCTCAACATAAAAACAATGCAAACGCACAGAACTTTGTAAGAGAAAGCGAATGGCCATCGTGATCCCACAGCCAGAGATAACCACTGCTAACTGCTTGTTACACATGCTTCCAGATTTCCACTAAGCATACATTTAATAGCATGTATGGTCAGAGACAAGAAAAAATGCAAATAAAAATGAGATCATAGCATCCATACTGTTCTGCCGTTTGCTTTTTTCACTTATAGATTTTGAATGTTCTTCCATGTACAAATAGATCTATCTTTTTTATATTAGTGGCTACTTGGTTTCCTTTTACAGATCTAGTATAGTTTAAGTTTCCTACTGGCTTGTTAGACTTGTACACCATTACATGTTTTTGTTATTACAGACAATGCAATAAACACCTGTACATGTATTTTTAGACACATGTATAAATATTTCTGAAATATATATTTTTTGCATATATAAGCCTGAAGTATAAACTCCTAGAGGTGGACTTAACTGGTCAAAAAGAACACACATACATATTTTTTCCAAAATTGCCAAATTGCCCTCCAAAAGGATTTACCCAATTTGTACTCAAGTGTATGTGAATGCCTGCTTCTCCACATTTAACTGTGTTCTAAGTATTACTTTTTTTTTTTCTTAGTTTATACCAATCTTGAAATCCTATTTCTCTCAAATCTCAAACCATAGTTTAAAGCCCCAGGAAGATCAAAACATGTAACAAAGTGTTCTTACAAACAGCAAAACATTCCAAACCAGTTACAATAGTGGGGTGTTTTCAATCAAACTATTACCCCACTAGATTTTAACAGTTTTAAAACTGTTCTAACGTCCAGAAGAGCAAATCTGGTTCTGTGATTAAATCGCTTAGTGCACAGCCCCTGCCCACATACCTCCTTCTCAGCTGGGTGTGTGGAATAGGAGAGGCTGCTGTTATGAGGGACAGGGCAAGGAAAGTGAGAAAGCAAGAGAAGGTCAGAAGGGTTCAAAATCTAGTGTCATGTGGTAATTCATCTAGGACAGTCCCTTGAGTGTGCTCTGGACCTCTGTTCATGCTCCTCCCTGCCACGGCTGGTCTTCTTTGCTTCCATGGCCTGATCAACAAGGGATCCCTTTCCAGGGTCGGTTCTAATCACCCTCTTCTCTCGGAAGCCTTTCCTGAAACTCTAGAAAACCACTCTTTCTAAGGCCTGTCTATATCCTATATCTAAACACACACACACCCGAGTACCTGTCACATTTTGTGCCACATGTTTACAAAAAACATGGGAACACGGAGTTAATGTTGACTGAACATTCACTGACATGGAGAGACCTTAACAGAGATGAGACTTTCCGTTGTTCACAGAAATGGGTGGATTCAGATAAAAGGAGATATTGAAGTATTGGGCTGAAGCCACTTGACTTGTTATAAAGCACCAATCCCAAACATCCCTCCTGGCTTTACTTGTTTATCCCTGCTTCTCCCCACGAGAAACAGGGGAAACACATTTCAATCTTACAACAAAAACAAGAGGGAAAACTATCAGGCTGGGGAACAGGACAGCCTTAGCAGGACAGTCCTTAGCAGAGGGCAGCCATTCACCTGCCGGCTTCAGGCACAAGATAAGTTTGGTAAAAAGGAATGGGGAAAAGAGAGTAGACTCGGATTAAAACAAGAACCGACTCTCCAATATATCTTTAATAGCAGAGACGGAACAAATGAAGTCGAGAAGCTATTCGTGCCAAGATAAAGTTGTGAGCGCCCCGAATCCGAGGCAAGTACTTAGCTCCTTAGACTAGAGCCTGCTTGAACGACTTTTACGCCAATTCCCCCCTACCATGTCACTGCATTTCTCCCCATGTCTTAATATCAGAGTTTTAGTCAAAAGGACAGACCCAGGAAGGGCGAAGGTTGCTGACCTTGCCCCGCTCCCTCCAGGCGACAGCGTCTGCCTGGCTCCGCGCCCTGCTCAGGTAGGCGTTTGACAGGTAAGTCTTCAGGCGACAGCGATCTTCCCCGCCCCATGCACCTGTTCGGCGGCCAGCAGCCTCCCGCCACCAATCCCCGACCCTGGGCCACCTAACTGGCCGCTAGCCCCCTACGGTGAGCTCGGCCCGCTGCGGAAGCGCCCCGACCCTCCGCGGGCGCGGCAGGGCGGCCAGGGGAAAGTGCTCGCCGTCACATGGAGGCCCCGGCCCGCCCCATTGGCTGTGGCCGAGCCAGTCGCGGCGCTCGCAGGCTGCGGTTGGTCCCGGAGCTGCAGCGCCTGCACGGGCCCGGAGTCCATGTTACGCTTTGTCTAATTCCCCCCGTTACAGAGTCATGTGCTGCTGCTCCCGTCGTCGCCGCTGCCGCCGCCCGTGGTGCCCCGGCTCCTCCGCCGCGCTTCGAGGTGGCAGCCGCGGGCGGGGCCTCGGGAGCAGGGTCCAGGGCGCCGCGCGCCTTCGCCGCCCCGGCGCGTCCCGGTGCAGCCGCCGCCCGCCGCAGGTGATGCCGCCACCTCCCGCCTCAGCATAAGCCGTGGCTCGGCGGCCAAGCTGCCCCGACTGCCCCCCAAGGTTAGTGCTAGCCTCGCCGGGGCCGGGGCCGCGCAGGTGGGAGCCGCCCCGGAGCCGAAGCGCGCGCCCCCGGCGCAGGCGTCCTGCCCCGCGGCCGGGAACTGGCAGCGAGGGGCAGGGGCGGTGGGGGGTGGGGGGGAGGGGGCGCGGGCGGCGCGCGGGGCCGCGCTGGGTTCCCGTCTGCGACCGCCCGGGCCCGGAAGATTGCGCCGCTCTGGGCAACTGGAGCGGCGGGCGCCGCCGAAGCCTCGGCCGCCGGCGGTGGGCCCTGAGAGAGGAGAGTGTGGACTGCCTCCCTCCAGCTCCCCCTCGCGCGCGCTCCCTCCCCTCGCCCCCGTCCGCGCAGTCGGGAGGGCGGGGAGTCCCGGTTTCGGCTCCGCTGATTGCTCCCGGAGGTGGGTGTTTGGTGTCTGGCCTTGCTGGCCGGGAGCCCAGAAGGTGAGCCCTTTAACTTCTCGTGAAACGCCTCCCCCTCGCCTGCTTCCCGCGCCGGGTGGGCTGGGCGGGGAATGAGGGCCGCGCCCCGCCCCCCGCGCCGGAGGGAGGGAGCCGGGGGCCCGCAGGTGCACCCTGCCCGCCGCGGGCCATCTCCGGGTTGGGTACCGGTATAATCCGCTTCTAGCTTGTTTGAAGGCGTGGGCACTTGGGAACTGGACTTCTGCTCGAATCCTGGCCAGGGGCTTGGGAAGGAGGATTGGGGGAAGTTGCTTACTGGAGGGTTGATAGAGGCCTTCCTCCTAATGTCCCCCCTCATTTGGGGTCTCCCGTGGGGATAACAAATTAGGCTTTTGGTTTTTTTGGAGGGCTGTTTTTTTTTGTTTTGTTTGGTTTTGTTTTGTTTTCTGTGTTGTGTTTCTTAAAAAGCCAGCCGCAGTGAAGGAGAGCTGCCGCAGGTCGAGGGAGGAGAGGTAGGTCCCTGCTGGAGAGGAAGAGGTGGGATTTGCGGTCCCAGTGGGTACGCAGCTGGGGGTTGTGTGGCAGAAGGTGGGGAGGTGAGGCTTCAGGACAGAAACAACGCGAAGGTGTGAGGGAGCGAGCGCTCAAGAGGTAGGCCGAGAGATGGGGAACAGTACTGGGGAGTCCTAGCCAATTGTGGGGCCCAACTTGAGCTACTTGGGCTCATACATGGCTCCTTCTGCTTTGCAAATTTCCTCCTTCTTCTTCCTTGAATTTCAAAAATATTTCTTGTTGGGCAAATCTGTGAGGATATATTTTGAAAGATAACTGAGTAAAAAGAGAGCAGGCTTCTGGAAACTTTCCTGAGCTTTGAAAATAAAATTCCATTCAGGCCACTCTTATTGAGCACCTATTTTGTGTTCTGTGCTGGACTTTGGAAGAGTCTGGACAGGCGAGGAGTTACTGTCTGCAGTAATTGTGACGGCTGTTTGCCTCATAAACAACCAAAGGGCACTTCCAAGTGCCAAGAATGACAGTGATTCAGACCTTCCCCACCAAAGCTTCTGGGACCCCCCCCCCCCCTCCCGCTCTTTACAGACCTGTGGGAAGAATCCATGGCTAGTAAAGGAGGTCCGTAGACAGCATTTCATTTTACTGTCCATAAATACTGGCCAAACCCCTGCCATCAGCTAGGAAAGGGTTAGAGTTGTCACTTCTCTTGTATTCCACATGAGTTGATTAAAATCCTGTTAAAGTGCAAAAGCAAGAGAGGAAAGATCCTGAGATGAGTTAAAATAAGGATCCAGCACAGTTGATTTGGAGTGTTTGGTCTCCGTAGGTTATTTAGGGAGTCTCCTGTAAAATGATTAGGTAATCCACGGAGCTGAAAGAAATGCAAATCTTGAATTGGCATGGTTTACTTACATATTTGAACATTTTATCTTAGGTTTGTCTCGTTTTTATTGACGGTGTGTGAGTGTGTACTTTGTTGATTAAAACTCAACACGTTAGAAGTTTGCAGAGGAAACTGTCCTTAGGTGACCCAGTCCCCCAGTTTCTTCTGTTACCACGTTGAGTAGTGTATGATGCAACAGTTAAAGTATTGAGCCATATTCATATCTTTTTCTCCTTGCCAAGGTTTACAGAATTCAAAAACTTGATCAACACTTTGCCGTTTTCCCTTCACTTTTATACTGTGATTAACTTTTTAAAATTAATTTCACAAAATGTTGATGTATTTGTCATGTCCTGGTAGCTAAACTGTATTGGTAGTTGTATGATGGAAGTTAGACTTGGTTCAGTCTCAGTAACACAGGTAAATTGGCACTATGTGTGAAGAAGTCAAAAGTTTTGTTCAAACTGTGTACTCATGATCACACATGCTCTTGAAATGGTAGTTGGTAAGGGATTTCACGTACTTTCCATACATAATTGGAGCTGATACTTGACATTCTAAGAAACACCAGTCACTTTATTGAGTGCCAGCAGCAAGCGGAAAACCAGAGTGGGCGTTGTGGTTCCCTAACAAGGAAGGAGAAGATTCTTGCACAAATAGAGGGCAGGTAAGACAGATACAAGTGAGGACACCACCAGAAGCATAGGATTGCATTTTTTAGGAGGTCAAGGAATACTGAAATGGAAAGGGTGTTTGGAGCCAGATAAAAGTATTGTGTGCTTTGGGGAAGGGGGAAGGAGCATGTTTTAGGGGAAGCAGTGAGCTTTGTCCCAAGTCAAATATAGTAAATAGGTTTGCCTGGCTGGAGCAGAGAACAAGACTGATGGAGTTAGGGGAGATCTAGTTGGTGGAAAACGTGAAACACAGGTCAGTGATGCTAATCATTTGCCTCAAGAAGAGTGGTTCTCAACAAGGGGTGATTTTGCCTCCCAGCAAACATTTGGCAATGTCTGGAAACTTTTTCTTTTTTTTTTTTTTTTTTTTTTTTGTCATAGCCGGGAGGCAGGTGCTACTGACATCTAGTGGAAAGAGGCCAGGGATCCTGCTGCACATCCATCCTGCAATGCTCAGGACAGCCCCTACAACAAAGAACTATCCCGGCTGAAATGTCAGTAGTGCCAGGGTTGAGAAACTCTGCTCGAGACAGCAAACGTTAGGGTCACCGTGAAGGAAAGTTACATCTCAGAATGGGCCTTGAAGGAGGTGGTTCTTGATTGGTGAGCGAGGACGTCAAGTTTGGGAGGCCAATCTAGGAGACCTCTGCTCTGCTCAGCCTGAAGTGAGTAGGATCTGGGCAAAGCCTAATCAGAAGAAAAGGGCATTTTTGAGAAATCATGGCAGATGAATTAGCAGGGCAGTATAATACTGGGTAGGTGGGGAATCTTGGAGTCAGAACTGGAATTTTACAGAGGTCCTGGTATAACTTCTTTAGTAAATTTTACACTTGCTAGACAGCCTCTGTTTAAACACCCCTAGAGGAAAGCCAGTCGGTTAAGCAACCGACTTCCGCTCAGGTCATGATCTCATGGTTTGTGAGTTGGAGCCCCTTGTCAGGCTCTGTGCTGATAGCTCAGAGCCTGGAGCCTGCTTCAGCTTCTGTGTCTCTCTCCCTCTCCCTCTCTCCCTCTCTCTCTCTCTCTCTCTCTGCGCCTCCCCTGCTTCCCCTGCTCACATTAGCTCTCTCTCTCAAAAATAAATAAACATTAAAAAAAATGTTTTTTTTAAATAACCCCTAGAAAGTACAGGGAACCCTGTAGTTAGGAAGACATGTCATTATATCTTTGGATTCCATGTGTGATTTTTATTTGAGCTGAAGGCTGCCTCCTCGAAACTGTTCCGTTGATTCTGTGCCTCTGGAACTTCCCATATCCAGAGGACAGCCCCTTGAATTCACAAAGACGGTATGATGTCTCTCTCCCCATTTCTCAATGCAAAATAGTCAACCTCTTCTCACAATCCTGTGTGGGACATGGTTTCTAGATGTCTTTTTAGTTTGTCAGCATCTCTCATGGAGAGTAATGGTATCTGGAATTAAATACGGTAATTGAGGTGTGCCTGGTCAACAGAGAGTATAGTAGGACAGCTTTTTTCTAAGACTAAGGCATAAACATCTACTTACTTTAATTTAAACAACTGTCTTTTTTTTTTAATTTTTTTTTTCAATGTTTATTTATTTTTGGGACAGAGAGAGACAGAGCATGAACGGGGGAGGGGCAGAGAGAGAGGGAGACACAGAATCGGAAACAGGCTCCAGGCTCTGAGCCATCAGCCCAGAGCCCGACGCGGGGCTCGAACTCACGGACCGCAAGATCGTGACGTTGCTGAAGTTGGACGCTTAACCGACTGCGCCACCCAGGCGCCCCTGCCTTTTTTTTTTTAAGTTTTTATTTTATTTTGAGAGAGACAGAGAGTGCACACACAGAGGAGGAGCAGAGAGAGAGTAAGGAAGAGAATCCCAAGCAGTCTCTGCGCTGTCAGCCCAGAACCCAACGCGGGGCTCGATCTTGATCTCATGAGCCGTGAGATTATGACCTGAGCCAAAATCAAGAGTGGAATGCTTAACTGACTGAGCTACCCAGGTGCCCCACAAAACTGCCTTTTTTTTTTTTTTTTAAATTTTTTTTTTTTTCAACGTTTATTTATTTTTGGGACAGAGAGAGACAGAGCATGAACGGGGGAGGGGCAGAGAGAGAGGGAGACACAGAATCGGAAACAGGCTCCAGGCTCTGAGCCATCAGCCCAGAGCCCGACGCGGGGCTCGAACTCACGGACCGTGAGATCGTGACCTGGCTGAAGTCGGACGCTTAACCGACTGCGCCACCCAGGCGCCCCTGCCTTTTTTTTTTTTTAACGTTTATTTATTTTTGAGAGACAGAGTGTGAGCGGGGGAGGGGGAGAGAGAGGGAGACACAGAATCTGAAGCAGGCTCCAGGCTCTGAGCTGTCAGCATAGAGCCTGATGTGGGGCTTGAACTCACGAACCGTGGGATCATGACATGAGCCATAGTTGGACGCCCAACCGACTGAGCCACCCAGGCATCCCCAAAACTGCCTTTTTTAAAAGACAGCACCTAGCACAGATTCACCTATAGATTCTGTCCAGTCAAACTGTCAAAACATCCAGATATGGTGTTGAGCTGCTGCGACCCTATTCATTGGGCAGATTTTTGTATGTGTAGGTGAGATTGAGTGGACGGTTTTTAGTTTTTGTCCCTGTTCAGTGGTATCCTATTTATTTTGGTCCAATCTCAGGCCTTTTGAGATTTTAAAGTCTTGATTCTGCCTTCTAATTCTATGAGAGAGGAGTAGAGGATGACTTTGCCAAAAGCTTTATAGTCACTTGTATTAATACTGCATGAAACCCAGTAGTTTGGCACTGCTGGTCCTATTTGAGAGCTGAGGTGTTTAGTGATGGAGGTAAATTCTAGGGGTCGATTGGCCCTTAGGTCAGGGGCTTCTAAGGAATCTATGTTTGTGGTCAGACTACATTGCATTTAGCTTTTGCAGATGTTTGCACCTGAGGTGCCCTTTTGAAATTATTTGAGTCAGTTGCAAGCTTCTGAAATCTGTACTCCATCCTCTAGGGTCTTTGTAATTCTGTTTAGACATCTGGAAGAGAATTTCTAATGTTCTGTGCAAATCTGAAGCTTACCAGATCAGAGTTGCTTTTGAAATTTGTGCGGACATAAATAGGATAACTGGTATTGAAAAAACCACGTATGAACGTGGTTCCCACTCGGGCTAAGCTTTTTTTCCTTTTCTTTTTGCTAGTATGCTCAAAATACTTAATTAGTGACAGGTTTACATTTGGGGCAGGAGAGAGGATTAGGGCTTAGAAACAAGCCCTTTTCCCAGAACTAGGGTTTAGCTTGTCATTGGTGTAATTTCATACTTACCAGATTTCACGTGTCTTCACTGAAATGACATTAGGAAATTACCACGCTCAGATGTCTTTTGAAGCAGGCAGTTCAGAAAGCGTAAGTAACTTAGTGCCAAGTTCTTCAAATGTTCTAGATCTATCCAATAAACTAGATTTAAACAAATGATTTGGTTGGGATGGTAGCCATCCAACAGTTTTGAGAGTGTTAGAACAAAATTCCAGATCTTGTAGCTAACAAGTACAGCCTCTTTGTTATGAATATCCATCATGCCCTGATCCCCTGCTGGTGTGTTGTCTGTCCAGATGGTCTGTTCGCTCTCACTTCTGTTCTGGTCCACATGGGAAACCTCTCCATGTCCTTTGGAGGTGAGAGATATTCCTGAGAGCAGAAGGGATGTTTTGTGAAGGTGTGAGATTTCTTGAGAGGGAAAATATTTGAAAGCCCTTAGGTATTGTCCTTGTAGACTTTCAAAGGCTATACCGAACTTGAAGCCACCTTGGAATTAAAGATGTGAAGTATCATTTTGAATAGAAAGGTAGAATTTTGTAGATGGAAGGTATCAACACTTGAATTTTGTATCCATAAAATCGAGGAAATCCAGGCCCAGGGAGGTGATGTGATTAGCTGTAGCTTACCCAGGAGGTGACAGAGCAGGCATTAGAATTCATCTGCCTTAAAGACCACAAATAGAGGCTAAGGATAAGGATTTCTCCTCTGCTTGAAGGTGTGTAAACAGTGGGTCCCTCAGGCCTTATTTACATAATTGATCCAGAAGAAGGAGCACACAGTGGAATTTCTAAGTTTACAGATGACAGCAAGCTCTTCTGAATTATGAAATAAGTAACCAATGGGGATTTACTCCAGGGAAACCGTATTAGGATATATGAGTCATCAGCAGATTTGCAGGTGAGTTTCTCTGTGGGCAGTGTGAGGTCAGGTACTTAGAAATTATGGAACTGTCATAGGGTGGGTGTTTTGCTGCAAAACCCAGGAAAGGACTTCAAAAACACTTTCACAGTGTTGTCCCAACTTGCTCTTGCAGGTTAAAAAAGGCAGGAAATGCTAAGCTTCATACAAAAGATTTTGGAAACGAAACAGAAAATCTTATTTGATTTTCCACTGTGCTTTGTTCAAAGCATGGGCACTGGTCTTTAGGAAAGACCCTGGAGCTGGAACGACCAATGTAATGGTACCTAGAAAATGTAGACATTCCTGCTAGAACGGAAGCTCCAGGAGGACAGGGCCTTCCCCGTCTGTTTTTTGATAAAAATATTGGGATTTAATAAAATAAAAAATAATGGGATTTTTAGTATCTGGAAAGAAGACTGCAAGGAGATATTATTGAAACCCATGAAACCGTTAGGATAAGGATAGAAGAACCTGATTGTTCCCCTAATCCCAGCAAACCTGAATGTGGTATTTCAGTTGCCTGCTTCCTTGTCTCCATGGTCCAGTACTTGTCAGTGTGGCAAGGGCGGGGAGATATCTGTATTGTTCTGCACTGATTTCCTAGTGCCTCATGCATGGCATGTCCTCTGTTCATATCTGTTGCCAGAAGGAATGCATGAAGAGGTATACGTTAAAGCTTTATTATACGCAAGTTCAGGATGAAGGCAAAAAAATGTGGCACCAGTTTTCTCAACCCTGGCTATCATCAGAGTCAGTCTGGGGAATATTTTTAAAGTTGCTCAAGCCCCATCTATCGAATCAAAATCTCCGGGGAGTGGGGGCGGGGGGAGTTTCGTGTTGAAACGAGCTCTCCTCCACCCCCCAAGTGATTCCATGTGTAGAGCCAAGACAGAACCACTCACTGTCTTTTGTACACAGAAGTCTGGGTACCCACTGAAGACAAAAGGTTTTGAAACATTCGTGGCTGACAGGCTCACAGTTAGTTACTAAGACAAAGAACTTTAAGGATACATCTGTGTCCTTGGAAGGTGATGACCAAGGCAGTGGATGGTTCACAGGGTGGCCCGTGGTGTTTTCATGAGGTGCTGCATCCCCAGACTGGATGGCATAATGAGCCAACTTGCAGTCTGTTCCTGAGCAGTTGTTTCCAGGTTCCATGGTGACAGTTGCACCAGCCTGTGGGGTAAAAGAGTAAAAGCAATGCGGCAAGCTTTTGAGTTTTGATTTTAATGCTAAGTTTATTCAATTTCAAAGGTCTTTTTAAAAAATCTTGGGTACTTCCTACTTTGAGGTGTTAATTTTGTTTCCTCTTGTGAAGGATGGCGATGATCGCTTTTTTGAGGTCATCTCTTGGTCACCCAAACCCTGGCAGTTTTATGACAGCCTTCCTGTAAGATTCTACTGGTCTATGAAATCAAGTGTGGGAGCTACTACTGCTGAGGTTTTCAAGATGTCCCTATCCTCCTGTTGACACCTGCTGTTGTGAAGGCTCACAGATATCCATGTTAGATGCCATTATGAACATTTCTTAAAACCCTTTTTTACTTTCCTCTTCTGCTTGCTGGTAATAGTTAGGAACACTGCCAAGGAAGGCTTCACTTCCCCAGCAACCCATAAATTCCATTGCTAAATCTTAGCATCAACAGATCACCAACACTGCAATAAATTCTACAAAGGAGGGAGAAGAAAGGAAGCGCAAGACCACCCTCCTTTCTGATGTTGACCACCAGAAAGCACCAGATCTCCAGATCTCATGCAGTGGAGACAGGACACATTCATGCCATCCCACTGTGTATGAAATACCATCAGTCAAAATCCTTTTTACTGATTGTTCCAAGCTTAGTTCTAAGAGATATTTAAAAATTGAAATTGTGTGGAAAATGGTCTCCATGATGCACCCCACTAAATAAGCTTTTAAAATCAATTTATTATCAGATGTAACTAGTTTTGTTTTGTTTTTTTAACTTAACTGGTCAAGAAGTAATTGGACAATGTGTGGACTACCCCAAATTAATACTAACAACTGTTAATTAGGCATTTTCTGATTGTCCAAATGTATGCCCTGAAATTTACATGCATTCTCATGCCATCCTCGAAGCAATCCTGAGTGGAAGGTAGACTTACATCCTACCTTACAGATGAGGTAACTGGGGCTTCAGAGGTTATGTGATTTGTAAAAAAAATCACACAGAAATGGTGGAAGTGGAATTTGAAATTAGCCTTGTTATTTCAAAGCCCGTTCTCTTATCTACTGTTCTCATTACTCTTGTATTCTTTGTATTCATTTTATAATACCTATTCATATTCTTGCCAAAAACAAAAAACAAAAAACTCCAAGAAAGAGAATGGGATTTTGAGGTCTAGAGGGACCTCGCAGCTTGTCCAGGTCATGCTCCTCATTCAGGGGTCAGATCTGAAATGTGGGGACAGAGGCCATAGAGAGTTGAGCCCCAGTGACACCTGCATCTTCTGTTTTCTAGGACAGTGTTCTCGCCAGCACACAGGGTTTTAGAAAATAGCAACCAAAATAATACCATTTGAGTGAAACTTTACCCTAGAATTGAAAGGGTAATTTAAAAGCACTTGTTTTGGTGACTTCTCTAGCCCTATTCTGTTTTGTCACCAGTGTTGGTGATGGAATGCCACTTGTAATAGTACATACACATTAAGCACCCTTCTCCTAAAGAGATCAGCCTTACAGTAACAGCTGGACACAAATATGTCAAGATGTAGCTGATATTTATTAAGGTGTTATACCCAAGTGCTCGCTGAACAACTGCTATCACAAATATATGCAATTAAAAAAATAATCATATCTGTATTCCTCTAAATAGACCATGAATCAATATCCAAATATCTATATCCTGTATTTATATTGTCTTAATATAGATTTATTATGATCAAGCATAAGTATTTCAGCGGAGTGAATTCATCCTGCTAGAATCTCTCCTTTCACGGTTTTTTCATACTAGCATTTGACCACTAATAAAGTACAAATTAGGAAATGGTCTGCAGTGTTAACACAGATTGCACAAATGCACCCCTTCCTATACACACAGGTACAGAGAGGGAGGGACACTTTTCTCTCTCTTTAGCCTAGTTCTTTTCAAATATTTTTCTATTATGGGGCATTTCCCATTTCTCTTGGTTCTAAGTTCTTTTCCTTATAAGTTATTTGTACCTGGCAAAATCTGTATGGAGCCAAAACTGGGTAATTGCATCTGTAGTTTCTGCACTAACTAGAGGGAGCATTAGAGTGGATGGTAGCTTTGCCTCGGTTCTCAGGCAAATACTAAGCACTGCCTGCAGCAGGCCTCAGGGAAGATGATGTGCAGCAGCTGGTCTTCAGCCTCAGGGTAGGGTGGCCAGGAGGGAGGGGGCTGGACCTGGGCTGAACTAGAAAATGCAGGTCTGCCTGAAGGGGCTCTGTTTAGCTGATTTGTTCAGCAGCCAATTGTTGGCCATATGGGAATGTGGGCAAGTCTTGCCAGATCTTCTGATTTTTCACCGTAAGCCAGAAAATCTGGATTATTACTTTAAAATCTCCTGATTTTAAAAGATCAGCTAACTCAACATTTTAAATAAGAACTTCCTGCCGACCAAACAAAATGGCTTTGTGGGCTGAGATACAGCCTGCAACCTTAGGCCCTTAGAGATGGATAGCCCTAAGGGGCCAGGTAAACAGAAGCATAAGATGTGAATAAAACCACAGCACACTTGGCAAATCAGTTTAAGTGGAAACAAATCAAAACTTGATTTCATTGCTTTGTGCTTCGCACCCCCCCCCCCCCCCGCCGCCACCCCCCTCCCTGGCCATGTACACATAAAGCAGAAAAACTCAAAAGCCGCATACTTTCAATGATGGTAACAGTTTCTGCCCTTTAAATTTGGTATGTTTGAAGTGAATGCATTTGAAGGGTTGTCTTGCTTGAGGAGTAACAGATTCAGGGAGAACTGTGTAGTTTGGGAGGGAAGGAGCTAGGCAAAAGTGATTCAGAGCTGGGGGCTGAGGGGGCAGGTGGGCCGAAGAGCAGAGAATGAGGGGTGAGTACCACTTGGGAAGTGAAGAAAGAGATCATCTACCCCCCAAAGATAAGGGAAGAGGAACGTTTATTTATATCTCAAAATTGATTTGGGGGTGATAGGGAAGACAGGGTTAGGAGAGTCCTTACCTAAGAAAGGGAAAATCATGACCTGATACATACTGAGAAGTAGTGTGGGATCTCTGTGGGTGGGCAGAGTGCCATTCTTTCGCCATTGCTAGTGTGTGCGCATTAATTTGTGTTGTGGCTTCTGCAAAAGGAGAACCGGAGTGAGAAGTAAGGTGAAGGGTTCATGTGAGAAGGGAGAATAGAATGTAGAAGCAGAAGAGGACACTGCACAGCAGCCAGTACCAAAAAGGAAACCGGGAAAGCGTTTGCATTGCAGAAAGTTGGCTGTGTTGGGATCCAGAGCCAGGTGGCCCCCCAGCTCGCACGCGGCTCCCCGGGGCTCCAGCTTGTTTTGCTTGTGGAGGGCTCGCGTGCTCAGCGTGGCTTGCGGCAGCCCCCACGCCCCCGCGTGTGAAGTTAGCGACAGCACGACCGCATCTGCCCAGTCGGGGCTTGCTGCTGGGGAACAGTGGAGGCTGACTTGCCACCCCATCTCCCGGCTGGGTGCCTCCATGCAGGACACGACCTCAGACCTGCACTGTGACCCCCACTAACGCTGCCGCCTGGTTTATCTGCTCTTCTGGGGAGAAGCCTTCAGTCGTTCGCCTAGAATAGGTCGCACAAATGCCCTCTCTGAAAGTGGAGAGGTTCAGATAGGTGACACTTTAGCCGATCTCTGTTGGTAGCGGAGGCTAGACTCCTAGCCTGAGAGGGGGATTTTTAAAAGCATTGTTCTCTTAATCATCCCGAGCATAGCACATTGTTCCTGGAATTTCAGCATTTTCTGGGAAAGAACTCTTTTGATTCATCAGCAGGTTCTATTCCAGTCCTTAGGACTGTCATCCCTGGGTGAGCTGAACCATGTCCTTCTCAGCTGGTGAAACTTTAAATTTTTAACACTTTGGTTGCTTTCAGAATAGAAGACCCATTTTAAAAATGTGCCCTCGCATCAGGGTAATGCAGTGAAGGTCTTCGGGGTTTTTTCTCCTTATGGAAGCCAGTTTGTAGGATTGAGAGAATGGGTGCAGATTTCCTTGCACTATTGCTGGGAAAAAGAACAGTTCTTCAAATTCCACCGTTTGTTCTTCCAGTGCCTCCAGTCCACAGACGGGAACCCAGAAAGATCCTATCAGGAAGTGAAACTCGTAAATAATCTTTGTGCTGGTGTGGGGCATCATGGATCAACAAATGGGACAAGAAGTCTTCTTGAAACTTCTTATGAAATACACTTTGAAAAGAACACAGTCTTAGCGATTCTCTTCTGGAAATAATAATAGGAAACATCTATGAAGTACTCACACGCACCTGGCACTGTTTGGAGCACTTTGCATGTAGTAGCTCATTTGCCCCTCACGACAGGCAGAGTGCCCCAGTGTGGACGCACTTCCCCGTGACCGTGGGCAGCAGTCAAGGAGCTCGGGCGTGTATTGGCGGTAGTAGCAGGGCAGTGATGGGAACCGAAGCCCTTGCTGCTTCAGGATCCGTCCTTTCAAGGATTGCATTACTGCCTCTCGCCCTCTCTCCCGGCAAGGACCTCAGATTGGCGTTAGAAACTCTTTTGCTTTCCACATTACCTCAGCTTTAAACTCAGGATCAAGGTGGGATTTTAAAAAAGAATGAGTATTATACTCCTTCCCTAATTGCTCCTCCACAAACAGAATGAACAGAGTTGTCAGGAGCTGTTTCCATCCAGGAACAGAAAGCTGAAGATCTTCCTGAAACCATGTGCTAGCATCTTGGACCGCTCATCCTCGGGGCTGCTGTTGGGGCCTTGCTGCTGTCACAACCCTCACTCTTGGCACCAGAATCGTTTTTAAGAGCACGAAAGCTGTTTTATGTTTACCTTTACAACTAGTGGGTTTGGAATGCTTCTGAGAACCCTAAAAAAAAAAATTGTTTTTCACACTTAATGTAAGGCAGTGGGAGGTCCATGAGTCTGGAGCTTAGGGACTTGAGTTCTGGTCCTCGCCCTTTCTTCTACTGACCATGTGACCTTGGATTTCACAGGACTTGGATTTCATCCTCTTGGGAGTGATGGGGGTGAATAGTGGCAATATGACTGGTTTCGTGAGGGTAAGGTGCTATTATACAGGACGGTAGTTTATCAACAACAGTAGTTGTGTGTGTTAGGCAGTGACTGGACCAGTGTGTCCTTTGTGAGCCGTGGAAGTCATTTTCCATGGGTGAGCAGTGAGGTGGATGCTTGGGAGTACTTGGGAAGGTTTGTGTTGATCTGAACTTCTTCCCTTTCCTGTTCTTCCCTTACCTGTGTTCTAGTGTGGACGATAGTGTGGGTGTGGACTCAGTTTCTGGCCCAAACTCCATTTCCTTGGCTTTTCCCCCTCCTACTTTGGGCTCGCCTCCAGTTTGCCTACAAAGTACTGTTTGTTGTGAGGGTGAAGCGGGCGATTCTGGGCAGCGACACTGTGGCTGCAGGCAGTTACTGTAGTTCAAAGCAAAAAGCCAGGCTGGAGTAGGAGGGACACTGACAGGGCTTGTGCATTAGAATTTCGTACATTGGTTTTTGAAGGAAAGAAAGGGGGATAAGACATGACTTGTCACTAGGAACGTTACGAAATGCCCTTCCTAACGGAACAGAATTGGGTGAGGAAAAGAGGCCTTTAGGAAATCACTGCCTATTACTCTGAAAGCAAATGATTTTTTTTTTTTGTTTTTTTGGTGAAAGCAAATGCTTTTTGAGCAGTGTGTCTTGTGGTACATTCTAGTAGGATACAAACAAAAATTAATAATAAAAAATAATAAAAACAGGTGTCATTTTGGTGAATTTTTAGGTGGTCCATATTGAGCCAAACATTTTTCATGTTTTATCCTCACTTCAGTCATGGAGATAGGTATCATTTGTTGTTGCTGTTCCATTTCAAAGATTACAAAATTGAGGCTCACTCTGTTTAAATAACCTAGCAAGGGTCTGGGCACCTGGGTGGCTCAGTCAGTTAAGCATCCGATTTTGGCTCAGGTTATGATCTCACAGTCTGTGAGTTCAAGCCCCACTTTGGGCTCCATGCTGACAGCTCAGAGCCTGAAACCTGCTTCAGATTCTGTGTCTCCGTGTCTCTGCCCCTCCCTGCTCATGCTCTGTCTCTCTGTCTCTCTCTCAAAAATAAATAAAGATTAAATAACATACCAAGGGTTACAGTGCTAGTAAGTACCTGGAGGAACTAAACTTTGAACCTGGATCTGTCTCTCATCCACAGAATGAAACGAGTTACATTTCCCTCCTGCTTTCAGGGAGGAGACCGGTGTGTGAACAGTGTAGTATAATTGAGCACAGTGTGCATGCAGTATATACCGTAACCCCTGCATGAGCTAAAGCTTTTGGACATTTGCTTGGAGGAAAGAGAGACTGATTTTTTTTTTTTTTTTTAGTTTTATTTATTTACTTATTTTGAGAGAGAGAGAATCCCAAGCAGGCTCCGCCCTGTCAGCACAGAGCCTGATGTGGGGCTCGAACTCACTAACTGTGAGATCATGACTTGAGTCAAAACCAAGAGTCAGACGCTTAACTGAGTGAGCCACTCAGGTGCCCCGAGACTGTAAAGACCAGCGAAGATTTCATACACACAGAAGAATGGTTTCAGAAAGGACCTTGAAGGATGCAATAGACTGGGACCGTCAGGGTGGGTGTGGTGAAGTATGGAAATGAAAAAGGAAGTATGCAGTGTGTTTGAGGGAATTGATGCTGTGACAGAGTGAGAGATGTGGGAGAAGGGGAGAGCAGAAAAGCAGTTTGGGACAGGTTACTGAGGGCCTGGAGTGTCCTGCTACAGAATTTGGACTTCGTTCCATTGCCTTTGAGGTTATTCCACTAAAGGTTCACGAGAAGGGACTTTATTTGCTCTAGTCTCTGACTTCATCGATGGTAGCGTGAAGAGAGGAGTAAATGTCTGCAGCAGGGATTCCCCAACTGAGCTGCACCTTAGGTCACTGTGAGTTCCTTAAATGAACAGAATGGCGCACTCACCCCCAGCAGTGATGCTGATGGTGTAAATCTGGGGTGTGGCCTGGCCTGGAGGATTATATTCGAAAGGTGCTTCTGAGTGCAGCCAGATCCAGGAATAGGTCCTGTGGGCATTAGAACATCGGGAACTGGGGCTGTACTGAGCCCAACAGTCATTGTGTGGATAATTTTGAAACGACGCGAGGGGGCCAGTAATCAAACCTTGGAGAAGATCTGTCTTATATGCTCTATAAATCTTAAATAATCTCAGAACAGGGTCATTTCCACATAAATTTTCCCATTCATGTCTAGAATGTAGTATGGCTCTAATCTTTATGCCTGTGTGTTCTATTTGCCCTTTTTCTTTTATTTAGAGGGAAATGGAATATGTAGGATTTTCTCGGTGACTGTTCATCAGCGCAGTCTCTCAGGATGTGAGTTCTGGAGTCCACTGCCTCAGGCAGGGTGGCTCAGTGCTCACAGTTCACTTCAGTCTCTTAGGAGTTGGCCGAAATGCTGCTCACTTGTCCATTTCCTGGGACCCAGCCTGAACCGAAGCCTTTTTTTCCAAATGTTGCAGATCTCCCTTACTCCCCTTTCTTGAGTTCTAAATCAACTATTGACGTTTAAAGTTTAGTTTCTGCTGGGAACGCAAACAGTTCTACCAAGGGAGAAGCGATTTCTCAAGATTAAAGAAATTTGAAATTATAATTTATGCTTAAAAAAATAATGTTAGTCCAAGTTTTAGCTCTCCTCTCTCTTCCTTCTCTACTGTTCTTTATCCTGCCGGGTGTCTGCAAACCATTCTCATGACCTCCTGCCTGTGTGGCATATTTGTAGTGGGGCCAGATTATACATACACCACTGACTGACTTTTTCATCCGACCTCCAAATTCAGCTTTCGAGCCCCTTCGTTTCTTTGAATTTTGCTAACAAAGTCTTCTTGTTGAAAGGAATATTATTTCTCATGGAACTGTATTGATGGTGTGTGGAATAATAGGAGCATGCTTTTTAAAGTTCAGACCTAAGGCCCCCAAATCCTAAACCTCTCCAATTCGCTGTTGCTTTATACTTAGCTCAGTGTTGGCATTTCAGGTCTAGAGGTGGTTAGCGCCCATCGGACATCCCAGCCCCTCCCTGAAAATTAAAAGGAGCACAAAAATGAAACTGAATTCCTTGTTTTTCTTCACCCCTCGGTTAATTTAACGGACTCCATTGGCTCGCCCTCATTTGCCCTTTTTACACCTCCCAAATTAATGTTATGTTCGCATTTGATTATAACGGTGTGAGTAATTTCTGAGTTGCTTTTGAAAACTGTTCCTTACGGTTCTTTTCTTCACCATACCAGTAGATCCGGCCAGTGTTTTTCTTTCTAGCTGCTTAACGGGTGGTTCTTGTTGCCACATAAGTTTCAGTTGATTTAGTGATCCTGATTTCATGGCACACTGTATCAAATGCTTCAGAAAGATCAAAGTACACGGGGATCCTTGGATTCCCTTCCGTTGCTAACTCACTTGTGCTGTAGCCAGGCAGTCCTGGAGCCTCGCAGTCCAGGATTCTGCTCAAGGCGAGGAAGCAGCTCTTCTCCCTGGCTTTTCCATTCTGCAGATATCCTTTCCTTTCCTGCATTCATTTATTTAGCAACATGTAGTGGGCTGTGTATCTCTGAGCCCCTTCAACCACTTTTTGCTGCAAAAAGGAAAAACTCTGAGCCTTTCATGTGCCATACCCATGGGACTATTCTCCCCACGAACTTTCATGCTGGAAACAACAAGCCCCATCTAATTGTACCTTATTGGTAGTAAAATGTGTTGGTTAAAAGTAGACTCTGTGGCCAGCCAGGCTGCCCGAGTTCTGCTATTTGCTAACGGTGTTACTTTGGACAAATTGTTATCTTTTTGTCTGTTTCCTGATCTGTAATACAGAGGTAGTGGTAATTCCTACCTCATAGGGTTATCAGGAATAATTGAGTCAGTGTATGTAAAGTGGCTAAAATTTGTTTAGTTAGGTTTAGTTTAAACATTGGTAAATAATCTTTCAGAAGTTTATAATAACATTTCTGAGTTTTCTAGGCATTTTGTTACTCTTTTGTGCTGTTTGCCTTAGCCATTCCATTACAAGCAAAGGAAAGAAAATTAAACTATCCGATTTTGCCACCTTAGGGTTATTCATAAATTGCTTTTTTTCCTTTAAGATTCCATTATAATAGGGGCACCTGGGTGGCTCAGTTAAGCTTCCGACTTCAGCTCAGGTCATGAGCCACATCAGGCTCAATGCTGACAGCTCAGAGCCTGGAGCCTGCTTCAGATTCTGTGTCTTCCTCTCTCTTTGCCCCTCCCCTGCTGGTGCTCTGTCTCTCTCAAAAATAAACATTAAAAACATTAAAAAAATTTTTTTTATGTTTTCATTTTTGAGAGAGAGACAGAGCCTGAGCAGGGGAGGGGCAGAGAGAGAGAGACACAGAATCTGAAGCAGGCTCCAGGCTCTGAGCTGTCAGCACAGAACCCAATTCAGGGCTCGAACTCATGGACTGTGAGATCATGACCTGAGCTGAAGTCTAAAGCGTAACCGACTGAGCCACCCAGGCGCCCCATTAAAAAGGATTTCTTTATAATAGATAATTGAGAATTGATATATTCACTAGAACAGTGATGTATGTGAATTATTCCCTCTCAGCTCCTATAATTTGGTACCTTCAGATGTGTACAGATGTTTATGATGTTTATGTATTTTTTAAATCCTTTTTAAGAACACGATTTTGTTGGTAGTGTAAGTTTTATTTGTTTGACTTGTTAGGAGCAATCCTTTTAAGTTGTTGGATTTTTCATATATTATTTTTTAAATGGATGCACAAAGAGAATTAAATTTTTTTAAGACTTTGTTTTTAACTAAGCTCTACACTCAACGTGGGGCTCAGACTTAAAACCTCAAGATCAAGAGTCACATGCTGGCCTGGCTGAGCCAGCCAGGCGCCCCTAAATATTTTTTTTAATAAGGAAGCAGAAATACTCACTACAGAAGATGAATAGACAAAACGTGCCTTCCAAAGAAAAATGTCTTATAGGGCAGTGTTTAGTCTACGCCATACACATCACAGTCAGCAGTCAGTAAATAACCCACGGCTGTCCACGGCTAACAGTTTGTGCCAGAACCATTTTGAATACTCTTAACTTGTGTACAGGTATTTGCATTTAGTCAAACTCAGGTTGTTTCTTGCTATTCTTTCATACTTATGCTCTTTAAGTGACTGCCCATCAGCCAGGATGGCCTACTTTACTTATATATTTCCATACTAACTGAAGAATGAGAGGGAGACTAGGAAAAAATGTATTGAAATTTTGATCATCACAGTTTGACCTGTAGATCTGTCTTCTTTATTATTTCATGAAGTAATATTCAGCCACAGCCCACGAGCATATGTAACCTAATTTGTATGGACTTGCATTGCCAGGGTTTAGAATGAGTTGGCCTGTTGCAAAATACACATTTACAATTTACACTTTACAAAAATTTGGCAAGGTGATGAAGCCACATGATGCAGCTAAGAGAACATTACAAGTTGGGTTTGAAAAGTAAGTAAGAGTCTTCTGAGTAAAAGTTGTGTAGCACAGAACTATAACTCCACAGCCAAAAAGGCACCCACTCGTTTCTCTTTAATTAAAAGGAGGAAGTTCAGACCCAGGGTGAGTTTTAGCTCCATTACCTGCTGCTTTGAGAAAATGACTTAACATCTGTGAGCCCCACTGCTTCTTCTCACATAGGGTTAGCGACCCTTCCCTGTAAAGGCAGTTCTGCAAATTCAGTGAGGCAGGGCATGTGAGGGCCCCCAGGTCAAGTTCCTAATTCTGTGCAGCCTGGGTGAGTTCCTATGTGTGATTGGAAGCCTGTGACCCTGGGGCACTGGGCTGAGAGGTCTACCAGCCCAGGTCTAGAGTCACCCTGGCCCTGTGTTTCTCCTCTGTGGCTGGCTTTTCGAAGTCCTGCCATGGGGTGCTCCAAGCAGTGCTTTCCTTCTCAGCTCCTTCAAAGCCAGGAAACCCCTGTGCCCAGAAGGGACCCTAAACCATCGTGCAGGCAGAATTTTTTAAAATGGCGTGTACCCCTTTACTACATTTCTGCCGTGGGAAATGACACTCTGGCTCCTGGAAAATGGCTCATACCCCTCTGTGGGTAGATGCCAGTCTAGCCAGCCAGTTGGCTCCGAGGACGTCTTCCTTGAAAGCCGTGGCCCAGGTTCTGCAAAGGCTGGGAGGTGAGTGTGAGTGCCAGAGACCTCCTTCACCGAAAAGCCTGTTCCAGGTGCCATCCTGGAAGTGCAGACAGACAAGGACACTGACTGAAGGCTGCGAGTACAGAGAGAGACCGTCTCTTAGGTGACCAGACAGCTTGTCAGTTTTCTTTTTCTTGTTTGCAAAATCCAGCCATAATAATGACCAAGAGTCCTCATACAAAGAAATCTGTGGCAAACATTTTTAACCACCAAAGTAAGGTCTTTGTCTGTCTTTTTTATGATGAAGGAAGATAAGCAACATCATTTGAGACATGAGTTTATCATCTCCTCCTCCACACCTCTTAGTCCTCAGAGAAGCTGTCTCTCGTCACTTACTTTGGAGCTTCCAAAATGGCTTTCACAATGTTGCCATCTTCATCCATGGACTGTCATACCTAGGGAGTGGAGACTCTCAAAATGAACTTCCAATATCCTTCCAAAATCAATTTTATCTCTTGTGGCATGATTTGTACCTACCGGGGAGCATATTTTTTCTCTTCCTAGGAGGTTGTGATATACATAATGTGTGTGTGTGTGTGTGTGTGTGTGTGTGTGTGTGTGTGTGTGTGTGTGTATTTATTTCTCAACAGGTATAAGGTAGAAACACTTTTCCATGAAACACAGAAACACAGAAGGTGCAGGAGAATAGCTGAACAATGGGAAAGTATGATATGGTACTTAGACCTTGTGGCTCTTAGGAAGCATGTGTGGGACTGATGCAGTCATAGGAGTGTTGTATGTATTATCCAAACTGTAAACTTTGGGATCCATGCAAGTTAATTTAAGCATGTTTCCTTTGGATTTTCTTAGGAATTCACTTTTTCTTCAGAGGTTTTCCTTCTAGGCTCTTGGAGTCCTAATGAGTAACAGAAATGAAGGCAGGGATACCAAAATGTATTGTATTGTATTGTATTGTATTGTATTGTATTGTATTGTATTGTATTGTATTGTATCTATTTTATTTTATTTTAATGTTTATTTTTGAGAGAGAATACACACACATGAGTGGGAGAGGGACAGAGAAGAGACAGAAGATTTGAAGCAGGCTCTGCACTGACAGCAGAGACACCCACATGGGGCTCGAAATCATGAACCCTGAGATCATGACCTCGGTCAAAGTTGTGCTTAACTGACTGAGACACCCAGGAGCCCCTAAAAATGTATTTTAAAATAGAATTGTGTCCTCAAAAACATGGTAACATTGACAGTTTTTTTTTTAAATGAGAGAGAAGTGAGAACAGTTCTGAGCTACGTGCCTTCCTTTCTGTTGCCTTCCCACCGTGTATTTTATGGAGGGGGGGATATGGTAGTGCTTTGGGAAAAAGGATGAAAGACATGAAGAGATCTGAAAAGAGATGAAGAATTGACAAGTCTAGGGAGGCAAAGGACTGGGAGAAGGAAAAGGTGGCAGCCAGGGCCCAGCGGGACCCTAAAAGGATGCTGAGACCCCCTCAGAAGTTTGTAGTGACAAGCCCTCATTAGACTGGGCATTCCTGAAGGATGGGGATGTATCTCTGCCCCCACCCAGCCCCCGCTGCCCCTCTTGAACTGCTCTTGCGGCGCACCTGCGCACGCTCCTACTGCCGAGTGTGCTCCTTAGGGAGGGGGCAGGCAAGGGCAGGTGAGATGCAGTTCATCTGGAGACAGGATAAACTTTCTCCTTCACTCTCTGCAGGTGCCTGGGGTCTTGCCATTGCCAAGATTCTTAATCGCCTTTCTATATGTGCTCTATTTCTTGGCTTGTCAGGAGGGCAATAGCATACTATTACAGTGTGAGCTAAGCGCTGAAGCAGAGAGGAATAGAAAAGGAGAGAATTTCAACAGTTTCACTCAAAGCTGAGGTCATGTGTATGTTGTTTTATTTTCCCTCTTAAAAAATCCCAGTTAGAGAAAAAGAATTCAGGGAACAAATATTAGTCAGCTGATTAGGTTCTGAACTTGCACAGACTTTGTACCTTGGCATAAGAGTGGCTATCTCTCTTTTGAGAGAACCTTTTGAACTTTTGCCATTGAGTAATTCTGAAAAGGCTGAAAGAGCCAGTCGTAGGCACTGGGGAAGAGCACCGTGTCCTCTGCTTGGGTAATAAAGGTACTTATTATTGAGGTGGGTAAGGACCCTAGGTAGTCGAACAGGGTGATAGCATGTAAATTGCAGAATCATTTAGAGATGAAGAAATGGATCACAGATGGTCACTGGGCTTGATTTGTCTCCCAGGATTCACTATTGTTTTGAGAATTAGCAGAGTGTAGAGGAAATGGCCCAGATTTTATACTTAGGAAAGACCTGTTATTCAGCTCTCCATTTGACCACTTTCTAGCTGAGACGTAAGGACAGTTACTTAACTTCTCTGACCCTATTTCCTCAGTTGGGAATAGGAGAATAGGACATTCATAGATCTGTTGGGAAATGTTGAAACTAAGAGCTGATTAAAATGAGATGCTGTCTAGCCAAGAGTAGGAACTTAATGTCCATCAATTTCTACTTCAGTCAAAATTTGGCTTTTTATATAGAATAATTGTCCTACTCTCCATGTTGAGGTTTGAAACATGAATAAATTTTATTTAAGCCATCAGCTTGCGATAAAAGGAGCTGTTTATCCAAGACAGGCCTGTAAGTACCTTGTAACCCAAGAGATTTGTGTGCAAGGACAGAGAGGGTACAGATGAAGCCATCCACATCTGGAATTCCAGAAACCAGGCACTAAACGCACATACAAACTCCTAGGGCTGGCATGCTCTGCATATAGCAGATTCTTAAACCATCTGTTTATTAATTTTTAAACATTATCCTGAAGTTCACCAAAGTCAGAGGGTAGCACAATCAACCCAAACTCAGAATTTTGGAAGTGCTTTCTGATTTCATAAGCACGGAGAAATCCTTAGTTGTTCATTGAAAGAACGCACTATACCACTATCTTCTGTGTGGGATTGGTATCTGTCATGTTAGGGGACTGTGAGCTTGAGGTTGGTGCGCCTAGAGACCGTAGCCCCCCTGGAACGCTCTCCCCGCGCCACTCCACCCCAAGTTCGCGGCAGTGTGCACGCTCTCTTGACTCAGCCAGGCGCAAGACAAGTAATTTCCTCCCATCCTCGGGTCTTTCAGTTGCTGAGCTGGAGTGAATATACTGGGATGTGGCTCTGCGCTTTACAATTTTGCATAAATCCATCCTCCACTCCCTGGAAAGGCTGGGTCCCGTCTTTACACCTTCCCCTAGGCGATTTTGTTCCACGGGCGGGGGCGGGGAGGAGAGGAAAGGAAAGGAGGAAAACGGAGGCAGACTACACGCTGCACCGCGCTCTGCGCGCTCGGGAGGAAGCGTGCAGTCCATTGACTCGGTACTTGTGGGGAGGGCAGAACCGAGGCAGGGGCTGGAAACGGAAGGGCTGCGAGCGCTCCGGCCGCGAGGCCTCCGGCAGGGGGAGGCCCGGGCCTCGGGGAGCCACCTCGCCAGAAGCCGGTGTAGCGGGTCAGAGGACAGCGCCCGGAGGGACCATGGCGAGGCGGGCGGGGGCGGCGGTAGTTATGCAACCCGCAGCCCCCCTGTGTCCTCCCTCGCGCGGGTCTGCGCCCCTCCCTCCACTCTGCCAACACTCGGATCTCTCGCTCTTTCTCTCCCCTGTGTTTTCAAACAGGAAGTGCACGGCTGTCTGTAACGTGCCGGGTCCCAGGATGGAGGAGTGAAGTCTCTGTCGCCGCTGGTGCCAGCCTGCGGAGCGCCCCCCTCCCCCCGGAAGCCAAGTCCCCGGAGAGCGCCCTGAGGGAGCAGGGTGGCCGCCTGGTCCAGGTGCGTGGGGCCGGGTCGGGGAGCCCGCTGGCCGGGCGCTGGGCTGTCACTGGCCGCCGCCCCTGGGTGCCGCCGAGCCTGCTCTCCAGCTCCGCGCCGCAGCCTCACTCGCGTGCGTGCCGCGGTAGCCTGGTGGCACCCCCCTGCCCGCCTTCGTCCCCATGGGTCTCTGCCCAACTGTGGCCTGCTGCCCCGGGCGTGTTGGTCCCCCGCCCCTGGAGGGCGGGAGGGCTTTGGGCTGCCTGACGCCTGCGGGACCTGCCCGGGCTTACTTAGCCTAGGCAGGCGCTTTCCAGGCGGGGCTGCCTTTGCCCGGGAGGCTTCCCCGAGTCCCCAGCTGCCCTCTCCGCCCTCACCGCCGCCTCCTCCCGCCACTGCTGCCCGAAGCGGGGCGCTCTGTTGCTCCGAAGTCTCTGGGAGGCTTGGATGTTAGGAAGGGTAGCGTGTGAGAAGTGGGGACCTAGGGAGAGAGAGAGGGTGAGCGAGGTGTAAGGTGGAAAGGGGAGCAAGAGTCTTGGTGCGCGGCTTCCGAAAGCCCACCTCCTCAGCGGAGCCTTGCTGTCTGTTGGTGGGTTTGTTTGTTTTGTTTTGTTTCTGTTTTTTTTGGGGGGGTTGGGGGGGTGGTTGGAGCCAGGCTTTCAGAACAGAGGGAATTAGTGATGTAGACATGCACTGGAAAGGTAGCGACCAGGAATGAGGGACAGCTACTTCTGAGGTGTTTAGTCTGGTGTCTGGCTGCTTAACTCCAGTTGTGGTTTCTCTCAGCCAGGCTCCCTCGCTCAGACAGAAGGTACTCTTAAAGGTATGAGCCAGACGTCTTTATTCATTATATTCCATTTTCCATCAGAGGAAAATGGAGAATGACTTCTTGCATTCACCAAGTAGTTTATAATTTCACATCTGTGTCTTGCTGCATCTCGGATGTTCCCAGGCGGAGAGCACAAACTGCTCGAGAAGAGCGTGGTTTCATGCGCAGGCTTAGTGCTTCTTCATTTCCCTGGCAGCTCCGGTCTCTGCAGACTAAGTCAAATTGACTTCTCCCCTAATGAAAGCCTGGCCTTGTTTCTCCGCCTATATTTATCTACCTGGTGAAACTCCAGTCTGGTGGAGAGCCACTAACGGAGGTTGGATAGTTGAGAAGAATCAGTTTAATGGCGAGATTGGCCTCACATGCAATGTTTGAACAGTGTTAAAGCCAGTAGCGTCTTCCTACTCTTAGAGGAAGGGATGTGAGCAGAGGACTAGAGGGGAGGCAAGTCAAGAAGGGTCTCTTTCTACAGCGTTGGAGGGAGTGTGTAGAATCCCACTGCCATGTGCACTTATTAACTCCTTCACCTTATGGGGAGGCTAAGCTTCATCAGGGAGCAGCGTTCGCTGTGGATTTAAATTCGTGATGTCATATGCTGGCTATGCTATTCTAATTTGTACCTTTTGTAATAAAATATATTCCCCTACATAACTAATTTTGCTTTGAAAGGAAAATCTTTTGTGGTCAGGTAGCCTGGTAAATTTGTATCGCCCTCTCTCTCCCTTTTTTTAACGCCTGTCGTCAGTGATTTTAATTCTGTGATCCCATTATTCCAATAGTTCCTCAGAACTTTAATCCCTTTTAGAAAGCAGCTGCTTTGAGTGTTGCGATAGTATCAGTAATTGGCATAATTGTGTTAGCAGTAAATAGCCAAGATACACTGTGAGAACTGAGCAATTAATTTCATCTTTTTCTAGATAGATGGACTTGGATGTCTTAAATTTGAATTTCATTGTGATATGTCCGTGTTTAGGCCTCTTCTCTTTGCCAGATACATGACATGATTAAAACAAGTCAGTGAGAGGGACTCTTGAAAGACCTGTACAACCATAGTGTTTTGTCTCTCTTTTTATACCCAAGTATACTCCTGGCTTTCCAGTTCGTTAATTTATTTGAGGAGTATCTTCAGCTTCAGGTGCTCTGCGTCAAGATAAAATAGAACAGCCTTTGTGACTCTCCAAACTCATACCCTGTCTAGAGACAGGATTTGCTCCCACCCTAGGAAAATTTAATAATAACCCAGAAATAATGTAATTGATCTTAAGAGCTCTTCATTTTCTGTTGACAAGCACATTTTCTAGATCGCATTTATAATTTGTTACTCCCTTTCATAGTCTGGTGAAACAGGTCTTGTTCACTCTGTTTTGTGGAGAGAGGAAACTGAGGCTGCGGAAATGGGACTTGTAAAATGGGACTACGTAAATGGAGATGCCGGGACGTCTTTTGATGAACACGTCCTTGGCACATCTGTAATCTGGAAAGTTGCTGCCTGAGAAAGGGATGTCCATGCTGATTCAGGTGGTCTTTCGCTATTCCCAGCAAGCTGGTAATGACCGACTCCAGACTAGCCTTACCTACGTCTTTGGATCTTTTCCCATAACCTCTACCCAGAGCTGAGGGGTTTTTGTTTTGTTTTGTTTTGTTCCCACATCTGACATTTACACTTCCTCTGTGTTAGTCACTAGATTTAGCTGTGTTTGTATCAATCTGATCTGTTTTCTGCTGCCAGAATTCTAATGGCATATTTTAATTTACAGATATTTTATGTCAAGTCTTGTAAACTGTCTCTTTTTGAAGGGTCAGATTGTTTTTTAGAACAGAAAAGCAGTACTTCTGGTTTAACCCTAGAACACTTTATGTCCCAGAAAAGAAATAATAAATTATGAAATGATGTGTGGGACTGTCTCTACAGCCCACTACCATACATAATGTACTACCACCATATATAGCCCTGCAACTCCCCACCCCAGTTCAGGATACCCACAGTAAAGGTCATATCACAGGGGTGACTGGCTGGCTCAGTCAGTAGAGCGTGATCTTGGGGTTGTGAGTTTGAGCCTTATGTTGAGCATAGAGATTATAAAAAAGAAAGAAAAGGTCATATTACAGAACAACAATAGCAAATCCATGCATGCTTTAAATTCTATGTTAAGTAATTTTGTAGTATTCTCCAGATGGAAATAAGTTTATTTCTTCTTATCTTTGTGATGCTTAAAGTTAAGGTTTTCTTTAGCTAATATTTTATGCGGCATTAAGAAGAACATAAAATTGAGACTACGTTTTTACTGGGAAATGCTGCATGCAATATTTATTTTGTCTTCAACAGAGTATCTGTAGTGATCTATAACTTCTGTTCCTTAGAATTGTACCAAGTATCAGAAGGGGAGAAGGTGGGAGAGGAAAGAGATAAAGTAAGTGGTCTTTCTTTTATAAATGAGGAATGAAATATGTATTTTTTCTTAATAAACAATGTACTGCCATTTCTGTCTGTCTGGGACAGTTCCAATAGCTTGTGAATAGGAATGAAAGCATATTAGCTTTGATGTTAAATGCCAAGGAGAAGTTTATGACCCAGAGAGGGCTAGAGTAGAGATTGATTGTGTTAGCATTTTCATTTTTTCAAAACCCTCTGGTTTTTTCATGTCCATTATATAGTAAAAATTGTCTTCTATTGGAAATCGCAAGCTTTAAAGCAGTGGTTCTCAACCCTTCACGCAAATTGGGAAGCTTTTATTAATACTTAAAGATTTCAAAGATTTTGATTTGCTTAGAGTTTTACTTCTTATTTCTGATGATTGCTAATATTGAGTGACAGAGGTACTATGTATCACTCAGCTGAATATATAGTGTAAATAATGCCTATAACATCTTCTTGTACTTACACAGTAGGAGTGTATATCTATGTGAGACGTGGGTTCAGTGCACTGAAATCTGCCAGCACCTTGAAGTCCATGGGCTGGAAAATCAGGACCAAAGTAAAACAACTGCTCCGGGCTAGGGATGGCGAAATGGTGATTTACATGTACAGTCTGTTAGCCGTCAGATTATCAAGATACCGATCTCCGTCTTTCTTGTACATTAAATAGATGATGTGTAAAGTCCTGACTTTGAATCTGATTTTGTTTCCAGGTTAATTGTTTTTCATGGTCAACTTTGAGGTCTTAGAAGTACTCAGTTATGGATAACTGGAATTCTTGTAAGACCATTTTCCCTGCATTACTTCTGTGAATATCCTTTCCTTACGTTAATATAGTCAGGACTCTGACACCAGTTGCATAATCGCCACTGGCTTAAGTACCACCAGCAGCAGCCTTATTTTCATTTCCCAGAAGCTAAAAGAAGCTTCCTCTCAACCTTAACCTTTACAGTTTTTGATAAGTACGTGGAAAGAGATATTATTTATCCTTATTTCCTGGTGGAAAGAATGGACACATAAGTTCCTACTGAATCGGTCTCTTTGGTTTCCATGCCTGTTTCTGTGGTTTTGGTGTTCTGTTAAAGACAGGATAGGCCGAGCACCAAAACTTATTAAGGTTAGTGCATAATGTCTTTTTTTCTGATTAAACAACAGCAAAAAAATCGCTTCCTACTTAACACTTCATGTGTGCTAGACCTTTACATGGATTGTCTCTAATCCTCCTGGTGTTGTGCACAGTGGATAATCTCCCTGTTTTATAGGTGAGGAAACTGAGGCAGGCAGAAATTATAGCTTACCCATTCACAGAAACAAGTGAAGCCCTGGACTGGGATCCAGATTTCTGATTCCCCATGCTAAAACTGTCCCTCCTTTATATCTGCTTCTTTCTGTCCTTAACCTCCCTAGTGAAGAGAAATGATCACATTTCGTTTAGTCTTAAATTTAACTTTGCCCTCTCAGCAGGGGTTAAGTTACAGCCACAGAGCATATAAAGGCATTAGGAAATTAGGGACGTGGAAGAGTTAAGGTTTTTATGAATATTTTTGGCTTTCGCACAGTATGTATTCATTTTTTTCCCTAAAAAGCCTAGATATATTGACTCTGTTGGTGAGAGTGTCTTGAGGCAATATTGGCCACAAGCAGCCCAGCTGGATGTTAGGCTGTAAGCGTATTGGTTTTACTGGGAACTCTGCAGTTTGTTGGCAGGTTTGTATCGCCACCAATATTGCATGATGATTTCTTTTTTTATTAACAAATTTCCTGATGTTGGCCAATCTGATAGATGTTATTTGTACCTCATAGTTTAATTTTGCCTTTTTATGACTACAAGTGAGGTTGAGCATCCCTTCCTTTTGCTTGATTTAATTTCCCTTTTCTGTGAATCAGGTCTCTTGCCCTTTTCTGATAAGTTCTTTGAAAGAATTCTTCTAGCATTCCTGTCTATTCTAGAAACGAATCCCTTCTCTGCTTTGGGTATCGTGAACACTTTCTCCCAGTATGTCACTCGCCTGATAACTGTGTAGGGTGACTTTCATTAACAACAACAAAAATCTTTAATTTTAATGTAGGTGAACCCATCCGTTTTTAACGTTATTGTGGTCTGTGATTGAGTCATTTCAGGAATCCTTACCTGTTCTAGGATCATACCATGGTTTAGTCTTCCCTCACTTTATTCAAGTTTTATAGGTTTACTCTTGAGTTTTTAAACTATTTGGAATTTAATATATGAGGTAGAAACTATTTATTTGTGAATGAGAGAGAGCATAAGTGGGGAAGGGGCAGAGGGAGAAGAAGAGAGAGAATCTTTAAAAAAAATTTTTTTTAATGTTTATTTATTTTTGAGAGAGAGACAGAGCATGAGTGGGGGAGGGACAGAGAGAGTGGGAGACACAGAATCTGAAGCAGGCTCCACGTTCTGAGCTGTTAGCACAGAGCCCGGCGTGGGGCTCAAACTCAGAAACCGTGAGATCATGAGCTCAGCCAAAGCCGGACACTTACCCGACTGAGCCACCCAGGCACCCCAGAAGAGAGAGAATCTTAAGCCCAGCGTAGAGCCAGATTCAGGGCTCAATCTCACGACTCTGGGATCATGACCTGAGCTAAAATCAAGAGTCGGACACTGAACCGACTGAGTCACACCAGCATGCGCATTTTTATTTTTCAAAAACTGGTCATGTTGTGAGTCAATTTGACCAACACTGTTTCCGAAATAATCTACTCTTTCTCTACAGTTGGTGCTTCCTCTAGCATATAAGTGTATATTGATAGAGATCTCTTTCTGAGATCTCTCATTTGTTTAGGTGACTTAATTGTGTGTTCCTGGGTCATTGATACCCTTTTAAAATTATTATGGCTTTCAAATATGTCTTGTTACATGTACATTTATATTACCAAGATTGATATAAATTTAAAAGTTCAAAAATAGCAGCACCTGGGTGGCTCAGGTCATGATCTCATGGTTTGTGCGGTTGAGCCCAGCGTTGGGCTGTGCACTGACATCACAGAGCCTGCTCTCTCCCCCTCTCTCTCTGCCCCTCTGCTCATGTTTGTGCACACGCATGCACGCGCTCTCTCTCTCTGTCTCTCTCAAACATTAAAAAAATAAAGTTCATGGGGCGCCTGGGTGGCGCAGTCGGTTAAGCATCCAACTTCAGCCAGGTCACGATCTCGCCGTCCGTGAGTTCGAGCCCCGCGTCAGGCTCTGGGCTGATGGCTCAGAGCCTGGAGCCTGTTTCCGATTCTGTGTCTCCCTCTCTCTCTGCCCCTCCCCCGTTCATGCTCTTTCTCTCTCTGTCCCAAAAATAAATAAACGTTGAAAAAAAAAAATTAAAAAAAAAAAAATAAAGTTCAAAAATACATTATTTTAGGTAGATTTCTTGCTGTTATTTCTGTGTGTGTTAACTCTTAACACCTGCAGACGTCTTCTAGAAATGTGTTTACTTCACTGGGAGCATTATTTAGTAACATAATTTAACATTCCTTACGTTACATTTCTTTCTCAGTTTTATTTTTTTAGCAACATGGCTCCCTTTCACACTTGGTTATCTATGTAGGGTAGGGGGGTCTCACTTCAAAGGCTTCTCTTTCCTCTTTGGTGCTTTGCATGTACTTATAGATCTGGGATGTGCATTCCTAGTATGGCTTTTGAGTGAATGTTTGTGATGCTGTAATACATGGCTGAAAACTCTTGAAAACCTGTTGATTATAGATGTCTGTTTATTATTGGGAAAACATTGCCAGTTTTGACTTGGTTTTCCCCAAGTTTACTTTGCTCTACACTCTTCTCAGATCACTTGGTCTCATCCCTCTTCCAGGCTCTAATACATGTCACCCTGAATGCTGGATCACTTGATTTGATAAACAAGCATTTGCATGCCTGTGCAGAATAGTGCCCTTTTTCCTTAGTTGATGAAATGGCATGAAACCATGTTGTATATAACATGGCTTATATTATTGTAAGTAAATGTGAAATTACCGTGGGGGACAAATTTTGGTCTCAGAATAGATACTGCATAGCATGGTTGCCTGGACCAAAGATACACTTCTTGGCCATCAGGTCTAGCATTATATGGGTGATAGGCTATGTTTTATTCTTCTTTTGTTTGGAGTTATTTATAGGTGCTTTGTGGATGTAGGGTTGCAGTCTACTGAAATTTACTAAGCTTGCACAAAGTCCAATAAAGTTATAATATAGAACGTTCTAGAGTCTAAAACCTGCTTAGACAGATAAGACCATGCCCTTGGGCTGTTGGAGTTGTTCTCCCAGTGTGCTTTAAACAGGATTCATTAGGTATTCACCTAAGTTTGATGATAACAACCCCAGCTACTGACCTGATTGAACTTACATACTCAGGAGAGGTCTTCATCTGTGCTGACATTTCCCATTTCTCATTCAGGTTCCTTTATGCTCACCTCACCAGCTGTCAGATCCACCTGTCTTACCAGCCTCCTCTCTTATTCAATTATTCTAATATAACTGACAGCAAAGCTACTTCATCCATTCAGCAGACATTTGCTGAGCTCCAGACTACTAGATCTTAGTTTCCCTTCTCTCTCTTCCTCCTACCTGCTGTGTGCCAGTCATTGTGCTAAATGTTGAAGATATAGTGTGAATATGACACAGTGCCTGACCTCAGAAGATAGACACATAAATCATTAACTGGAACTTAGAAAGTGAGGCACTTTACCACAGTACGTTGTGATAAATAATAATAGAATCGGGCACAAAGGAGGCAGTGATTTATTCTTTCTTATTTGTGAGGGAAGAATTCATGAAGGAGGTGATTTTGGTGCCGATTATTAGAGGGATAGGATTACTTACCAGGCTGTAGAGAAGGGAAAAAATGAAAGAAATAGTCCAGGTTCGGAGCCCCGATGAGCTCAATGTGCGAGGAACATAGAGTATGAGTGACTGGAGCAGAGAGGTCATGGTGCAGGGGAAAGGGGGCTGGAGGTACATCTTGGCCTCGATTCTTGATCCAGCCATGTCCAGGGCTACACATGCTATTTCTGGTAGTGGTGTTTTTTCCTGACCAGAGATGAAATAAATGCTTAAGTCACAGTCTTAAGGTACATGAAAAGGAAGCAGGGAGAAGTCCAGTGACTATTAAAACAACCCAGGTGGAAGTAGTGAGGACCAGAATTACGTTGAGCATGGTGGGAAAGGAAAGGAGAGGATGGGTTTGAAACTCATTTAGGAGAGAGAATTGGTTACTGATTGAATGGAAAGTGGGAGGGGAGGGAAAAGAAAGATGGCCCCTGATGTTTCTGGTTGGGAAAATTCGCTGATGGTGTCATTAGTCAGAATGGAAAGTATGAGAGGAGCAAGTTTGGAGAGAGAGTAGTGACTTCAGTTTGGAGTCAAGTTGGGGTGCCCCTGAGACGTTCATTTGATCTTGAGAGGCCTTGCCCTAGAGAGAAGTCACAGCCAGAGATGTGCTTTGGGGAGTGACTGGAACTGATAACTGTAGCTGTGAATGTAGCTGAGATCACTGATGGATGGCCCTATGACCAGAGACCAACAGACAGAAGGGGAGAACGAAACAAGATCAGGAAATGGTACAAACAAAACCGATGGGAAGCTTGAGCACTAGGGTTTTTGTCTTGCTTCTGTCTATTGTCATATGGTCCTTTGAATAAAACCCCCTGAAATCATTAATGTTATTGGCTTTTATTTACCTTATTTAAAAAATATTTTTTTTAATGTTTATTTATTTTGGGGAGAAAGAGACAGAGTGCGAGCAAGGGAGGGGCAGAGAGAGAAGGAGACACAGAATCCGAAGCAGGCTCCAGGCTCTGAACTGTCAGCACAAAGCCCGACGCGAGGCTTGAACTCACCAACCATGAGATCATGACCTGAGCTGAAGTCAGACACTCAACTGACTGAGCCCCGTTACTGGCTTTTAGAGATAAGTTCTCTGAAGCTCTGGTAAGGAACTGGCCAAAGCACCCGGGCAGTAAATAGGGAAAAGCTCTCAGGTCTGTGGGAGGCCCCGGGAAGGCCAGGTAGAGCAAAGACTGAAAGTGGGAGCCTGGATTTGGCCATGAGAAATTCAGTTGGTATTCGGTAGTCGGAAGAGTTCTTAAGTCAAGGGTGAGGAAGGACTGAGGGGGAGGCACCAATTGGAGCGTGTGTGCACACGTTTGTCCATGAAGGAATATTTTTCAGGTGTAATTGTGACCAGAGCTTGTATTTTGTTTGAGAATAGGCAGAGAGAGTAACCAAAAGTAGAAGAACAGAGAATGAGTGATGGAGTAAGGCTTCAGGAAAGATATGATCTGGAGTGTATGCACGATCAAAGGAGGTATCGTGAGAGGGATCAGGGACAGTCTTTCCTTTGGGATGGGAGAGGAAGAGAAGATACATCTGACTGTGGGGGCACCTGGGTGGTTCAGTTAAGCGACTTGACTCTTGATTTCAGCTCAGGTCATGATCTCAGTTCATGAGATCAAGCCCCACGTCGGGAGGGAGGGTTCTGTCAGTATGGAACCTGCTTGAGATTCTCTCTCTTCCTCTCTTTCTGCTCCTCCCCGACTCATGCACACATTCTCTCTCTCTCAAAAATAAACAAACATTAAAAAAAAAGAAGAAGAAGATACGTGTAACTATAGATGAGTGCTAGTGGAAGAGGAGGAAGCTGAGAAAGTTCGTTCCTGATGGCTTGGGTTTTCTTAGTAAAGTAGGAGCCGATGAAATCTGGGAGTGAGGAGGCCTGGGGATGATAGTTGAGACTTGGTAACAATAAACTTGGAGAAAGGAGCTCACGGATTTAGGATGAGTAAGTGTATCAGTTGGTGTTTTGTCAGCTGGCATTAGGTGCTGATGGTGGGGTTTTCTTCTGGTTCATACAGTAAGATAAATACCATGCCTGACCTTTTAAAATAAAACCCAAAAGCCTTGCCTGAAACGTTAGGTTTAGATGGTGATTTAAGGAACCTAAGGATGAGGGGGAAGGAAGGAAAAGGAGCATAGAAGGAGCTAAGAGATTGAACGTTAGGGAGCCCGAGTTGGGGTCTGAGTTCTCCCATCAACAGGCAACGGCCTTGAGGAAGTCCACTAATCTCACTGAGCCTCGCCGTCCTCACCTTTCAGGGGAGAAAATTACAATTCATGTCCCCTCGAGTCTCCCGTAGGTCCCAGAAGATCTGCGAGACCTGTTCGTTATTAGACAAAAATGAGTGGCCAGAAGAGTAAGAGAAGCTAGGTTCCTGTCATTTATCATTCAGGAGTCCCTCTGATATCAGCCCTCGCCAGTGCCTTTGGGGAGTTGACAGCAAGAGGCCAGGCCAGCTGTTGGATAGCATGCCCCGGATCCACTGCCGGCCTGCACCCAGGAGCTCAGCAGGAAAGGAGAGAGGCATGGGGCTGTGAGTGGTGCAGGGCGATGACAGGGTAGGTTTGCTGCGTGTGTGTGCCTCAGCTCCCCAAGACCTCACAGGGCGCTTTGTAAAGGCAGTAGGAGGTCTTTGCATTCGTCATCTGTGGTATTTCTTTCCCTTGTATGATTGCATTTTATTTTCACTGGGTGTATTTCTCCCTCCTCATCAAAAAGATAGCATTGTGGAAGAGAATTCAACAGTCGAAGAAGGGTGAGCATTATTTCCAGCATCTTGCCTCAAAAGACTTTTCTCCTTCCCATCTCCTTCACTACACCTTGATTTTTTTTGCTAGTAGAGAAACCAGAAATAGTTTGAAGCATTTCATCACTGAAGGCTCAGTTGGGAATGTTCTTCCCCTGGGTGAACATTTACTTTTCAAAGCTGTTTAAACTGTCTGATTCCTGTTAAGCACAGGGATGACAGGGTGCCTGGCTGGCTCATTCAGGGGAGTATGTGACTCTTGATCTTGGGGTTGTAAGTTCAAGCCCTACATTGGGTCATAGAGATTACTTAAAAATAAAATCTTAAACAAACAGGGATGACATCTTAAAGCCCTAGAGTTCAGCTAACATTAAAAAGTGAATCGACATCGGGGTGCCTGGATGGCTCAGTTGGTTGAGCGTCCAACTTCAGCGTGGGTCATGATCTCATGGTTTGTGAGTTCGAGCCTTACATCCAGCTCTGTGCTGACAGCTCAGAGCCTGGAGCCTGCTTGGATTCTGTGTTTCCCTCTCTCACTGTCCCTCCCCTGCTCGTGCTCTCTCTCTCAAAAATAAATAAACATTAAAAAAAAATTTTAAAGATTAAAAAGAAAAAGTGAATCCAGATCAGGGCGCCTGGGTGGCTCAGTTGGTTTAGCGTCCGAACTCAGCTTGGGTCATGATCTCACGGTTTGTGAGTTCAAGCCCCGTGTCGGGCTCTGCGCTGACAGCTCAGAGCCTGGAGTCTGCTTGGATTCAGTGTCTCCCTCTCTCACCGCCCCTCCCCTGCTCGCGCTCTCTCTCTCAAAAATAAATTAACATTAAAAATTTTTTAAAAAGATTAAAAAAAATGTGATGGGGTGCCTGAGTGGCTCAGTCGGTTAAGCGTCCGACTTCCGTTCAGGTCATGATCTCATGGCTGGTGAGTTCAAGTCCCGCGTCGGGCTCTGTGCTGACAGAGCCTGCTTCAGGAGCTGCAGGAGCTGCTTCAGTTTCTGTATTTCCCTCTCTCTCTGCCCCTCCCCAGCTCGCACACTGTCTCTGTCTCTCTCAAAAACAAATAGACGTTAAAAAAAATTAAAAAAAATAAAAGAAAAGTGAATCCAGATCAGGTGAGTAGCTCCAGAGCTTACCGTAATAATTTAACAAGCCTAAACAGGTAATGGGACACTCTTTTTAAAATTAAGTCTCTAATCTTTCTCTATGCTGTTACATATTTGAGAGAAACTTGGGCATTTCCTTTTTTCTTCATTAAGCTATTACACAACTTAATGCTTGGAAAATTCTTCACAGGAAGAAACAGGGTGTAACAGTTTGCATGAGACTTTTTTTTTTTTTTTTTTAATTCACCCTTTTAGCTTAAGTCTGAGAATACTATTCTCCCTCCAGGCAACTGTTCTAGTTTTTTTCTGAAAGTCTTAATTTCGCCACATAATTAAATATTCATCTAAGTGAAACATAGTTAAAAAAAATTAAAACCGTCTAAACGTGAAGTTAAAACATAGTCTATAAATGTGTTCTTCCATTTCCTGAGAAACAACAGGAAAGGTTTGCTTTCTCAAAATAAACTAAGTAGCCTGACTGTGAACTTAGAGTAGTGGAGATCAAAGATTCCAGCATCATCACACAATGGGAAAGTTTCAGTTATTTTTTTCCAACCTCAGAAAATCAAATTGAATGCTGCCTTTTTTCCCCTTTTAACATGCGGAACCAGGATATGTATGTGGAATTCAGAAACTTCCATTGGCATATGTGAAATTGTCATCACCGGACCACTTCCTAGTTTAGTGGAGTCCACTTCCAATGTGTGTTTGGTCAGTGTGGGCCATGCTAGAGATGCAGCAATGAAAATGTCCTTTTTTGGGCATTCAATTCAGGAAGATCAGAGAAAAACCCACTGAGTTTCTGCAAACATATAGCATCTAAACTTGAACTTAAACATGCTAGATCAGTGAAGTATTTCAGAGCTCAGCTAGTAATAAAAGCTTAGCAGCTCACATTGGTCATGAAACTGCATGGAAGAAGGAATCTACAGAATTATTATACACACACACATTCTCAAGTAGCAGTAAGAACATCTGTTAATATTTCTCTACTTCCAGAAACAAGGAATGAGAGCTCATCTTTAAGGAAGGGCATCAGTTGTGTTATGGTTGGCAGATTTTTGTTAGATACAAGCAAGATTAGGGAGAAATAAGTGTGTTAAGTATTTATTTACCATTAATTTGTGGGTTCAAATAATATGCAATTCTGTATTCCTCAGATCCTATAAAATAGGTCAATATTTGGTCAGACCTATAAAATAGGTCAATAAATTGAAATATTGGATAATACTTATGCATACTGGGAAAATGACTTAAACATTGAGAACTTTACAGAATTTCTCCATAGACCAGTTTTTTTCTGCATTTGTCTTTCAAGAAAAGATAGAACAGATCTCAAAGCTCCATACAGCTTTGATCTCTTTGTTGCTGTTTTTTGTTTGTTTGTTTGTTTGTTTTTTTAACGTTTATTTATTTTTGAGACAGAGAGAGACAGAGCATGAACAGGGGAGGAGCAGAGAGAGAGAGGGAGACACAGAATCTGAAACAGGCTCCAGGCTCTGAGCTGTCAGCCCAGAGCCCAACGCGGGGCTCGAACTCACGGACCGTGAGATCATGACCTGAGCCAAAGTTGGACGCTTAACCGACCGAGCCACCCAGGCGCCCCTCTTGCTCTGATTTTAACCTAGGTCTGTGTTGACACTGGGTGTCTTATAGACCGTATATATTTGGGTTTATTTTTTAAAAATAAAATCTGATAAGTTGTATCTTTTTAAAAAATTTTTTTAATGTTCATTTATTTTTGAGAGAGACAGAGACAAAGTGCGAGTGGGGGAGGGCAGAGAGAGAGGGAGACACAGAATCCAAAGCAGGCTCCAGGCTCTGAGCTGTCAGCACAGACCAACACAGGGCTCTAACTAATGAACCGCGAGATCATGACCTGAGCTGAAGTCAGACATTTAACTGACTGAGCCACCCAGGCACCCCAAGTTGTATCATTTATTGGTGTATTTACATGATTCACATTTAAGGTGATTATTGATCTAGTGGACTTAATGTCTCCCATGTTTGTAACTGTTTTCTATTTGTTGCAGTGGCTATTTGTTTCCTTTTTCTCCATTTTCTTCTGTGGTTTTTAAGCGAACATTTTATATGAGTCTATTTTATCTCTTTAAGCATGTCAATTATACTTTACGAATTTTTTTTTTTTTTTTTTTTTTGGTGATCACTGTAGAGTTTACAATTGATTTCACTTTCTAAATTTTTTTTTTTAAAGCAAAAACATGTTTGTGTGCATATGCATAGAAAAAAATTGGAAGATTATATATACTAAGACATTAAGAGTAGTTAATCTTTGGGTAGAAGAATTATAGGTAGTATTTACTTTTTTTAAAGTATTTTTTGATGTTTATTTATTAACTTATTTATTTGAGAGACACAGAGAGCATGAATGAGGGAGGGGCAGGGAGAGAGATGGTGAGAGAGAATCCCAAGCAGGCTCGTTGCTGTTAGCACAGAGCCCAGCATGGGGCTCGAACTCACAATCTGTGAGATGACCTGAACCAAAATCAGGAGTCAGACACTTAGCTGAGCCACCTAGATGCCCCTCTTTTTTTTATTTGAGAGAGAGAAAGAGTGTATGCGAGCAGGAGAGAGTGGCAGAGGGACAGAAGGAGAATCTCAAACAGGCACCACACTCAGTGTGGAGCCTGACTTAGGTCTTGATCTCAGCACCCTGGGATCATGACCCAAGCTGAAATTGAGAGTTGGATGCTCAACTGACTGAGCCAATCAGGTCCCCCTTTATTTTCTTTTCTATAGTTTTCTGTATTATCTGATTCTTTTCATGGCAAGTAGGTATTGCTTTTATAGTCAGAAAGAAAAAAGGCTCTTTTCCTTTTGAAGGGAGAGGAGAGGGCAAATGACAGCAAAATAAGCTGAAAATTTCCTATTCTATGCTTTACCCTCTCTTGTCTTCCAGCTTGAGACCACCACACTGCCTCACAGCCCCATCACTGCACTGGTAGGAACAAGGGAAGGGGTCTGCTGCTGCTCCCCTTGCGCTGGGAAGGTTGTCACTCCTGCCCTGTACCTTCTCTGCCTACACAGTGAGAATGACTTACGGATCAATCCACCATGTGGTTTGATGTAAAAAAAAAAAAAGGTTTTCACTTAATACAGAGTTAAGATACTTCTCTGTTTCTGCATAATTAAGTTTTCCTCTGCATGGAATGTCCTTATGCCTCTTAAGTGTCTTTCACAAAATAATGAGCAGTGTTAAGAACACTTGAAAAGCAGTTTGAAGTGGAGCTTTCCTTGTAAAACTTGTAATCTTTCTTTGGTTTCCTGGTATGAAACCTGTGTTGGGCAGGGTGGGGAGAGACTGTTAGAGGTAGTACCTCTGGTAGTAGGTGAAGAGCTTGTAACTAATGTGAGGCTATTGCTGTCTCTATTTCAGAAAACTCCCCTCATTGCCATAGTAGAGAAAATAACCATTGTTTTTTCGATGTTGATTATATCTTCTCAATCTATTTGGATTTGCATGTAAATCAAACCCGCATTAAAACTTAAAAAATTGCATGGCTCAGTATAAACAGATAAAATGTAGATTTGTTTAAAAAATGGTTCTAGGGTGGCTCATTTGGTTAAGCATCCGACTCTTGGTTTTGGCTCAGGTCATGATCTTAGGGTTCATGAGATTGAGCCCTGTGTCGGGTTCTGCACTGACAATGCAGAGCCTGCTTGGAATTCTCTCTCTGTCCCTCTCTCTCTGCCCCCCCCCCAAATAAATAAATAAACTTAAAAATATATATGTATAAAATAAAAAATGGTTTTAGTACCAACTAATCTGCCAGGTGTTTTCAAGAAAGCCATAAATTTTATAAGTACTGTAGTAGTTCATTAGCCTCTAAAATTGGGATCATTATCTCTTGCTGCTTGCCTGCTGCATCCAAGTAAGCAAAAGACCAGTGAGGCTTTTTGTGTCTTCTGAAAGAAGAGAATTTTAAAAAAGCAAACCAGTTTTGTCTGTATTTCCAGGTGAAAATTATAGGTCTCCATTCTAATATAATCTATTAATAGAGTTGGGAAATTTCACTTAAGGTAAGAAATGAACTAGTTGTCATATTCTGTTTAAAGCTAATAGAATCCAACAAAGACAGTTGGAAAAATTATGAAATAAGTGTAAAAAAGAATTCATTCAGAACACATTGATTATTGCAACTGTGCTGAAATACATACAGATTTCGAAGAAAATAAAAAAATATAAATATCACTGTTGAAGGGATTCTGGGTAGAATTGAATACATTTCCTGTATATTATTTTGATGTTTGGTATTTTATAAGAAGTAGAGAGGTCAGAAGTCAAGTTTCTGATTTGTGATGCTTATTAAGATAAGCTTGAAATGAATTGACATTTGCAGTATAACCATATTAGTAAACCCTTCAGTTAGGTGTGAGATTAAGGATAAGTAATTTGATTCTTTTTTTAAACTCATTTCTGAGTGAGAGACTTGATACATGGAAATGTTAATGGAGAAACAATGGTGAGAATTCTAGTGTTTGTTTCTGTGTTGCCCATTTATTTAAACCTTACCTGTGTTGGCTTTGCTGCCTTTGACCTGAGTTGCCGTTGGTTCCTTCAGTTTTTAACTTGTCACTGTCTGCACTGTAACATTCTATCTGCCTTTTTTGCTTCTCAGGTACAGCTGTGAAAATTACTTAAGTGAGAAATGGTTTGGGGCTAACAACTGAATGGAAGAAAGAAATAATCCCCTCATTATTTTAAATATGGGGAAAGAGGATTATCTGCAACGCTGAGCTTTTACCCCCAAAAGAACTGATAGCATAATAGGTTATCTTTGCCTTTCTAAATGTAAACCATAATGCTTTAATAAGTACCCTCAGGGAAGAGTCAGTAGGCACTAATTTTGGTCTGCCTTACCACTCATTTATTTCATGACGATTCCCATATGTGTTTCCTGATCACTTGCCCTTTGAAGGAAGTGTGAGCTTGTGATCCGTGGTGCCACAAATGCCCAGTATGAGATGGAGACGTTAAAGCAGTGTTCTCACAAAGAGGCGAACTCCCACTTTGTGCCTTCAGGAGGTGGTTACAAACGGCGAAGTGAAAATTCAAAAATTGAAACAATGATTTTGTCAGTACCTTTTACAAATACTGAGCATTAAAATATATAGTTGCCAAATTAATATATACATATATACATATAATATATAAATACATGAAATCTTTTCTATATTTGTTTAAGTTTCCCTGCTTATTTTAGCATTTAATTCTAGATGAGTAATTTGTATATTTTAGGGGGCAGTAACAGTAAGACCAAAAGGCAACATTTTTACAACAGTCCTAAAATACAGTGTACCAAGTAGTATTCCCACTTTATGGATGGAACTTAAATGCCAGGCAGTTTAAGTTGAAGGTCACACATTAGATGAGCTTTTCATTTTTAAGTAAGCTTCATCAGTACTGGGAAAGAAAGCTTACAAATCTCATACTTAAGGGAGGCTTTTATCTGAACCATTCCAGGATAAAGGAAATGTACGATGTAAGCTTTTCTGGAAGAGATAAAATCTCTGTACTCTCTGATCTCAAGTCAGTAATATTTTAAACTAAATCTTTTACATTAAAACTTAAGGCAACTCTGATTCCTTTCTTAATAGAAATAGATGTATATCATCCTCTATGAAGTACCTAATCAAAGATAGACCCATGTTCAACCTTCCTATAGTAAGTTAGCAAATCCCAAGGCTCTTAACTCTTACCTTACAGGTCTTATTAAAAAAAAAAAAAAAATATATATATATATATATATATATATATATATATATATATATATATATATGTTTTTTTGAGATTTTCCTTGAAAAATTTTTGACATTTAGAAAATTTTAGTTACTGATGGGGGCTTTGACAGGAAACCTTATAGCTGCTAATGTGTTGATTTCCTGGGATAAAGGCAGGTCGAAGTTGCAGGGCAACAGATTTTGGCTTCATATGAAAAACAAATCTCCAAAGCTATGCCGAGCTGGACTGAGCTGCCCTGTCCTATCCAGGGTCCCAGCGCTGAGGGCACCTCAGAGAGGCTGTCCATCCTCAGTCATGGCTGCAGAGAGACCAACGCCTCCCATGGGCACAAAGTGAGTTCTCTGAGGTCACAACGTGCACACATACCATTCAGTCTTAAATTAAAATCTCTAAGCTTCTGTTTGCTTGTCTTTAGAATGAGGATAAAATGAGGATAAGATGATGTGAGGCTTGTCATGTGAATTTAATGTACCTAAAGTACTTTGGTGTAGTTATTCCTTCCAAATGAATATGATTCTATAGCTTTTCATTCTGTGTCCCTTTTCCTTTCTCTCTCTTCCATTTCTGGCCTCCTGTTAAATTTTGTAGAGCTTTTAATTCTTTTCTCTTCCTTTCTCATCCTACTCTCTATACCTATGCCTTGGGGTCCACCAGTGTGCCCAGGGATGCCCTGAGCTCCTTGGGTAACATTGCCATCAATGTCTGATACCTGGGCAAGTCAGTGAGTGAACAGCTACGGATCCTCTGTGTCCTTTGGATTTGGCACAAGGGACAGTCATAAAACCCTTGATGAAGCCAAGATCCATTACTACTTTAGCTTTCCTGTGAGCTTTTTCTGCTTCATCATTAAGGTCACGAAAGCACTAAATGGCAGTTGGATATGGATAGAGAAAAATCTCACTATATAAAGGCTTATGAATGTAGAAATCTGTATTGGTAACATTTAATTTTTCCTCTAAGTTTCTTTTTTTGGAGCCAGGCTCCTAATTGCAGATATTGTATTTGAGAGAGAAGAAGAATAGGTCCAGAAGGGCCAGAAGCATTGTTTTAAGAGAACATTTTCAAGATAACTGGGGAATCTCTGTAGATAACTAAACCGGCAACATAAAAAATTTATTCATTACAAGCTATTTGAAGATCTACTTGCTTGACAGAGTAGTATCACTTAGAAATTTGATAGATCTCATCAGTACAGACTTCATGACTAAAAGAGTGATACCAGGTTTATACCATCAAAGAAATACAGATTGTTAGAGCTGGAAGGAATCTTTGGGGCCACTCAATTCAGTTTTCTTTTATAAGCAATGAAATGGAGAATCAGGTGAAGTAACTTGTTCCTTGAAACTTAACTCTTCGTATTAGAAAAAGGCAAATTGGAGACCTGGTACCTAACGTTGTAGTTATTTCATACATTCCAACGCAGCACCATAACCGTAGCCTGTAGACCTAGAAGTCATTTCTTTGTGGCTCAGAGATGATCTCTACCCTGTTAGTCCTATTGCTGACAGCTAAGTAAGGCATGGATGAAAACCTTTCTGGTTCCTACTCAGATTCTTTCTTGTGCCCATGTTTAATTATTTCATGAGATCTTTGGTTGATTTGATTGCCCTGGCCCAGGAATGATCTAAATAGGCAAATATGAGAGTTTAGCTCTATGTTCAATAGTTTTTTGACCTCTTACTCTATACTAGGCACTCTTCTGTTTTTAAGTGTTTTATGTGAGTTAATTCTAGGAGACAAGTGTAGCTGTACAGGTCAGAAAATTGAGGCTTACAGGGCTTAAGCCACTTGTTCTAGGTTTATACAGCTTGTAGGCTGGAACTAGATCCAGGCCAGTTTTCCAGACAACATGTTCTTAATTGGTACTCTTCTTTACACTTTGTGTTCCCTGTGCTGCCTGTGTAATGGGGGAGCAGAGTGTGGAATTGAAGATCTGTGGCAGGTAATCCAAAGAAGATCATCTGGCCCAATCCCTTGGTTTCCAGCAGATGAGGTGTTTATTCCTGTGATTTCGTAGAAGAGGTATTTGAGGCCTTGTTTTTATTTATTTATTTATTTATTTATTTGTTTGTTTGTTTTGTATTTCAAAGTAGAAATGATCTTTTAGCTTTTCCTTATTATAAAAGCAGTAAATCCTCATTTAAAGAAAATATAGGAACTATAGGAGAAAATTAAAATAACCTTTGTAGCTCTACAGGCTGATGATTAAGACTGGGTTCATATCTCAGAGGTATCACTTACTAGCACTTAGACTTTTGGCAAATTTTATCACCTTTCCCTGCCTCATTTCTCTGCATGGAAAACAGGAATAATCATAGTGCCTCTCTCATATGGTTCTAATGAGGACTAACTAGGTTCTTATTTGTGAAGCATTTAGAACAGTGTGTGGCACATAGTAAATACACAAGTGTTGATTAAATAAAATAAATGATCACCCATGAAAATACAGTTGATCGTTGAATAACATGGGGGTTAAGGGCTTAACAAGCCCCTATGTGGTCAAAGATCCATGTGTAACTGATGGGGTGCCTGCTTGGCTCAGTCAGTTAAGAATCCGACTTCTGTTCAGGTCATGATCTCATGGTTTGTGAGTTCGAGCCCTACATTGGGCTCTGTGCTGACAGTCTGGAGCCTGCTTCCGATTCTGTCTGTCTGTCTGTCTCTCTCTCTCTCTCAAAAATAAATAAATATTAAATAAATAAATAAATAAATAAATAAATAAATGTTAAAAAAAATCCATGTGTAACTGTTGACTTTCCCACAACTTAGCTACTAATAGCCTACTCTTGACCGGAAGCCTTACTGACAACATAGTCAATTAACACATATTCTCTGTGTTATAGGTGTATTGTACACTGTATTCTTACAATAAAGTAAGCTAGAGGAAAAAAGTATTAAAATCATAAAGAAGAGAAAGTACATTTATAGTACTGTACTTACTGAAAAACAGTTGGGTGTAACTGGATCTACAGAGTTCAAACCCATGTTGATCAAGGGGCATCTGTAGTCTTCCCACTTCTCGCCCCTGGAGGAAGAGGTAGAGACAGACCCAAAAGATTGTGCACTACGGTGAGTGGTAATGGGGCTAACCTGTGCACAACCAGGCAGGGTAGGTGGCCCTGGATCCTCTGCTTCTGTTTGTCTCCTTAGTAATCCTAATAACCAGGAATATTAATAAAATTCTACTTGCGAGGTGTTCAAAATGGTTGTGATTCTTCTTTTTGTACTCCTTGCTTTTAGGAAGCCAATAAAAACCAAGCCTGTTTATTTGAGATTTTTCTGGTGTAGGCTCGGCCAGACATGATTTCCTTTCATGTGATATTTTCTGCGGTCTGTGTTAGTTTCATTCTTCCTTTGTTTTCTTGTGCTTTGGTGTGAAGAAGATGCCCTGTTTATAGAGCCTTGGTGTCTTTCATGTGTAATGCATTCTTAAACTAATTCCAGTTGCTCTGACCCTTTGAGATTTAAAAATTGCTTCGTTCCGGCTTTTAAGCATTTTTGAAATATTAAAAATGTTCATGAGGAGGTGGGTCATGGGAAAATTTTCCCAGAGTTGTTTGTTCCTAGAAAATTGTGAATTTGCATGGAGAGGTTTAATGCTGGGTTAAATTCTGCCAGGTGCATTGGTCATTTGAACTTGAGTTCCCAGCTCTTTTGATATTTAAATCCTTTTTCTGTGGCTTAAAATGTAGAGTGAGCCTCTTAAACCTAAGTGCCTATGTTGAGCTGTTGCCCTTTGTCCCATCAAAGAAAGGTCTTAGTAGTGCTTGGGGTTTGCATTGAAGCACCGTATCAGTAGGAAGGATCAAAAGATTTGTCTGTTCTCTGATTTTTGTCTTTGAACCAAGACTTCCCAAAAAGAACACAGAGTTGTTTTGAATATTGCCGCCCCTGGGTGTGAGTGATTATGCAAGTCAGTAGTATTTTTGTTTAAAAAAAGAAAAACTATTCATAATAGATTTAGAGGTATGAAATTGCAAGAAAAACAAAATACTTTTTTTAAGACAACTTGTACAAAGCAGTCTTTGAATGCAGGTGGTCCTCAACTCCTAAGGATTTGCAATTCTTCCTCCATCTTGGGAAAGACACCTCTGTCCGCCAGTTACCACTTGGCCCTTTCTCTTAGTATAACCTTCTTCCTTCCCTGCCATTTGTGATGAGTTGCCAAGTAGTCTCAATTCAATCTTAAACTTAAATTCTTAATCTTTTCCTGCTGTCCCTTGAAACTCCCATATACTTCTTCAACACACAGCTCCAGAGTGGCCACTGCCCAGTCTTGCTGGGACTGCTGAAGCTACCTCCAGCCCCCTCCCTGTGTCTGACCTCTAGTGCTCTCTACTCACTGTCTTAGGGGCTTTTACATGACCAAACACAATATGTAAGTGGCTTGCATAAAATCTTCCAGTGACTTCTCAGTGCCCTCAGAACTTCTTCATAAGAAGTTAAAAGCCAGAGTCCTTAAGAAGACTTTAAGACCTTGCATGAGAAAGTCTCCATTTCATGGCTATTGCCTTCCCTTCCTCCTGACTGTACTCCAGACACACTGTTCACAGCCCCGAGAATGTCTTCCTGTGCCTTGAATCTGCTACACTTCCATGACAGTGAGCCTTCTCGATGTGTCTGATGCCTAGAATGCTCTTCTCCCTTTGCTGCTTCACTTTTATCTAGCTAATTCCTGTTTCTTCCTTTCGTCTCACCTTAAATGTCATATGCTTCAAGAAGTCCTCTTTTACCCCTACACTAAATTAGGTCCCTCTGATGTTTGTTTCTGCAGTACCTTGTACCTCCCTAACACTTCGCTTACTACGTTTTATTTACCTTTTCTGATAGATTCCAAGCTCCGTGTGAGCATAGATAGATCTGTCTTTTTTCCCCTCTGTATCTTCGTGCTTTGCACACAGTAGGATCTGCTATGTTCTTTGAATGAATGAACATGTTCCAAATCACGCTCACGTTATTACATACAGTATTGCTTATGTGTGAATTTCTTTCAAGGAGATTTTAGTAAATTCCTCTTAATGATTTAAATTCGCTTTCCTTACTTACACTAAATGTGTATAGTCACAAAATATATACTCCTTATGCTGGTAGCACTCAGGCAACTATTGAAACATTTGAAAAGTCACAAACAAATGCAAACAATATTTTAAAATCATTAAAATTTAAATGAAAAATATTCATATGATGAGTGCTTTTTTTGCTGAAACTGAATCACCTATGTTGATTTAAAAAAAAATAATATAAACTTGTTTTCCTTAGGTCCTAATAATTAGTACATATAAGTCTTTTGATTTTGATAATAGTAATGCAGGGAATACTTGTTTGTAGTATAATCTGTTATTCAGAAGCCCATTATGGACTTGAAGGCCTTGCTTACTATCTCAGAACTGTGAGACCTTATCAGAACACATCTGTCAGTGAGCAGTCCTTGAACTACAATTTTGATGATTTTAACGATTTCTCATTTTCTTGCTAGTGCTGTAAATTTCTTGTACATTTAAAGATAAGGTTAGCATTGTAGAATTACTGAAATCAACATCAAGCATATACCTACTTCAACTGTTACTAAAACCAGGAACAGGGATATGTTTGTCGATTTTAGTTCTTACAGATGTGGAAAATTTTTAAAGTTTTAGCATGTGGCTAAGCGTCAGAGTGTTGAAGGAAGTCAATAGATAATAGAAATGACTCATTCACACTATTTTGAAAACAACTTGAACATAACTCTTTTTCTTATAATTGCCTCCACTTTGTAATTTTTGAACCACTAAAAACAAACCCTTTGTTTTACAATACTTTCATGCTATTTTGAAGGCATTATTATGAAAGCATTAATGTAATATCATTTGGCTTTCACTTAGTGTGACTGCATCGTTTACGTATCAAGTCTACCTCTGTCCTTTCCTTATTAGTCTATAGCAGTTAATATACTACCATACTCTACTGTTTGTTATTTCATGGTGTCATGAAATTAAAGTCTTGTTCAGTGTCTTAACAATGGCCTTTATCGTTGCCCCGTGTGCTTGCTACCGTATTTATAAGTGCTGTTAGTGATGGGGATCGCTCGGAACCACTGTGATCATAAATGCAAACCTGGACACTGTATTGGTAAGGGGAATAATTCAGATGGCCCGTTGTGTATTTGTATCAGTTTCTTTTAGATTAACAGTGAAATGAAAACAAAGTAGATTCTTTTGGAGCAGTCACAGACTCTTGAATGTCTCTGGTCCTCTAGAGCTCCTTAGAGCCCCATGTCAGAACACTTGCTTATGGCACGCATAACGTACTGCAGACCATGCACAAACATATCATTGGATTTCCAAAGGTGTTTTGGCTCCGGTGGGTCATCCTCTTGGGTCTCTACCTCTCTAGCCTCCTAAACTATATCTGTATCTTACAAAGCCTCTGTTTGGTGAGAGGAATGGAGAGGCTTGTTTTTTGTTTTTGTTTTTTAAGTTTCTATTTATTTTGAGAGAGACAGCACAAATGGGGGAGGGGCATAGAGAGAGGGAGACAGAGAATCCCAAGCAGATTCTGACCCTGAAACAGGACTCGAACCCACAAAACCGTGAGATCATGACCTGAACCAACTCCAAGAGTCAGATGCTTTAATCGACTGAGCCACGCAGGCACCCGAGAAACCTTGTTTTCTCATCTCATGAAGGGCTCAAGGCTCTCTATTGTTGTCTGTAGGTGATTTGTGGTTACCCAGGTAACCCTGAAGCCCTGTCACTCAGGAGCACCTGTTGAGGAGGGAGTGTAGTAAGAACACAGCAAAGCAGCTAGGAAAGGCCGTGAGGACTTGAAGTGTATCAGATCCTTATACGTAACACTGAAAAGAAAAATTGGTAAAAATATTACTGATATAGACTGCATAGCTGAAGGCCTTTTATTAAGCTAAACAGAATGTCATGGCTTTAGCCTAAGGACCAAGTAATTCACTTAATTGTCCTTTGTTTTTGTTTTTGTTTTTGTTTTTGCTTACATATTTTTGATAGCTTGATTAAGATATAGTTCACATGACATACGAGTGGCCTATTTAAAGTGTACAATGGTGTTTAGTACTTTCACAGAATTGTGCAACCATCACCACAATCAACTTTATAATATTTCATCACCTAAAAAAGACTTGGAACACCTGGCTGGCTCAGTCAGAAGAGCATGTGAGTCTTGATCTCAGGTTGTGAGTTCAGGCTCCATGTTGAATGTGGAGATTATTTAAATAAATAAAACTAAAAAAAAAAAGAAAAATTCATTACAAGTAATTCTCCATTCTCCCCAAGCCCCTGGCAACCACTAATCTACTTTCTGTCTCTGTAGATTTGCCTGTTCTGAACATTTAATATGAGTAGAATCATATAGTATGTTACCTTTGTGACTAGTTTCTTTCCCTGAGCATAATGTTTTCAAGGTTCATCCATGTTGTAGTGTCAAATTTTTTTTTGTCAAATAGTGTTCCATTGTCTAGATATGCCAAAAATTTTTTTTATTTAGAGAGAGAGAGCAGGGGAGAGGGGCATAAGGGGAGAGAGAGAATCTTAAGCAGGCTCCACACTCAGTGTGAGGCTTGATCCCATGACCCTGGGATCACGACCTGATCCAAAATCAAGACTTGGATGCTTAACTGACCGAACCCACCCAGGCTCCCCTATGGCAAAAAAAAAAAAAGAAAGAAAAGAAAAGAAAAAAATCCTTAAGTGTCAGTTCAGCCGTATTATGTTCACATTGTGGAAAAACAGATTTTCAGAACTTTCTCATCTTGCAAAACTGAAACTAGATATGATATACCAAATTTTATCCATTCTTCTTGGTTGACAGACATTTGGGTTGTTTCCCACGTTTGGGCTGTTGTGTGTAATGTTGCTATGAACATTTGTGTACACATTTTTGTGGGGGCCTATATTTTCCTTTCTCTTAGTATATACCTGGGAGTAGAATTGATAGGTCCTGTAGTAATTCTGTATTTAACATACAGAGGAACTGCCAGACTTTAATCATTTAAACTGCATCATTTGCATTTAGGGGCGCCTGGGTAGCTCAGTTGGTTAAGCGTCCAACTTCAGCTCAGGTCATGATCTCACGGTTTGTGGGTTCGAGCCCCATGTCAGGGTCTGTGCTGACAGCTCCGAGCCTGGAGCTTGCTTCCGATTCTGTGTCTCCCCCTCTTTCTGTGCCCCTCCCCCACTCACGCTCTGTCTCTGTCTCAAAAATAAATAAATATTAAAAATAAATAAATAAAATAAACTGCATCATTTTGCATTGCCAGCAGCAGTGCATGAAGGTCTCGGTTTCTCCACATTCTGGCCAACACTTGTTATTATCTGTCTTCCTGATTATAGCCATCTCAGTAGGGGTGTAGTGGTATCTCATTGTGATTTATGTTTCTCTAGTGATTAATGATATAGAACATCTTTTCATGTAAAGACACTTAACTAAAATTTTTTCCCTTAAAATGAAGATTTCCTAGGTTCTTGGGAATTCTAATACATTTAAGAAATACATGCTTTGGGAATTCTTAAAAGGTACAAATTATGACCCACATTTTGACCCTGTGACTTCAGGGATTGGAAGGTTGAGAGAAAATCGCTGCCCTGACTGGAAGGACTGCCTGTTGACGGGTTAGAATTTAAGTGGAAGGGGTTGAGCAGTCTCTCTTTTTCAGGGACCTATTAAGTAGAATCCTTGTCTGTGACAAGCAAAGGAAACACGAAAAGGTGGAAAATGGACCCAAATGTAAGAGATTTCTTTTAAAGGTACTAAATTTACCAGCACAACCAAGCCAAAGAATGGCCTTCTAATGGTGGGCTAATATAAGAGTCAACTTTATATTCCCCAGTACTCTGCTTGGTGTCTGGCATAGAGTTTTTATTCCTGGTTTTGAAGAAGAAGTAATGAAGCAGACAAATCAGAAGAGTTTAAGATCCTAAAATGTAAGAATCAGAAACTACTGATCTCTTCCAGGGAACTTTACATCATTTAAAAAGGGGTTGCAATGGGGCGCCTGGGTGGCTCAGTCGGTGGAGCGTCCGACTTCGGCTCAGGTCATGATCTCACGGTCTGTGAGTTCGAGCCCCAGGTCGGGCTCTGGGCTGACAGCTCAGAGCCTGGAGCCTATTTCGGATTCTGTGTCTCCCTCTCTCTCTGACCCTCCCCTGTTCATGCTGTCTCTCTCTGTCTCAAAAATAAATAAACATTAAAAATAAAATAAAAAAATAAAAATAAAAAGGGGTTGCAAAGTAAAGCGTCCCTAGATCAAGTCCTTAAAAGCTGACAGGCCTCCTCAGATCACACGGGTGTCTTTAAAAACATCTGCGTTGGGGCGCCTGGGTGGCGCAGTCGGTTAAGCGGCCGACTTCAGCCAGGTCACGATCTCGCGGTCCGTGAGTTCGAGCCCCGCGTCAGGCTCTGGGCTGATGGCTCAGAGCCTGGAGCCTGTTTCCGATTCTGTGTCTCCCTCTCTCTCTGCCCCTCCCCCGTTCATGCTCTGTCTCTCTCTGTCCCAAAAATAAATAAACGTTGAAAAAAAAAAAAAATTTTTAAAAACATCTGCGTCATCTCGCCCACAACTGCTGCACACCCCATCACACGTGCTTGAAGAGTATTTGTGAATTCTGTGATGCCCGTGAGGTTTATTTATGTAAACATACCTCACTTCATTCCTCCCCATATAAAGCACATCAATATAAGCACTCACTGTGTCACTTAATTGACACAACGCTTGAGGTGAGGTCAGCCCTCCTTAGTCCCGTGTTACAGAAAAGGAAGTTTAGGCTCAGCACGAATAAGTAACTTGTCCAGGATCACACCAGCTCTCAAGGGGCACGCCAGGAGGAGTCCAGGCTTCCAGCCCGTCCTCTCAGCCACTGTACTCAGTACAAAAAAAGTCCTCCTCCCCCATTGAAGCCTTTGCAACAGGAATTGGGGAAAGGTGTAGAAGAACCTGGTGCACATATCACCACCGTATTATTTTGATGGGGATTTTGTCATTGCTTTCTTGGCCTGCTCACTGTAGGTACAGTTGAGGGTGGCAGGAACCTCACAGGGTATGTGATCATGGTGCACCTGAAGTAGTCGTTGCAGCTTTGTGCACACTTGTGAAGGTTGGACTTGATCCCAGAACCAGCAGGGGAAAAGTACGATTAGATTTCCATTTTCTTTTCTAAAGACAGTAGGCTGCAGTAGATAGAAATAGGTGGCAGGGAATTTGGTTGTGGTTAAAGCCTGGATTTGGGCAGTGGGGAAAAGAAGGCCGAGTGAACAGTTTCTAAGCTAAAACCGTTAGGACTCAGCAACCTTCTGGATATGAGAGTTGACAGATGACTTGAAGAGGACTTCAACAATTCTAGCTGGGGGACGTAGGGTAGGTGCCATATCAGTGCAGAGTTAAAGGATTGGGAAGGAAGCGGGGTGAAGGATACCAAAGCCGGTGGTAGACTTAGGTTCAAGCTCTGCTCTGATGGTCTGAGAACCGTAGTAGTTCTCTTAAGCTTGGTTGGGTGCTTAAGTCTACTTAATTAGAAGATAAAAGCAGTTAAATTGTGTTTGCTTGCCTTTTAGTTTTTCTAGAAAATTGATGTACACTGAAGTTTTTTTTTAGTAAGCTCCACTCCTAGCATGGAGCCCAACGTAGGGCTTGAACTCACAACCTGAGATCAATACCTGAGCTGAGATCAAGAGTCAGATGCTTAACCAGCCAAGCCACCCAGACACCCCTCAGGGGCGCCTGGGTGGCTTGGTCGGTTAAGCATCCGACTTCGGCTCAGGTCATGATCTCACGGTTCGTGAGTTCGAGCCCCGCGTCGGGCTCTGTGTGACAGCTCAGAGCCTAGAGCCTGCTTCGGATTCTGTGTCTCTCTCTTTCTCTGCCCCTCCCCTGCTCATGCTCTGTCTCTCTCTCTCTCTCAAAAATAAATAAAAACATTAAAAAAAAAAAAACCTTCCTTTTAGGTATGGACATTTAGAAGGGAAACTCAAGAAACACCATTTTGTCAGGAAATGAGAAGCATTTTGCATTCTGCCACTCCCCAGAGGAATCCAATCTGATGTCATAGGTGCTTTCATGGTTGTAGCTCCCAGCATCCGCCCCCTCCTTGGCTGTACGATTCTTCAGGACTAAGCTATAATGGAAGAACAGCTGACAGAGCAGTGACTGCCTGGGACCGGGTACCCCTCCCAGTTCAGCTTGATGAACATTGGTCCAGTTTGATAATCTGGAAGTAAACGAGTAGTATTCTCAACGGAACTATTCTGTTCTTCTGGGAAGAATTAAATCTAGATAATTTCCGTAGGACACTCCATACCTTCCATTTGGGCATAGAACCGCGCTTTAACAATTCTGCTTCAAAATCTGTTCCTGAGATGAGATATTTCATAAACACAGCATTGAAGCAATGGATGGTGAAGTTACTTCCTGTGTTGGTTCATTCATGCCTCAAGGTTGCAAAGTTATGTAAGTTGTTTACAGATAAAACGCTAGTGAAGGAAAGTTCATTTGCCACTGCTAGAAGGTACGAGCCCCAAGCAGTTAGCATGATGAGTATCTTTGGCCTTTTCTTGCAGCTGTCTTATATTTACAGGGTCGAGTTATCTTACCCATATCTAGGGTTAAAGGTCGTAGTCTCATGGGTAATACAGTGTAGCATAGCTTCTGTTTTGTACTTTGTTAAAGAAAGTGGGTAGATGATTACCTGAGGTTGAATTGGTATTTGGAGCCTCATTAATGATTAATTAAAACATACAGAAGTGCTTTTTTTCTAAGTACCTGTACCTAACGGTCTTTGAGGGTTCAAATATTCAGAAGATATCCTCTTACACCTCATAAGAAATATATTTACTCTTAGACTTAAAATACATTTGAACAGAATTCAACGCTTAGTTTTTAGACTGCTTGCATTTACATTAATTTACATAGGGCATAATTACTCTTAGGTCTCTGATAGCAGTAGGGTTCCGTTTTTTGTTTTTGTTTTTGTTTTTTCATTAACACTTGTTTCTTTCTGCTACTTAGAGGACCACTAACAAGATACCTTAAGTATCATCTCAAGAGTTAATGATTTATGTCAATCACCTTCATTATATAGTGCTCTGGTGATTTGCAGTTGGAAGATGTTGGTGACTTATCCTATCTGGTTTGGTTTGGTACAGGTGGCAGACAGATTTATTTCAGTACCTTTGGTGACTCTTTTCCACAGTAAAGCTTCACTGAAAATATTGTGGGGTTGTTTTTATGTTTTGTCTTCATTTCAGATTGTTTGCTTTTAAATGCTATCTTATGTTTCTCCAGTTTTCCTTTTGGGCACCTATGGCTTTTACCTTCATTCTTCATTGGGGTCATTCTATTTCTCTTGACCTGGTTTATATAGCTCAGTCCCTATATAATGATTTCTTCCTCACTACCTAGGAATATTCTGCAGAATTTCAAACTTAGAATTTATAAATTTGAATATGGCTTAGGTCTATACATATTTGCTTTCCCGAGAGTATATTCTGTCTCCAACTTAAGTGTAAGTTCTTTGGGGACAAGTACTATAGTTTAAATGTAAATTGTCAGGGCGCCTGGGTGGCTCAGTCGGTTAAGCGTCCGACTTCAGCTCAGGTCACGATCTCGCGGTCCTTGAGTTTGAGCCCTGCGTTGGGCTCTGGGCTGATGGCTCAGAGCCTGGAGCCTGCTTCCGATTCTGTGTCTCCCTCTCTCTCTGCCCCTCCCCCATTCATGCTCTGTCTCTCTCTGTCTCAAAAATAAATAAACGTTAAAAAAAAAAGATTATTTAAAAATAAAAATAATAATAATAATAATAATAAATGTAAATTGTCCACTGACAGAAACTAGCATGGCGTTAACGACATGGAACTGCCATGGTAAGTGCCCGTTGAGTTGAGCTGCCCTGCGAGCATGAAGGGCAGCCTTATTACCTGCATGCAATGTAGAGAGTGTTCTAGCAGCTTTCAGAAATGTTGCATATCCATTCCAGGTCGCAACACTTCATTGCCAAGACACGAGTTCTGAACCTGCCCAGTGAGGGGTGGGCGGGGGAGTGGAGACAGGCAGGTGGCTGTCGATGCTTTCCTTAGTCTCTATGGGGGTTCTTCTACTCTGGTGACCAGGACTTAATTCTCCTGTTTGTCACAGAGGAAGCAAGACATGAACCAACCTAGTCATATTCTGTACAAAGACATTTGCAGTCTATTCTGCTTCCCCCAGCTTCTGTTTCTTCATTCCGCATCTCTGAGAGAATTACCATGATAGCTGTCATGAAAAGTCCATCCTATTGATGGCGAAGGGCTACCTCTATGCGGTCCTTTGGAGAAACCAAGCAGTGTCTGTATTTCACTGTTTTAACTTTGCTGTGTGTTCTATCTGCTTACTCAATACAACTGCATTTCCCTGAAGTTGGTGTTGGTGTGTTTTTTGTTCCCTTCCCCAACTCAGCCCTTTCCCTTTCAGGAAGTGACTTTACAGTGTGCCCTACTCTGCCTCCTGCACGGTGCCAGGTATATAATAAGTGCTTATGGTGTTTGTTCAAACTTGTATGAATGACTACTTTTAAGAGATTTAACTCTTAATTATTTTGCCTAATTTCCGTAAGTTTGGGAGAGGGTTAGAGTTGAAATCAGGATAAAGTCTTGGGAATTTAGGTGGGAATAGTCAATAACCTAAGAGGAATAAAGATGGCTTTTGTAAGCCACATTACAACCAGGCATCTAGTACAAACGATTTAGTTATTCTGTCCAGACTGTGAACAGTTGTCTTGTTCTCACTAAAGGCAATTTTGTTGAAATGTTCTTAGAAACAATGTGTGCAGGCTTCTGTAATCATACAGGGGAGAGAGAGAGAGATCTAGGGAACATCAAGATACTGACTCAACCTGTCCTTTTTGAAAAATATTTGACCCCTTTGCTCTAACTCAACAACCCCTCAAAGTTGTTGATACAAAGTTCCAAAATAGGAAAGAGATCAAAACCAGTTTCTGTGTTACAGCTTTCTGGGAAGAGGATGCTAGGAGAAAATATATGTATTTCTAAATGTATCGTTTCATATAAGCCATTCTTAGCTTGCTCTTGTATTTTTAATGACCTAACCTGGAACATTTTTGATAAGTTTAGTTCTTAACAGAAACACTGAACTCCAACACCCACCCCCCACCCCCACCTCCCTGCCCCACGGCAAGCAGCTGGAAGCAATGAAGAGCCAGGCGGTTATTGAAGCTCATGGCTCTTTCCCATGGCTTCTCATGTTTATGCCCAGAATGAACTGACAGCATTGTTATGTTGCAGATATGCTGGATACAGTAGAGGAGGGGACTCACCATCATATAAAATAGGGCCCTTCTGTAAAGCTAACACTAATCATTGAAGAATGAAAATACCAAAGACCTCCTTGTCATTGTGTAGGATTGGAAACTATCTTGATTTAGACTGTTGCATCAAATCGATGGTATGGTTTTTCAGTCCTGAATTTTATAATCCCATCTGTTAAACTGGTTAATAAAGCCTAGATGTCTACCCTTATGTGCCTAAAACAAATCTCTAAGGGCTTCAGCTATATCATAGCAAACTTGGAGTGCCTTTCAGTGCTGAATGACGTAATAGGCTGTTAATCTTTTCTATGGGGAATGCTTTTTCTTCATCAGCTGTCTAAAATATTTGGGAAATTATATCTTGTGGGAGTTGCCATTCATCAGGAAATGCTTGTTCATAGATGTAAGCCAGACCACATGTAGCAGTAAATGTTATGTATCTCTATGGAAACCAAAAATCACAAATGGATGGTCTTAAGCATTAAGCATTCTGCTTCTTACGGGGATAAGTCATATCCAGATTTGGTTCAGTTCACTCAAATATTTATGGGGCATTTAACGATCAAAAGGTCTGTGGGTACTTTGTTTAATGACTAATTTTCCTCTACACAAAACTGAAAAGATCATTAAAAGGAAAAACTAGGAGGAAAAGATCCCAGTGTATGTGGATTGTCAAGCTTGTAAATGCAGAACTCTGAAGTGGGAGGCAGGAGACCAGGGTTTTAGCTCTGGCTCTTGCCAAAACTAGTAGTGTGGCTTTGGACAAGTCTTTGAAACTATTTGTCTCCGTTTTCTCATCTGTAACAAGATAGAATTGGACTCTGTGACTCCTAAGTAATGAATCTGTTTTCCTATAAACTATTTTTTTTAATGAGAGATATTATACCTGGATGTTTCTCATTATTTCAGAGTAATAAGGATCATTGTTATACTGCAATGACTTAATCACGTAACAAAAAATTCACTAAGGACTGGGGTCACATTGTAGCCATTTGTCAGTGGATCCTGCTTTCTTCTCCACTCAGTATATATTGACAATGGGGTGTCAATAGAATCTAGTAGTGACAAAGTATGCAATAATCTGAATTATAGTTGTTTAATTTAGTAGTCAAAAGGTGGCATTTGAAGAGTATAATTGCCATTCCTAGATAAAGGTAGGGACAGTGCCTTAAGTAGTAGTTCAAAGATGTGAGGAGGTTGGTAGCAGAGGAGGCTGGGGCTGAACTGGTTGGTGATCATGTTTATTCATAGATCCATTTAATTCTTAGCTCCAAGACTGCTTTGTCTGTCATTTCAGCAGTTTCTATAACAGGAATATCTCATAAGTGGGACTGGAATCAGTTGGCCCTAATGATTCAGTAGAACTTGTGACAGAGGAAGGGTGTCCATGTTGCCAACTTTGTTGCTGATCTTGGGTGTGTGTGGATAAGGAAATTTCTCTGGACTATTTTCTCATTGTTAAGTAGGGGGAAATATCTGTCCGATCCCTACCCCTCGAGAACATTATGAGGATAAACAAGAGACCTGAATAAAGGTATAAACAATGTTGATTTATATGTTAAATAGACAACTAGAATCTTTGGACTTGTGCAAAATACAAACATCCTTTTGATCTTGCAATTTGATTTTTTTTTTTAATTTTTTTTTTTTAACGTTTATTTATTTTTGAGACAGAGAGAGACAGAGCATGAACGGGGGAGGGGCAGAGAGAGAGGGAGACACAGAATCGGAAACAGGCTCCAGGCTCTGAGCCATCAGCCCAGAGCCCGACGCGGGGCTCGAACTCACGGACCGCGAGATCGTGACCTGGCTGAAGTCGGACGCTTAACCGACTGCGCCACCCAGGCGCCCCTTGATTTTTTTTTAATATCGGAGAGTTTACCTTTTTTTTTTTTTTTAATGTTTATTTATTTTTGAGAGCGAGAAAGAGTGTGAGCAGAGTAGGGGCAGAGAGTGAGGGAGACACAGAAACCGAAGCAGGCTCCAGGCTCCGAGCTGTCAACACAGAGCCTGACGTGGGGCTCGAACTCACGGACTGTGAGATCATGACCTGAGTCGAAGTCAGACGCTTCGCTGACTGAGCAACCCAGGCGCCCCCGGCTTTACTATTTAAAAAAAAAATTTTAAATAAGTCTTTATGTTCAAAATTTTTTTAAGTTTAAAAAAAAGTTTAAAAATATGCATGTGATTAAAGGTGAGACACTCCAAAATATTTGACTACTTGGCCCTTACAAAATACCGTAATACAATAAGGATTTGTTAAGTGTTCTTCATACACACTCCAATTCAGGTCATAAATAGTTTTTGATCATTTACTCTACAGCAGGCACTGTTTTAGGAGCTAGAGATACAGTAGGGAACATCACAGAGTTTTTATTCTCAAGGAGACCATGTAGTGGATGGAGCCGATAAGAGTTATCTATCCTATAGCAAGTGCTAATAAGAAAAATAGAGCAGGATAAGAGACAGAGCAATGGGAGGAGGGGGTGTTAGTCAGTAGACATGAGCAGAGACCTGGAGGAAGTGAAGGTATGTGCCAGATAGGGTATCAGGAGAACGAATGTTCCAGGCAGAGGAAACGCAAGTACGGAAGCCTCTGGCAGCTGTGGGGTGGAGGATGGCACCCTGGCAGAGCAGGACTAGCGATGGGGGTGGAGCAGAGGAGACCGTTCTGAGGAGGATTCAGGAGGTGAGCGGATCCGCCAGGGTCTTCTGGGCTACCATACACACTCACCATTTGAGCTTTTGTTGTTGTGTCTTTGTTTTTTGGAGTAATGATACAGTGTTTATTTTTCAATAAGGTGACACATTCTTACCTAGGAAGATTAATACCACATGTCATAAAACACCACCACAGAAATCCACAGTGGAAGTCATGACTAAAGAGTCTTCGTGGAATGTAGTCTCTTGGAAGCAAAATGACTAGTTTGTAACAGGAGAGTCAGGTACTTGATGTCCTTTAAAAAAAAAAAAAAAAGCCCCCATTTTCTGATTGATAATATTAAGTCCCAATAAATAATATTCAGGGGTTTGGGTTTTGTTTTGTTTTGTTTTTTTGTATTTTGGTTTCTTGTAATTGCTGGAGATTTAATGATGAACAAACTAAGATGCCATTTCAAACAACTAGTCTAACCCCTGTGCTTCCCATGTGACACCTCTGAGCTGCATCCCCAATGTTTCCAGGAATGCAGTCTTCCATTTAGGAACTGGGTCTACCCTTATATCCTCTCTGCATCCCTCCTGCTTTTGTCCAGTCCCAAATTACCCCCGTCAACTTCTCTTCCCCTTTCTCCTCACACTCTCCTTTTAATTTTCATTTGTGATCTTTTTTTATGGTGGTTAAAAAAAAAAAAAAAAAAAAACAGGTAATTTAAAACTTCCCATCTTAACCATTTTTCAGTGAACAGTGCAGTTGTGTTTATATGCACATTGTGGTGCGACACACTTCTAGAATTGTGTCTCTTGTGTTCCCACAGCACTCCCTTATTTATACATAGAGCATATCCAGCAGTGTTTCCATTTGAGGTTCTCTTTGTTTCTGTGTTTTGCATCTAACACTGTACCTGACGGGCAGGAGGCGATCATTAAATGTTAAATGGCATTTTTTCATTTAACAAACGCCTCTAGAGCACTTAACTCTGAGCGCGTGCTCTAAGTGCATTGCACATACTCACTGATTTCATTTTCACAAGAACCCTCTGTATACTTTGTTTCATTTTAGGGGGAAGCTGAGGGATTCGCACAAGGTCACAGCTAATATTGAATGAATCCATTTATAAAGGAAAAAAATAATGTAAAGAAAGAGTCGAAAATTCTTTGTGCTGCTGCTGGGTTCCAGGAACAGCAGACAGGGTCGGAGTCCACGTGCTGGGGAGTATGTCCACTCCTGAGGTCCTTTAGGAAGGCTGCTTTGTCCCCTGCCGTCCCTGCCAGACCAACTGCACTCTCCCGCTTGCTCCTGCCCAGAGCTCTTTCCTGCTGGCCTGTTTGGTGCCTCATCTCCTCAGTTGACATTTGCACTTTACTGGGGCTGTTGGGTATAAATGCTAGCTTCTCTCTGCTTGGCTTGGGGATTACACCTTCTAGAGGGGAATTTACCTCCTAACCCTCCCTCCCTTCTCCCACCTGGTGTTTCAAAGGCTTAGCATTTTTCATGCTGTGTTGCACAGAGTAACTCCCCCTCCCCCCATCTGTGGGGCTCATTTAACATGCACCTTCCTGGGCTCCACCTCAGACCCACTAAAGCCTGCTTTGCAGATGGGGCCCCAAAATCTGTATTTTAGGCTTCTTAAGAGCTACTGTGTTAGAAGATGTGCCCCCTTGCTCTTGTGAGGGGAGAGAGATGAGATAAGAAAAGAGAGTTATGTGACCCAAGCTTCCCTCCACGGAGTGGTAGAAAATCAAACCTTGAGGGCAAACCTGTGGCAAAGTGACCTGTAGTAACCATAGTAAACTGTGGCCTGTGGCACGGCTGGCTGCATTTCTGGAACATAGCCACATTCATTCTTCATGTATTGTCTACAGCTGCTTTGCACTACAATGGCAGAGTTGAGTAATTGCTGCAAAGACCGTACAGCCTGCAAAGCCTAAAATATTTACTATTTGGCCCATTATAGGAAACTTTGTCAGACAGCTGAGCTCTCCAGTAGCACTTTCTGTCAAGGTGGAAATATTTGCTCTGCTAGCCAGCAACACTTGCCTTTTGGGCATTGAGCACTTGAAGAGTGAGCGATATGATCGAGTAACGGGAATTTTTGTTTTATCTGGTTTTAATTAATTTGATTTTAAAAAGTTAATTTAAGTTTAAATAGCCACCTTTCACTGGTGGCGACAGTATCAGACTGTGCAGGACTAGAGCAAAGGTTTCAGATTGGGATTGGCTTTGAGGTGTCAGTTAAATACTGGCAAGAGTTTCCTTCAGGCCACTGGGAAGAGGGAGACCAGGGAAAGAAGTCTAGAAAGGATGCATTTTATACCTTTTCATTTTTTCCATTGTGATTTTTAAGGAGTTACTTGTGTCAGGATCTACCTCTCTACCACTTAATCAGCTTTTTGACCTTGGTTAGGTTACCTAGTTTCTCTTTGCCTCAATTTTCTCACCTGTAAAAGAGACAGTGATAGTACCTACCTTCAAAGACTGTTATGAAGTTAAAGTGCTTAAACAGCATCTTGCACATAGTAAAATCTTTGTGTTTGCTGCCCTTATCATTATTTCATAAGTTTTTTGTGGCCTAGGTTAGGAAAATAATCCTTATTATTTACCCCTCTCCTTTTTTTTTTTTTTTTTTTAATGTTCATTCACTTTTGAGAGAGAGAGACAGGGCATAAGCAAAGGTGGGGCAGAGGGAGAGGGAGACACAGAATAGGAAGTAGGCTCCAGGCTCTGAGCGGTCAGCACAGAACCCAACATGGTGCTCAAACCCATGAACCTCGAGATCCTGACCTGAGCCAAAGTTGGATGCTTAACTGACTGAACCACCCGGGCACCCCTCCTTTTTTTTTTTTTTTTTTTTTTTTTAAAGGAAAGTGGATTCTGAATCCCAGGATAACTTGCACGCTAATGTGACTAATGTAGTTTGTTTCTAATTTGGAGACCAGCTGTGCTTCAGTAGGTTCATTACGGTTAATCCAGATGGATGCAGCATGTGACATAGGCAGCAAGGTATTGTCAGAGTTTTACTGATGGGTCACTGCAGACAGATGATAGATAGATGATAGATATATCTATCGTAGATGATAGATAGATGACCAGATTGTTTTGCAGAAACTCTTCACAAATGAACTAGGTATGTTTAATTAGAAGCAGAACATTTCTTAGTGACTAAGTTGAAGAAATCCTCGTAACATTTGAAAGGAGGTATGTTTCTATTTTATCTTGAGACACGTCAGAATCTCCTACCGTGGTCTTCCCTGTTAGAGAACCGTGAGCAGAACCAGCAGGAACCTGCTGGGAGGGGGGAGTTGGCAATTGTTTGTAAATGATAATAGTAGTAGAAATCCAAAAGTGAAAAAAATTTCAGAATAAGATCACTTTGAGTTTTTTTTTGTTTTTTTTTTAACTGACTCTTTGGTAACTTTCTCATCTTCAGTAGTGTCTACTAATAATCCAGTGCTATATATATATACTTGCCATGGCTAAACAATACCACTTTTAAAGACTTCCCAGAAGCCAATGAATGTGGCCTCTTAAAAAATCTACTTTTAGGCTTTCTGAGATGGTGATGATATGACAGTACTTTTTAGCCCTTAGATCTGTTCTCCAAGGCTGGAACATCAGTGTTCAGCAGATATTCTGTGCTCAGCAGTTGCTCTCCAAGGCTGCCTTTTTGATCTGTAAGACCATGTTGCAACACTCCTCGATAAGCAAATAATATAAGGAGAAAACCTTGCCCAGATGGTAGGCACTGCTTCATTCTGCAAGTAGTGATCCCATCTTTAGGCCATCGCGTGCTGTTTGTTTTCCGTTTTCAAACTCTAGATTGTGTTTGAATATATCTGAAATACAGTGAACCTGCTGAAAGTTTTCATGGCCCATTTGACATAGAGCAGAAAGAATGAGAAAATAGTCAACTATTAATATCCTCTAGCTTAAAATCATGTGTGGCCTGAAACTTTAGTCATCTTAGGGAGGGAGGATATGGAAGTATCAAAGTCTCCGATGCGATGTGGCCCTTAAGGGATTAGGCTGTACAATAAGCACAGCTGTTGGACTTGCTCGGTTTTTACATGCACTTGTCCGCACCTCCCTGCTCCATATCACCCCACTGCACGTGCCTGTTCAACTCTATCTACTGCTCTTCTAGCACATTTATCTACAGCCCATTGACACCCATTTGCATCACTTGAATTGAAAGAGAGCAAGCAATAAAAACTTTCCTCCTGCTCTAAATTCAGTACTTCCCCTCTCTTTTTGTCTGAACTGTGGACTGAGGATGCAGCTTAGAAGACTGTGGTTCCAATTATAAGTTTTCTTGGGGTGGAAACCTTAGTAATATAAATTGCAGAGCTAGAATTAACGTGTAGAAGTTACAGACGTAAGCTCAGTATAAGGAAACATTTGTTAAGCACCAGTGCTGGCCAGCAATCTGCTATTCATAGACCTTGGATGAGCTCAATCAGACCATTCTGTTAGGGATGAGGGAATGGATAGGAAGCTGGACGAGATGGTGGTGTTTGCTGTGATACTGCACACTTCAAAGATACTAGAACACAAACGAATATTTTCCTGTGAAATCTGTGATGTTACCTTAAAGTGTCTTGTAGAAGGAATTATTTCTTTTTAGATAAATTGTATGTGAATGAGATTGACTTACTAAATGTGACGCATTAGTAGGTACATTTGTTCCAGTGATGTGAGTTGTCTAATCATCTTCCCGACAAATCCATTTTAAGATTAATCAGCAGTTTACTAATGAAAGTATACATGGATGGATTCAGCACCTATTTATTTGGGACCTACTGTATCCTTCACACTATACCAGCCTCATTGAGGATAAAAATGTAAATGAGATAGTGCCTTAGTTTTCTAATTGGAGAAGTAGACATGAGCATTTTAGCCAGAACATAAAGGAGACTATAAAAAAAAAAAAAAAAAAAACAACTAAAATCCAATTGCAAACAGAGGGAGCCATTTAATTCTTCCTGAGTCAATCCATGGAGTCGATGCGGACTGAACTTTAAAAGACAAATAAGAGGAGGCTCCACTGAGGTGGCTCAGTCAGTTGAGCGTCCTACTCTTCATTTCAGCTTAGGTCATGATCCCAGGGTCGTGGGATTGGGCCTCACATCGATCGGGCTCCACACTGAGCATGGAGCCTGCTTGAGATTCTCTCCCCCTCCCTCTCCCCCAGCCCCTCTCCCTCACTTGTGTGTGTGTCTGTTCTCTCTCTTTCACTCTCTCAAAAATAAATAAAAACAAATATGTTTGGGGGGGTGCAGATGTAATAATTCACATTGGTTTGGTATCTACTGCGCGTGAGACTTTTTTTGTGTGTGTTTTGTATGTCTCTGTGATGTTTGGTACTGTCTTCTTCATTCTACAGATCAGAAAAGCAGTTGTGTAAAGGAAAATGTGGTCCGGATATGTGAGGCAAGGAATGTTAAGAGTCTAGCGTGGCTGAACACAGGGTTTGTAGAGACACGGAACTGGATAAGACAAGGGAAAGGTGTATTGGAGGCATATCTAATCCAAATGAAAAAGTTGACCTTCCAGAGTCGACTTCTAGGACCATCACAAGCAAAGTGTTTCCTGCAGAATATATTGACATTGGAATGATGAACTTTAGATTCCAGTTCTAGCCTGGAATGCAGAGAACTCTCATTAGGTTGAACATGTGTCGTGACCGGAAAGAATACCCGGGAGACCAGGGCTTGATCCCCCCCCCCCCCCCGCAATTTCTTGCTGAGTGTGCTGCAGAAATTTCGTCTCCATCCATAATGTGAGGGGAAATAATACTGCTCCATGAGCATGTGAAGGGTCTAAGCTTGGTGTCATATATGCATATCTCTGAAGGAGTTAATAGAATATCGGTTGAATCTAAATCAGAAAATGGGATTTAAAGCAGCAGCTCTTGGGGTGCCTGGGTGGCTCAGTCGGTTAGGCGGCCGACTTCGGCTCAGGTCATGATCTCACGGTCCGTGAGTTCGAGCCCCGTGTCAGGCTCTGTGCTGACAGCTCAGAGCCTGGAGCCTGTTTCAGATTCTGTGTCTCCCTCTCTCTGACCCTCCCCTGTTCATGTTCTGTCCTCCCTGTCTCAAAAATAAATAAAAATGTTAAAAAAATTTTAAAAATAAAGCAGCAGCTCTTGCCCAGTCAGCCAGATACCCTGAATATATTTTCCTTTCTATCCCCTTTCAACCTCTTGTGTTTAGCACCTGATTTCCTCTTGCACAGACTATTGCAAAAGTCTCTGAACCAATTTCCACACTTGCTCTCCTAAATGTAGACTGTCACACTAATTTTTTCAGGTATAACCTGTATCACTTTATTGCCCTGTTCAAAAATCTGCAATGGCGTTTCATCTCCCACAGAATGAAAAACAGGTTCTTACCGACTGGTTCCAACTATTCCAGCATTAATCTCTCCTTCTCGCCCACCTGTCTTTGGCCTTTTCTCATTTCCATCTCCATTTCTATTTCTCAAGCCCCAAGTCCAAACTAATTTCTCCTTCCTTTGTTGCACTTTATAGCCTGTGACATTTTCCCCTCAATTATCTACTCAGCCAACATTTATTGAGCATCTGATATGAGTCACAAACTCTGGTGGTGAAGACACACAGGTAAATAAGATAAGAGTCACATCCCCATTTGAATCACTGAGTGATATTTGCAGGTGTAAACATCTTACCCCTCCTCCAGACCGCAGGCTCCCTGAGGACTAGAACTCTGCATTTATTACACATTTCCATATAGCACTAAGCATCTTCATTAGTGATGTGTAAATTTTGTTGAATAAATGGTTGAATTTAAGTTAGTTTAACAAAAATGTTCCAATTTCTTGTATAACTCTGGATACACTGAGGGATTTTTAGTGAAACAGTGAACACTCACTGTCAGTCTTTGCATTTACAAAATGAGTACATCATTCCTTTATAATTAAAAACATGATGGGCCAGTAAAAGAAATAGCTATTCTTTGTACTCTTCACACAGAAAGCGATTTTGGTAGGTATTTGTACGTAATTCAGTCTGCTGAAAGAGGCAACAGATTCAGGTGTCTGTACCTTCGGTATCTGTGTTTTTCGGTATATATTTTTAAGTTGTAACTTTTATAGAAATCTAAACTAGTTGGGAATTAAAACCACGTTACCATGTAGAGAAGATTATCTGAAACTACGGAAAGAGGAAGTCAGCAATGAGTGGGGACTTGGTACAGGATGTGGAGTCAAGTCTCAAGACCCACTAGTTCACAAAACAGCACGTGCAGATGAGCCTTTTCGTGTGTGTGTCAAAATTGCCTTTTCTTAATTTTAAAATTTAGATATACTTTCTTAAAAAATGTTTTTAACGTTATTTATTTTTGAGAGGGAGAGAGACAGAGAGAGAGACAGAGCACGAGCAGGGGAGGGGCAGAGACAGAGAGGGAGACACAGAATCTGAAGCAGGCTCCAGACTCTGAGCTGTCGACACAGAGCCCAACGTGGGGCCCGAACTCACAAAGCACAAGATTATGACCTGAGCTGAAGTTGGATGCTTGACTGACTGAGCCACCCAGGTGCCCCTACATTTAAATTATAAAAGCAATATGCTAAATTTTGGCACATAGAGAAAAGAAAAAAATAGCCTCACATAATTATTACAATAAATCTTGACCTCTTTCTGTGTCTCTAAAAATGTAAAGTTGTTCTGTAGTATGCAGAACATTTGGGATACTACATTTTTCCATAGTGACATATTTTTTTTAAAGTTTCTTTATTTATTTTGAGAGAGATAGAGACAGTGTGAGTTGGGGGGGGGGGGGGAGAGAGAGAGAGAATGAGAGAGAGAGAGAATGAGAATGAGAATGAATATCCTAAGCAGGCTCCTCACTGTCAGCTCAGAGCCCAATGTGGGGCTCAAACTCACGAACTATGAGATCATGACCTGAGCTAAAGTTGGATGCTTAACTGACTGAGCCACCCAGGTGCCCCTACATTTAAATTATAAAAGCAATATGCTAAATTTTGGCACATAGAGAAAAGAAAAAAATAGCCTCACATAATTATTACAATAAATCTTGACCTCTTTCTGTGTCTCTAAAAATGTAAAGTTGTTCTGTAGTATGCAGAACATTTGGGATACTACATTTTTCCATAGTGATATATTTTTTTAAAGTTTCTTTATTTATTTTGAGAGAGAGAGACAGTGTGAGTTGGGGGGGCGGGGGAGAGAGAGAGAGAGAGAGAGAGAGAGAGAGAATGAATGAGAATGAGAATGAATATCCTAAGCAGGCTCCTCACTGTCAGCTCAGAGCCCAGTGTTGGGCTCAAACTCACGAACTATGAGATCATGACCTGAGCTAAAGTTGGATGCTTAACTGACTGAGCCACCCCGGTGCCCCCCATATCAATATTTAACCATCATTGTTATACAATATTCCATTTAGTGGCACACATCATTTTACTGTGGTGGGAAGATCATGTGCTTCACTGTCATGCAAAATGCTCTAATCTGTGATGCTGGGTATCTTGTGCTTGTAGTTTTTTCTAGATTTGGGCATATTTCCTTAGGTGAGGTTTAGAAAATGACTATTCTTCTCTTTCTAATGTTAAAAATAACAGCAGAACCATTTGATAGAATCATTTTTCCCCCCAAAACACAGGACTTGTTTTACTTATCCCCTCCCTGGACAATTGATGAAGAAATGGTGGCACCATTTTACCCAAACAGTAGTTTGAATGTGTTACAATTCACCACAGCTTTGAGTGATTTGGTAAAAACAAATTTTATGTCTGTGTCTGCCAAGTGACTTTAGCATTTGAGTGATTAAGAAATAACTTTGAAGACTGGTGCACCTGGATGGCTCAGTCGGTTAAGTGTCCCACTTTGGCTCAGGTCGTGATCTCGTGGTCCATGAGTTCGAGTCCCATGTCGGGCTCTATGCTGACTGCTCAAACCTGGAGCCTGCTTCAGATTCTGTGTCTCCCTCTCTCTCTGCCCCTCCCCCACTTGTGCTCTGTCTCTCAAGAATAAAAACATTTTAAAAAATATTTAAAAGGAAATAATCTTGAAGACATTGTTGGCAAGCATCTGATTGAATAGAGTTTTGTTATTCATGTGACTTAGTAAGTGGCAAGTTTATGTGTAATCCATCACTGCAAGGTGTCTGAAGACTTGCACTCAACTGCGGGTGTCGACCATGTCGAATGACACCCCTTGAGTGCTTCCTAGCAGCCTTCCCAGACACTCATCCAAGAGTTGCAGATGGGTCTCCCCACAGAAGGGAAACTGCTAGAGAGTGCAAATTATATGCTTCTGTGATCTTTTTTTTTTTTTTTTTTTTAATTTTTTTTTTCAACGTTTATTTATTTTTGGGACAGAGAGAGACAGAGCATGAACGGGGGAGGGTCAGAGAGAGGGAGACACAGAATCGGAAACAGGCTCCAGGCTCTGAGCCATCAGCCCAGAGCCCGACGCGGGGCTCGAACTCACGGACCGCGAGATCGTGACCTGGCTGAAGTCGGACGCTTAACCGACTGCGCCACCCAGGCGCCCCTATGCTTCTGTGATCTTGGAAACATCCACAGGTCGTACAGAACAGAAGCCACACATGTTATCGTATTTAAAACTTTAATAATGAGACAGCCAATGAGAGGGGAGAGAGATGGGTAAGAACCAAATTTATTTAGAATATGCCATGTGGCAGTAAGGACAGTGGGGAAAAATAAAACACAGGAAGGGGACTAGGCACTGTGAAGGTGTGTGTGTGTGACAACGTGGCGGGGGAGGTGATGGTAGGAACCGTGTGGAGATATCTCCGGGAAGAGTGTGTCAGGCAGAAGGGCATCCTGGGCAGAGGCTCCAAGACAGAACAATGCTTGGCCCGTCTGAGGCTCAGTGAGGAGCCTGGGTAGCTGGTGTAGAGTGTTCTGGCAGAGTGAGGGACAAAAGCCTTGTTCTGTGTCTTTTAAAGAGAATGAGTGTGGGCATCTCTTGAGGAGTTTCCCTTTAAAGGGGAGCAGACGAGTAAAAGAGAACCTGGAAGAGGATATGAGGTGATGGGGAGAGGTTTTAAAGATGGAGAAAATGGCAGCATGAGGTTTCCAGACAGGTCCGACCCAGTGGCGAGGGGAAAATCCGGTGACTTAAGAGAGAGAATGTTGCTGGAAGACTGATGAAGTCAGAGAAGTTGTTGGGGTATCTACAAGGGCAAGACTTGCTTTAGATATGGCAGACTATGGAATGTATGTCTAAATGCAGGAAAGTTGGTAAAGGTGGAAACGGGAGTGTGGAGATATTCTCCTTCTGTTGCTTCTTCTTTGCTCAGTAGAACACAGAGTGCACAGTTTTGCAGCCATGGGTAGGGAGGACATTTCTATAAAGAGAGGAGAAATGGCAAAATAGTCACCTAGGACAGAGGAAGAGTCATGGAATGAGGAAAAGGTGGTCGGGTTGCAGAGGCTAAACTAAGGACCCTGCAGAGATCAGTGGTCATGAATTTAAAATAGAACTTGTTGAGTGGCGCCTGGGGGGCTCAGGTCATGATCTCATGGATTGTGAGCTTGAGCCCTGAGTCGGGCTCTGCACTGACAGTGCAGAGCCTGCTTGGGATTATCTGTCTCCCTCTCTCTCTGTCTCTCCTTGAGCTCTCGCTGTCTCTCTCTCTGTCTCTCTCTGTCTCTCTGTCTCTCTCTCTGTCTCTCTCTCTCTCTCTCACACACACACACACACACACACACACACACACATAAACATTTTTAAAAAAAATAGAACTTGTCAGTTACCATGATTATGTGTTTTTCTCCAGCCACAGTCAGCAGCTTTGGAACATGTGCAGAGCAAGCAGAGACTTGCATTTAGAACAAGACTACATGGGGGCGCCTGGGTGGCGCAGTCGGTTAAGCGTCCGACTTCAGCCAGGTCACGATCTCGCGGTCCGTGAGTTCGAGCCCCGCGTCGGGCTCTGGGCTGATGGCTCGGAGCCTGGAGCCTGTTTCCCATTCTGTGTCTCCCTCTCTCTCTGCCCCTCCCCCGTTCATGCTCTGTCTCTCTCTGTCCCAAAAATAAATAAACATTGAAAAAAAAAAATTAAAAAAAAAAAAAAAAAAGAACAAGACTACGTTACGGTCTGCCAGATCACTGGGGTGAAGAAGGAGAGAGAGGTGGGGGGGCGGGGGGTAGGTGGAAGGAAGGGTTGAAAATGGCAGGAAAGAGAGGAGGCTGAGTGACAGCTAGGAAGTATAGGATCCGTGGAATTTAGTCCCAGTGGCATTAACAGATTATTAGACTGAGTACTAGAGGGAGCGAATTGGAAAATTAAGAGTTTCAGAAATGTTTAAAAGATGAGTAGAGCTTTCTATCAGTTAGCTCTAACAGTGAGGAAAAGAGTGAAGTCAGAGATGATATTCAGGTGCTTGCTTGGGTTGACTACGTTAAATATGGTTTCCAAACTCAGGTGTTCACCAGGCCAAGCAGATATGAGTATCAGAAAACAGGAGTGATCTAGGACTGTTGTCAACTGGCAGACACGTGGTCCTTCTGAGAGGGGACAGCTCAGCTGGGGTGGCTGTTGCCGTGGAGTAAGTGGATCCCAGACTGCTAGATCTTCCAGTTTTAAAAGCAAGAGTCAGATTTTTAATGTGCAATCTCTCAATTTATAAATGCTGACTACATTTTTTTTTCTTAACTATACAATGGTAAATTATATTTAGATCCCAGATCCCTTTTCCCTTGAGAACAGTCTGTCCAGTAAAGTAAGATTTATTATATACATGAAACTGCATCTATACTTCACCTTAAGAAGGAATTTGACGCGGGGCGCCTGGGTGGCTCAGTCGGTTGAGCGTCTGATGTCAGCTCGGTCATGATCTCACAGTATGTGAGTTCGAGCCCCTTCATCGGGCGCAGAGCCTGCTTGGGATTTCCCTCCCTCTCTACCCCTCCCGGCACTCTCCCCTTCTTCCCTTCTCTGTTTTTCTCTCAGTAAATAAATAAATAAATAGTTAAAAAAAAAAAAAAAAGCTTTAAAAAAAGAATTGGAAGCCACATGAGGTAGAGGCAAACTCGGTGCCGAGCTGTGTGGTCCAGGCCACACAGCAAGAGCAGTTCTGAGAAGGGGCCCATGAGAGGTTACAAAGCGCTGGCCAGTGTGGTGCTGATTATGTGCTATCTCCCAGAACCATGGGCCTTGCCCTCAGGCACGAATTCTTTTGTGGTTTCCATCCCATTAACCTTGAACAGTTTCACTGAACTTTATTTTTAGCTTCTGCTTTTCATTTCCAAATTGATAACTGAATGCAGAAGCATTGGCCCAGAGTGGCAAGGCCATGGGGGGGGGGGGGGGTACCACTGGCCAGGAGCTAAGAGATGGAGTTGGCGCTGGTCACTTTATGCCTTTCTGTGAGCTGCTCATGGGTCTCAGTCTGGAAGCAGTTCATCCGTGCCTCTGCATAGGTGATGTCTCTGGAAGATTGGGTGCTAAAGGCCTGCCCAACAGAGCAGTTGCCAGGGAAGGAGTCATGAAGCTAAGACCTTGCTCCCCTGGGAATTGGGCCCAGGACTTCTGTTTCTCCTTATAATCTTGCCTAAGAGCTTCCTCTGGCCATGTGCTGAGAGAGGAGACTGGAAACGTGACCGTAGGTAAAGAGACAAGTTCTTCCAGGGCAGCGGCTATGGTTATTTGCTAAATGCTTGTTATTTCCCATATGGGCCAAACCCTGTACTGGACCCCAGGGACAGAGATGTGAACAAGACAGACATCCCTGTTGTCACGGTGGCTTGCTTCTTGCCTCCTTCTCTTCATTCATTCCTCAGAATTACTGAGAGACTGCTACATGGCATGCATCAGAATGGCTATTGGGAATATTAAAAAAAGTAATGTCAGTCTGCTCAAGGATAAGCACATAAGTTACGGTACATTTACACTCCGTGACTGAGAGAGCTTGAGAGTTTTTACGGGTCCACAGATGGCATTAAGTGCTGTGGGAGATACTGAAGAAGAGGGCTCATTCCCTGTCATCAGGGAGTGTATGGTCTGCTTGGAAGAAGGGAAGCCACAGTACCTCCAGAAGCACATACCACTAGTTGATCATTTGTATTTCTGATTCCAAGTGTCTTTGTATGCCTAGCAGGGTACCTGGTGCCCAAGTGCTTTACTAATAAGCATTGGTTGAATTAATGTATAAAGAATAAATGAGTATTCTTTGCAAGACAGAAATTAGCTTGTTGCTGTAATAGAGAGCCATTCTTTTAGGAAGAGTGACATTTGAGCCAGGCCTGGGAAAATAGGTGGGCAGCTCCACATGAGAAGAGAGGAGGTGCCCCGAGGCGTATTCCGGACATCAGAAGTGGCATGAGCCACTCATTACGCCCAGGAAACAACAGGGGTTCTGTTTGGTGATGAGCACAGGGCATATGGGAAAATGTGGAGAGACGAGAGAGGATGGGGGCAGGTAATGGTGGGACATCGACTGCCCGGCAAGTGAGTTTAGGCTTTAATAGGCTACAGCGTTTTTAAAGGGTTGCTCCAGAGAGTACTTCCAGAAACTACCATTGGTGGCAGTTCGATGGGTAAATTGGAGGAGTTGCAGAATCAAAATAGGGTCTTATTTTTTAGGGTCGGGGGAGACCGAGGCAGGTTTTCTAAGGTGCAGGATCCCTCTGACATGCTGAGAGAGGGTAAGATGAGCAGCATGCCTTTGGAAGGCCTGTGCGAGACCGCTTGGCAAAGCCCCACTGGAAAGAGATGCTCTTAGAGGGGCTGGCCCAGGCTGCAGACTCTGAGCCTCTGAGGCCCTCGTAAGATGTCTGACCATGGGGTTTCAGCTGGGCAGGGGAACAAGGAAGGAAGGAAGGAAGAAGGAAGAGGTGAATTCTCCACCCCTTCCATGTTCTGTAGCCTCCAGCATGTTGTTCAGTGGGTGTAATTGGGAGATTGACCATTGGGCAGAAAATGCAGAACGTTGTGCATTCATCTCTTGGGACCTTAATTACCTTCTTTGTCAAATAACTCTTCAGATCCTGTTCAGCCCAAGCAGCCTATGAGTCTGTCATTGGAGACATAAGGGACTTTAGAAAAGCTGGGTGCCTTCTGAAAGCCCAGCCAGACACCATCTGCCAGCACCGGGCAAGGCTGGGGTGGGGGAGGGCATCTGAACCTGGCAGAACGTGGCTACTTTGATCCACTTCGTGCTTACTCATTGCTAATACTTTGTAGGTAGAGTTTATAGGAAAACAAACCAGCTAGTTGAGAGTGTTTCACTTTAACCTTTTTTCTCTTTGTCGTTGTTAAAGAAAGTAGGGCATGTTGTTTGCACAGCATCTGGTCGTGCTACAGCCTGTACCCAAAATTGCAGATGGGCCTTTCTGTAAGAATCCCAAGCACGTGGACACAGATGCTTCATTTGTTCTGTCTATCTTGGTATAAAGGAAAATGACCTCACAAAGTAAGCCTTAATAAGTTCATCTTTGGGCTGGGCTGTAGGTAAGACACACTCTGTAATGGAGCCCTTTCTATTTCCTGACATTAGTCACCGTAGGAAAACGCCCACGTAATAATAAAAATAATACCTAACATCTGTTCGGCACTTTAGAGACCCCCAGGTGCCATATATATTCACAACGAAATATCAGAAATCGTGTATTTGATATTATACTGTGAACTGGTGAAGGCAAAATAATTGTAGCTTTTGGGTGTATAGGAGGCTGCTGCGTTAGGTCGGGACTTGTGAAGAGCGGGCTGCTTCTATTTCTTGAAGCCTTGACAGTGGGGAAGCAACAGAGTGAATAAGAGCCACGGCATCAGACAGACATGGGTTCACATCCCAGCTCTTCCAGCCAGTGGCCTCAATGTCTTTGGGTCCAAGCTTCCTCGTTGTAAAGTGGGGTGATAATTCCTCTCAGAGTTGGTGTGACGATGGAAAGAAATGAGGTCCATAAATCTTGTGGGACATGACCTGAACCAGAAGTGTGCGGTGGCTGATAATCCCTAACTGGGATGTGGCTTGCTTGCCGGTATGCTTTCAGATGTTTGCGTCACTGAACTGTCCTCCCCTCTGTTCCCCGTGGCCACACGATTACAGTCCTCACCTGTGTTTCTTGTGACCTGCTCTTTCTTTCTCAGTCCCATTGATACCATATATGACCTCTCCAACTAAATAATGACAACAATCCCAGCCAGTCTCCAGTGTCTCTCAACGCCCCCTGCATGGCTGCTACCCTCTACCTTGTATCTCATATATCATGACGTGACTAGGCTTTCCAAAGCTGTTTCATGTTACTGTGAATTTGCACGGTCTTTCTGTTGCCCTACTAAATAAAACCAAACTCTCTCGGATTTCAGTGTACTCTGGAATCTAGCTAAACTTACTTAACCCTTTGACTTCATTTCTTATGACTCAGTACAAATGCTGTGCTCCAGTCAACACAGACATCTATCTTCTTCTCAAAAATGATGAGGAGCTTAATATCTTGACACATAGCCCTCTGCTTTTCATTTTGTTTCTGCCTCGATAATTAATTTTCTGACACTGTTGGGATACGTTACCTTCATACTGACATCAGTACATCCCAGTGAGGATAGTACCAGAGTATTAAACTGCCCAGAGGAAGGTGTTTTTAATTTAGGGGATTTGGAAAGAACAAGAAGGTAGTAATAAGTTTGCTGTTTATGGCACTAAGAAACAGTTTCCTCAACCTTCCAGAGAATCCTTATTTTACTACTGCTAGATTTACTGCCATGGCTTAACCTTTTACTTAGATGGAATAAGCACATCACACTTAGGCATTAGTGAAGAACTTGTGTGCGGAGCCCCGCATGGGAAGAGTGCCAGGCCTCAGATCTCAAGCTGTGGAGGCAGAATAGTCACAAAGGCACTTACGTTCACTCCCCAGGTTCCCTCCCATCACTTGGCTTTAGGTGTTAACCAGATATCTTTTTGGACATGTAGACTGGCTTGCATTTTTCCTTCTGTCCTTTTATCTCCGTAAGAAGAGGTGAGGGAAGGGAGAGGGATATTAATGAGAGGATCTGTTCCCTGTCACACCTCATCCATGATGAATTTCATCAATCTTTGAAGTTCTGTCTCCCATTTTCTTAAGTATAGTACCTCATCCGCAGCAGGTAGCAGGAACTTCAATATCCGAAGATGTCTCTTTTTGCCAGTTCATTTAAGAGTAGGAGAGACTGCCTTAGGACAAGGAGGAGTAGTGATTTATAACTGCCTAAGAGATAGCAGTCACATGTAGGATTTTCTTTTTTCTTTTTTTTTTTTTTTTTTTACCCAGTTTCTTCTTAGAAGTTTAAGTAGTGGAAAAAGGATCTAGCAGCTCTTATAGTCTAGCTCACTCAGTAAGATTTCTCATCTAACAAGTGCTCATTAAATCACAGCAGCAATTAAGAGACTACTTCTCTTTTTCTATTAGCATTGATTTGCAAGGACAAGGACATCTTTTCAGAGGCCTTAAAGCCCTCAGTAATGAGCGATTTAAAGTGGGGGGCACGGAGGAGGAAACATTTTCCTTGGTTTTTATCTCAAAACATATGGTACATTCACAGCCCCACAGATTGATGGTAACAGCCTATTTAGTAAAAGAGAAAAATGCTACTCAATTTCACCAGGTCAAATAACAAATATGCATGTGCAGTATGATGACTTCAATGTAAAGTGGAAGCCACAAATGTATTCACAGCAAAAAGTGGAGGGGAACTCCACAAATGGTAACTGGTCAGAAAATCATCTGATTTGTTTTTCTCTTACTTCTCTCCATGTGTCTGTGTTCTCCAGTTTTTCTTTCAGTGTTTATCACCTTTATAATAAAGTCACTTTTAAAAAGTCAAATGATGATGGATATATACCAGTTTGGTGTGTGTTTGCTTGTGTTTAATTTTTTTTATTTTAGAGCATGAGTGAGGGAGAGGGGCAAATGGAGAGAGTCTAGAGAGAATCCCAAGCAGGCTCCACACTCAGCACAGAGCCTGACTCCGGGCTTGATCCCACAACTCTGGGATCATGACCTGAGTTGAAATCAAGAGTTGGATGCTCAACCAGCTGAACCATTCAGATGCCCCAGTTTGGTGCTTATTAGAATTTTATTTTATTTTTAATTTTTAAAATTTAATGTTTATTTTGAGAGAGAGAGAGAGAGCACTAGAGGGGGAGGGACAGAGAGAGAGGGAGACACAGAATCCGAAGCAGGCTCCAGGTTCTGAGCTGTCAGCACAGAGCCTGACACAGGGCTCGAACTCAGGAGCTGTGAGATCATGACCAGAGCTGAAGTTGGACATTCAACTGACTGAGCCACCCAGGCACCCCAGAGTTTTATTTTTAACAAAAGAAAAGTGGGGGGAAACATGGTACAAAATGTGGAAGAATAAGTGATTAAATACAACCTGTTGAATGTAGGGATGGTTCACTTGGGCAGAAATGGGGAAACCTCAGGTATCTAGAAGATGACCAAGAAGCAAAGTAAGCTGTTGGGTTAAATGAATGAATACATAGAAAGTGCTTTGAGCAATGCTTAGGATATATGCTAGTTATTTGCATTGTTATTTTCATTCATTATCATCCCTGGGTACTAGCACACTTTATAGTACCTTGCACAAATCATAGTACTCACCGAAATGCTTTCGAGTTAATGTTTCGAGACTCTACACAATCCTGGTTCACCTACTAGCTATGTCACATGTGGACTTACACCCAGAACTGAACTGAACACAGAAGGGCAGGCTTGATCTGAGAAGCAGAAAGATTAGTGGGACCACTTCCTCTCCTGTCCCAGTCATTGTCTACCTGGTAATGTTTGTTTGGTGGCCGGTCTCCTCTTTGGCTCATATTAAGGTCCCAATCTGTGAAAACATCAATATCTTTCTCATAGATATGCTAACTGGTAAGCCAGTTCTTTCTTTCACCCTGATCTGTGCTCTTAAAATCTTTTGGATTAAATTATTTAACTTGATTCCTTCTAACTATAATGTTTTGATTTGGCCCATCTTTCAGCCTTTTTGAGGTGTTTTAATTGCTAATTCTCTTTTGCTCTCTCTCTCTCTCTTTTTTTTTTTTTTTTTTTGAGAGAGAGAATCTTAAGCAGGCTCCATATCCAGTGCAGAACCCAACATGGACTCTAAACCACGACCCTGGGATCATGACCTGAGCAAACCAAATTCAAGAGTCGGATGCCTTACTGACTGAGCCACCCAGGCGCCCCTCTTTTGCTCTCCTCTTAAGCTTTGTGCAGTCAAAACTTTTTTTGCAGCAATATCACCAATGTAAAATGTGGGACTGGAAGCACCTGGGTGGCTCAGTCAATTCAGTGTCCAACTCTTGATTTCATCTCAGATCATGATCTCAAGGTTCATGAGTTCGAGCCCAGCATTGGGCTCTGCACTGATAGCATGGAGCCTGCTTGGTATTCTCTGTCTCCCTCTCTCTCTCTCTTTCCCATCCCCTGCTTGCACTCTATCTCTCTCTCACACACACAATAAATAAACATTTTTAAAAAATAAAACGTGGGACCAGACAGGAACAGGACAGAGAGCCCTGTGCACTGGCATTCAAGGTCTTTTCATAGGTTGGCATAGAAGAATACCTCAGGGTCTTTTTTATGACCTGCTTATTCTTATTTTATGTATAATGCCAACAGAGTTTGTGTGCAAAAGGAGCACAATATTAAGTAAGCTGAAGTGTAGGAAAATAATCTGTACTTATCCTTATTTGTATGTGAGTGACATAAGTATATTTTCATAAAGGCAAGATAGGGGCACCTGGGTGGTTGAGTGGATTGAGTGTCCGATACTTAATCTCAGCTCAGGTCTTGATCTCAGGATTGTGAGTTCAAGCCTGAAGATTGGCTCCTCACTGGTGTAAAGTCTACTTAAAAACAAAAACAAAAACACATAAAGGCGAGATAAATAACCACTTAAAGAATTGTCTCCTTGCTTTCGTTAGGATGCAGGCTCTCCCATATAGGTGAGGAAGCTCTTGGCTTACGTGTTATGGAAAGTTCTGTCGAGTTCAGAAAGAACCATGCAGTTGCCAAAGGGAAAAGCTGTGTTCCCTGCAACCTGCTCATGTTCTTTCATTGTTCTCCTCAGGAGCGGGGTGTGTCCTCCACCGTCCCCTCCATCACTCAGGAAACAGGCGGGTGCTCCAGTGAGCAGTATTGACTAACTCCTCTATTTGCTTGTCTGAGAACAGATAGGTATGCTGGATGATGAGTAACAACATGTATGATAATATAGTGAAAATTTTTGAGAAGCACAATTGTTTGTTACGTGTTCCTAAATATATAACTGAGTGTACTAGGAACATATGCAGGGCTTTTACGTTACTTCCCCAAAAAGATAAGCCTGCCATATTCATGGAATATATTTTAAACATCTGTTAGATGGCATTTAAATGTGTTTGTTTCTCTTATTTGATGAACGTTTTAAATCTCTGTGTATTTACAGATTTGGCAGACTTGATGTGTTTTTTTCAGCTATCATTGTAAATAAGCAAATAGCTTAGAGAAATTCACAGTGAGATAGTTGTATCCGAAATATCTGCTGAAATTTCAAAGGCCACTTGAGTCAGAAAACTATATAAATATGTGTGTAGTGAAATTTTCCATGTAGTACATGTATCTTCTAGGTGACATATATGTTGATTTTAAAAACTCATATATAAAGGTGTATCTGTTCATTCTTTTTCTGGTTTATCTTCATTTCTAATTTTCTATGTGAACAGGTTTGACTTACGTAATTTTTTAAATTATGTAAAATATCTTTGTATCCTCAGGTTTCTATTCATACATGATCTGTTTCATTTTATATAGCAATTCAGTTAGGCTTCTTAAAAGTTGTTGAGGCTTTGAACTTTTAAAAGGGAAATTCTTTTGGGGTACCTGGGTGGCTCAGTCGGTTAAGCATCCGACTCAGGTCATGATCTTGTGGTTGCTGAGTTCAAGCCCGGTGTTGGACTCTGAGCCAACAGCTCAGAGCTTGGACCTGCTTTGGATTCTGTGTCTCCCTTTCTCTCTGCCCCTTCCCTACTCACATTCAGCCTCTCTCTCTGTCTCTCTCTCTGAAAAATAAATAAACATTAAAAAAATTTTTAAGGGAAATTCTTTTTAGATGTCCTAAAAGAGCTCTTTTTTTTTTTTTTTAAAGTAGGATTCACACCCAGCCCAGAGCCCAACATGGGGCTCAAACTCATGACTGTGAGATCAAGACCTGAGCCAAGATCATGAGTTTGACACTTAACCACTGAGCCCCCTAGGCACTCCAAGAGCTCTTTAAAAAGAATAATCATCTCTAAATGTTTCTGTGATCTTAGTGATGTCTTTATCATATTTTTAAAAGCAGTTTAGGGGCGCCTGGGTGGCGCAGTCGGTTAAGCGTCCGACTTCAGCCAGGTCACGATCTCGCGGTCCGTGAGTTCGAGCCCCGCGTCAGGCTCTGGGCTGATGGCTCAGAGCCTGGAGCCTGTTTCAGATTCTGTGTCTCCCTCTCTCTCTGCCCCTCCCCCGTTCATGCTCTGTCTCTCTCTGTCCCAAAAATAAATAAACGTTGAAAAAAAAATAAATAAAAGCAGTTTACATCTCTGTGTACAATCTGTGAGACAAGGATAGAATGTCTGAGTTTGAAACTCCTCAGTGTCCTCTCCAGCCCTGGGAGGGGCAGTGTTTGCATGGGAAACACAAGGAAAAAAAAGGTGTGCCAGAAAATGTTTATGAAACATTTCCACAGTATGTGTGTGTGTGTGTGTGTGTGTGTGTGTGTATGTGTGTGTGTGTATGTATATATATATGTGTGTGTGTGTATTATTCTATATTATTCTATATTATTCTAACAGGCAGTAGTTGGAATCATTAGTGGAGATTATCATCTTAATACAATCTCAAAATGGTTTATGAATACATTCTCTAATAAACATAATGTAATACATGAGTTTTAGTTTCCAGACCAGCCTCCAGAAATCTATGTCTTAAGTGGCTTATTATAAATTCTTTGCCACTAATAGTGTGTTTCCAGGGCTTGGGCAGAAGTCAGAGTGTGGGGAGAGGGTCAGTACTCATGAACTTCCCTTTGGTGGGCGGGAAGGCAGAGGAGTGCATTGGGAATAATCAAGGATAGCTGGGAGGGGGCCCAGAGGTGGGGGTGCGGGGGGAGAGGAAGGGGTCATAAAACTTTGGATCAGGAAGAGGCCTTGGAGATCATGTTGTGTGATGCCATCGTCTTACAGAAGAAGGGGAAACAGAGATCCAAGAAGTCTGTGTGGCTGGCCCAAGGTCACATAGCTAGTGGCTGAGCAGGACCTAGGATCCAGGTCTCCCGACTCCAGTTCAATTTATACACCAGCAGGTGCTGATAGGAGCCAAGAAGTCCACATTCTGGGGCTTGTGGGGAGAGAGGCTGTGAAGAAGGGCAGAGGGCAGGGGAAGCTCCCGTGTGAGGACCAGATTTTACCTGCCCCAGAGGACAGAGATGGCAAGAACTAAGCAGAGAGGTCAGGACCCTAGCCAAATAGATTAACATTCAGGACAGTCTAGTGTAAAAATGGGAAATTGCCATACCACAGTGTTGATAATAATTACTCTTCTAGTTTTTTGGATACCTGTTAAGTACTAGGCACTGTGCTGTGTGTTTTATTGTAACATATCACTTAATTTCCATAGTAACCCTGGTAGAAAGGTGCTGTGTTTCCATTTTCAGAGAAGTGTGCTGATATTCAGAGTTACATGGCTTGCTTTGAGAGAGAGTGCCATGATTTGAACCTGTCTTAGCCATATCTGTTTGGTTTCTGCAGTTTTATGTTGCCAAGCCAGAATTATAGATAAGAAAGGCACAGCAGACAATGGGAAGAATTCCCACCTAATCCCTGTACTTACTCCTGAGGAGCTAAATAAAGAGGACTCATCATCCCTCCAAAATGTCACTGAACCTTCACATATGGTTTAGTGCCCATTGGCAACTGATACCAAGTATATGGGTGGGAGGTGGGGGGAATCTAGAGCTCCTAAAACTTGTAAAATACTTAGCGTGAACCAGTCCACAGTTGATGTTATGCCACCGTCACTGTACTGGAACCCACTGATGCTCTGGAAGCGATGCCACCACAAACAGTTGTCACAGCTTAGCATTTCACAGGGGTCTGGCTGAGCTCAGACGGTAGATCGTGAGAATTCAGATCTTGGGATCATGAATTCAAGCCATGTTGGGTGTAGAGCTCACTTAAAAAAACAAAACCAAATCTAAGGATTCAGAGCAGGAGAACTGAGAGGATGAGGAATGGAAAAACCACAGCCTGATGAGTCATTAACTATCTGTGGATTGTAAACATGAGCAGTGTTTAGCCTGAAAAAGGACTTTGGGGGAAGACTTCCATTCCACCTTTATGGAGAGAGGAAGGGAAGCTTTATTCATTGAGCATCTTACAATGTTCCAGCTACTAGGTGCTTTCCAATCCTCACAAGTCCTACAAAGGAAATACTGTCACTCCATATGGATCAGGAAATTGATGCTTAGAGAGAGATCATTTACTGTGGACTACTTACACACACACACACACACACACACACACACACACACACACACACACAGCTTTACTGAGATATACAGACAACCCCTGATTTATGATGGTTCAACTTAATGATTTTTTGACTTTACAGTGATATGAAGTGATACACATTCAGTAGAAAACGTGCTTCAGATTGTGAATTTAGATCTTTTCCCGGGCTAGCAGTACTTGGTTCAGTAGTCTGTAATGATGCCAGACAGCTGGCCGTAGCTCCCAGTCAGCCACAGGATCACGAGGGCACACAACTAATACACTGACTACCGTGCTGTGCCACACAGCCATTCACTTTCAGTACAGTATTGAATAAATTACATGTGACATTCAGCACTTCGTTATAAGGTAGGCTTTGTGTTAGGTGATTTTGCTCAGATACAAGCTAATGTAAGTGCCCTGAGCACATGTAAGGTAGGCTAGGCTAAGCTATGATGTTTGGTGTGTTAGGTATATTAAATGCATTTTTGACGGACGATATTTTCAACTTAATGGTGGGTGTGTCGGAACACAACACCATCCTGGATTGAGGAAGACCTGTAATTTACATGCTGTAACGGTCACCTGTTACAAGCATACAATTCCAAAGTGCCTTTTCAAAAGGTAGCGAGTTCCCTGTCATTGGAAATGTTTGACCAGAAGAGGCTGGAAAATCTCCCAGTCAAGGATATCGTAGAGGAATGTTCCGCTTCCATCTCTAGAAAAGTTTAAGTAATGAAAGAGTGGTTTCAACACCTCCAGAGTGCTGGCAGCCACTCGCTTCAGTGTTTTAAACTTTGATGGACACATGAGAAAGGAAGGGCCCAGAAGATGTTTCGGTTGTGTTTATCATCTTAACTTTGGCTGTGCGCTAGAATTGTAGAGGAGCTTTTATTTGTTTTTAATGTTTATTTTTATTTTGAGAGAGAGAGAGAGACAGAGCGACTACATATGGTGGGAAGGGGGCGTGGGAGTGTGGGGCAGAGAGAGAGGGAAAGAGGGAATCCCAGGCAGGCTCTGCACTGTGAGCATGGTGCCCGACATGAGGCTCTATCTACAAACCACGAGATCATGACCTGGGCCGAAAGCAAGAGTCAGACGCTCTGCCAGCTGAGCCACTCAGGTGCCCCACAGAGGAGCTTTTAAACGCTTCCGATGCAGATATGAAAGCCACACCCCAGGCGCAGCCAAGTCAGCACCTCTGTGGCTGGGGCCTGGCTTGGCCACACTTCAGAGGCTCCCTCACATTATTCTAGGGTACAGCTGTGCTGAAAACTGCTTTCCTCAGCTGAGGAGAAGTTCAGCTGCACTTAAGAGAGTCATGAAGGGTCAAAGACCAAACCAGCCCCGTCCTGCCAAGCAGCCACAGTTCCTACAGGTTGTTGCTTCTCAGAGCATTAATGGTGAATCAGCCACACCCAGGTGACTTCTAGCTTGGCAGCTGCTGCGGCCCTACGTCCAGCTCTTTCAAGAAGTCTGAGGCAGTGTTGGCAGTTTAACCAGAGACAGTTTGTCTCGTGACCTTTTAATCAGATGAACTTTTGTTTGTCTTTAACTCACATCCACCAGACATTTCTGCAGAGCTTTAGGATGGAAAGGTGCTTGAGAAAAGAATGAGTGTAAATTCCATCTCCAGATCGGATCAGTGTTCCTGCCTTCAGAGCAATGATTTTATCCACATTTGAAGGTTCTGTGTTATTTCTTCAGATAAGCAGGTCACTGCACATATGCTTACATCAGAGGATCTGAGCTTTCTCTTTCATCCTCTCTATAGAACTTGTATAGGTAACTGATGGTAATGGGGTCCAGTGAAAATCAAGCCTGGAGCCAGAAGGTGCCAGAACTGGTGGCCTTGGGAGCCTATAAAACCTTTCTGAACCTCAGTTTCTTTGTAAAGTGAGACTAACAATTCCTAAGTGTCACTTTAAGAATCCAGTTAAAGAGGCGCGCCTGGGTGGCTCAGTCGGTTAAGTGTCCGACTTCAGCTCAGGTCATGATCTCACGGTTCGTGGGTTGGAGCCCCGCGTCTGGAGCCTTTGAATTCTGTCTCCCTCTCTCTCTGCCCCTCTCCCACTGCTCTCTATCTCTCTCCCTCTCTCTCTCTCAAAATAAACATTAAAAAAAAGAAGAAGAATCCAGTTAAAGAATGGGGGCAGGAGGGCTGGGTGGCTCAGTCAGTTAAGCATCTGGCTTTGGCTCATGTTATGATCTCTCCGTTTATGAGTTCAAGCCCCACGTCAGGCTCTACGCTGATGGTGCAGAGTCTGCTTGGGATTCTGTCTCTCTCACACACACACAAAATAAATGAATAAACTTAAAAAAAAAAAAAAAGAATGTGTGTGACACTGGCTTACAACCATGTAAGTGTTGCGCTCTTGCTGTGTGCCAGGTGCCATTACTCATCCTCGGGGAAACAAACATGAATAAGTAGTGATCCCTGCCCTGGAGAAGCCTACAGTTCAGTGAAGAAGACAGACTCAAAGCCAGGTAATTGTAAAAGGGTGTGGAGGTGCCAAAATGCACAGGATACTCTGAGAGCCTCACAGAAGGAATTAGAAGGAGTAGGTTACTGGCATAGAGATTTGGGGGAAGGCTTCCCACAGGCACTGATGGGTGACAAAGGGGAAGTCAAGGCGAGGGCAGGAAAGCTGGATGTTCTCTGGATATACTTGGCAGAGGGAAGGAGTGGCAGAGGCTTGTAGGTGAGGACCAAGAAGGGGGACATTGTGATGCTAATGATGACAAGCTTTTTATTCAAGTCTCACTTGCTTTCCCTCCGGAGAAATGACCTTTTTATTAAGTAGGGTGCTTTTGAGAGCTGTCAAAGGAGAAAGAAGGCAAGAGATGGAGTCATCTATTTTCCTCTTCATTTGCCTGATTTTGTGTAGGCGTTTGGAATAGGGAACAGGAATGCGACTGAGTGATTTATGTACATCGTCAAAATCCCAAGATTAAAAAGAACACTGTGTCCAGGTCAGGTACCATATATGTGTTTAACACTTGCAGTGGGCATTGAAGCATAGTGATACTTGCAGAAAGTTGCTCTCAGAGGAAGGAGGCTGGATTTTATAAAGATGGCTTTTACAGCTCAGGAGGTCCGGATTGTAATTAAACTGAGAGATGGTCCACAAGCCACGCAGAGCACTTAGCAGGAGCATCTGTTGAGCCTCACAGTCCTTTTCTGTGTCTGCCCTAATTTTATAGCCAGTAAAACCACAACAGTATCCCTTTCAAGACTTCTTAAAGCAGCTTCCTCTGTTGGTTTACATGTCCTATACTCACCCTGTGTTCTTCACAGTTGTACTCTTAGGAATCAAGAAACCACAAAGCCATGCATCCAGTGGTGATTTCATTTCTTCTGCCAGTGGAGGCAGTAGGGGCACTGGGAATGAAAATGGTGCGTACTTCTTGTGCCGTGTGCTTTCACGCCATCAGTTGTCAAGCCTGGGCCTGATCCAGCCAGACGTCCTCCTGGCTGGGAAACATTGTGCCCATGCATCTCTAGTCCAGCAAATCTGATCAGAAGGGCAGATGGCTTCATCGAAACAGTGGACAACCAGGAGCCTAATCTCTCTCACCTCTTCTCTTGGCTCTTTCAACATGTGGCACTGAGGCAGGGGAGACTAGGGAGCTTTTTCGTGGCTGCTTGAGTTCTGAGCCCTGATCCCTCGTGCCCTGTGAGTGTCCAGAAGGGGCACATGCCCAGGAGGTAGGGCTCCAAGGAGGCATTGGGAGACCCAGATTCCAGTTCCTGCTCCACCCCACACTGGCAGCTTTGGCGTTGAGTAAGTCATCATCAGTGGGTTGTCACTTCTGGCCAGTAAAAGGAGAAGATTGCAGTTCTCTCTAGATTGAAGCTGGCAGGAATTGAACTCACGAACCTCACTCTGACTGCATCGTTGCCCGATTTCTAGCTGCCATCTCTGCCCCTCTGCTTTGGTTCCTGCTGTCTTCACTCCTCCCTCTCAACCTGCCGACTCTTGCCCGACTCCATTCTTCCACGCCTGCCTCTCAGTGTCCGCAGGGAATCCTTTGGTGCCCAAGTAGGGCTAGATTACCAGATAGGTTAAACGTGCATTTAGGGCACCTGCAAAGCAAAGGTACCACTAGAAAATTTTTTAAAGAATTTGATGTTCACTGTTTTAAAAAAAAAATCAAAGTGGCCATCATGGCGGCGGGGGGGTGGGGTGGTGGAGAGCAGAGTTTTGCTGGACTTCCTTATTACTTTATGATGTGTTATTTAATTCAAATTCTCCTTGGAACTGAATCTTTTCAGTAGTTCTACTGACAGCTTAATGTTCTACCTCTAAACTTTAGGGACTCAGCGTTTTCACTGAAGCCTCAAAAAGGAAGGGGCAGGCATGCTGCTCTGTGTCTTTTTCTCTGTACTAGCCATGTGTGTGCTTATTTTAATATAATACCATGTATCTCTATAGCACTGGCTCACTCAGAGCCTTTACATTGTGTACTTCCCATTTGAATATGTCCATCGTGGGACTTAGCTGCTGGGATAGGCCAGGAAGAGAGATGTGAGAGTATAAGGCACACACATACCTCCTTTCAGAATTTATAGGGGCGCCTGGGTTGCGCAGTCGGTTAAGCGTCCGACTTCAGCCAGGTCACGATCTCGCGGTCCGTGAGTTCGAGCCCCGCGTCAGGCTCTGGGCTGATGGCTCAGGGCCTGGAGCCTGTTTCTGATTCTGTGTCTCCCTCTCTCTCTGCCCCTCCCCCGTTCATGCTCTGTCTCTCTCTGTCCCAAAAATAAATAAACGTTGAAAAAAAAAATTAAAAAAAAAAAAAAAGAATTTATAATTGAATTGAGACATCAGTTATTCCCCAGAATGATTACATGCCAAAGGTAGCCATGAAAATGTGAAAAAGTGCTCTAGGAACTTCGAGCAGTTTCTGGAAGATGGACCTTGAGGGAAGGGTGGTGGAGAGTTTGGCCATATTAACAAAACGTGCATATCTGACTGGCCTGTTACTTTCTAAGTTCTAATCCCATGATTGTGAACTGTTGGCCGCTACTGCTTCTCGGAACTGCCCCAAACGAGTTTCTCCCAGACTCAAGCACTCTGTCTCTGTTCCTCCGTATCTCTCCTGCCCTGGCTTTGGTCCTTTGAGCCTGACCCTTCTGATAAGCTGCTGTAGCCACTGAGAAGAATCACTTTGAGTCCCCTGGGTCCACAGAATAAGAAGGCTTTTTTCTAGTGGGTTGTGTGCTTGCTTGGGGGAACTATGTGATCCCCAGGTCCTTGTTTGCACCACAGTCTGGTTAAGCCCCTGTCCTTGTCATTGCCATCATCACCACCATCATCAAAGTTAAATGTATAGAGTGCTTATCGTGTGCCAGGCACTGTGTAAGCGCAGTACATGTACGGATTCATTCAGTCCTCACCACAGCCTCAGATGAGTGCTATTTTTTTCCATCTTACTGATAAGGAAAGGGAGGGATGGAGATGTTAAGTAACCAACCTGAAGGTCAAACAGCTAATACATGGCAGAGCCAGTATTTTTACTCTAGTGATGGGATTTCCGAACCCTGCTCTTAACCATTCCGCTTACTATGTGTTCAAAGGAAGAGGAGTTGGGGAGGTTTGGTGGGCTGGGAACAGCACCGGGAAAGTGGCAGTGCTTTCTGTTTGAGGAGAGGAAGAACTGATTTTGGATTTATTCTCATCGAGATGAAGGTGGTGTGAATTGTTGACAAGAAGTTCCAGGAAGTGCTTCCTCTTAAATATATTAGGTAATGTCTTTTCTCTGCAGTGCCATCTTTTTTTCATTCTCCTCCTCCTGTTTTTCTACCCTGTATTTGATCAAAATAAAAGTTGTCTGATGGGGATGCCTTTTCAGTGAGGTACACAGTATCACATTGCCAAGTGTAATTTCCACTCAGGTGACACTGTTCTCACCGCTGAGAGAAATGGCAGGATTAGCCAGAAAGGCTGGTTTTAGGTATCTTACCTCTCACTCTTCAAGCGAGCACAATTACACACATTGAAGTGTGCTTTTTTAGCATTCTGGTGTTGTTGATTGATTTGTTCTAAATAGGAGGGTTTCCGGGCCACCTGGGGGGCTCAGTTAGTTAAGCATCGGATTCTTGATCTCAGCTCAGGTCTCCATCTCAGCTCAGGTCTCGATCTCAGGGTTGTGAGTTCAAGCCCTGCATCGGGCTTTGCACTGGGCGTGAAGCCTATTTAAAAAAGAGGAAAAGAAAAGAAAGAAATAAAAAGGAGGGTTACCTTCTAAAAGTTAAACACTGTTTTCTCTGGTGCTTTACCACCATTGACTTTGGAGGTTATTTGCTGGCATTCATAATAGTGGTGATAACCATGACTCATAAAAAGGAGTCTCTTATTTTATGAATATTTCAGTCTGCTACTTCCCTTGAATGGAGTTCTTAAGACTAATTTGATGCCTCAAATTGAGCCCAGAAATTTTATAGTTGGCTTTGAATTGATTTCTTCCAAAATAACAAGTATACTTTTTTTTTATTTTTTTTAACGTTTATTTATTTTGGGGAGACAGAGAGCGCAAGCGGGGGAGGGGCAGAGCGAGAGAGAGACAGAATCTGAAGCAGGCTCCGGGCTCTGAGTTGTTAGCACAGAGCCCGACGCTGGGCTCGAACCCACAAAGCACATGTTCATGACCTGAGCTGAAGTCAGATGCTTAACCGACTGAGCTACCCAGGTGCCTTCTATAAGTATACTTTTAAGATTATCTTAATAACTCTGGTATTTTAACATTCACTAGTCATTTATTTATTTAGTGGCTTGAGTGGCTCCAGTCCGTCATTGTTTTTGCCCCCAGGAAGAACTATGATCATGGAATTCCCATGGAATTAGCCTGAGACCACCCAACTTCTCCCTTCTCAGGACTCAAGCCTGTTGCTGTTTTTCCAAGGACAAACCAGAGAAGGTGGGGTCTAGAAAATAACTGAGGGGACAGGATGAAAACTTTACAATAGAGATGTCATTGGGAGCATTCTGGAGGAGCTCTCTTACCCTCCCCCCACCCCCTCCCTTCAAAGCCAAAGGCTTTTCACCCTTAGCTTGGCTCCTTCAAGAGCCCCCAGGCTCAGCTGCGGTTTTCATCACAGCTGTACTGACCATCTGACCACTGGGGAATTCAAGAAAGCTGGACCCTCAGCTTCCCTTTGGAGTTAGCAGAGCATCCTATAGTTTAACAGATGTGAAACTGTTTTTAGAGATCTCAGCTCCCCACTGGTCTGGGTCCCGGGCTGTGTCTTTGTGGGTCAGGCATGGGGAAGAGAAGGAAGGAAATTAAATGAAATGAGTTCACTCACTTTTCTTCCTTAAAAGGGCTGAGAAAGAATACAGAAGGTCAGGGGAATCTGAACTCAGTGAGCTAGCTTGCTTTTCTGTCTGCTTCAGATTACTTCTTTTGGTTGTTGCTGCCCAGGTCTCTGGAAAACTGGAGGGAGGGTGTAGGCACCTTAGCATCCTAATTCCAGCATCATGACTTCATAGAAAGCACTTACGTTTTACCATCAGAAGACCTGGGTTTGAGTCTCCCTGCTGCCAATGTTAATTACCTGAGTAATCTTGGGCAGAGTGGTAAACCACTTGAACACCATTTTCTCCCCTCACTTGAGGTTGATAGTAGTACTTAGTTCACAGAGTACTTGTGGAGATGAATTATAATAATGACACATATTGAAGTCACTTTGTTAGCTGTCTAGTGTCTCTGCTTGTTAGGATTCTACCCATGACTGGCTTTTTCAGTTGCAAGCAAATGGCTAGCTGTAGAACTTTTACACAGAAACACTTCATTTTGAAGGCTTTTAATAATGCTCTTATAAAGGATTGAGAGTATAAAATATTCACCTGTTAGAAACAAGGAAGAACTTGAAGACATTTCGTGGTGCCCTTCAGAACATACAAATCATACTAAGGGTAATAAACTTTTTACTTGTATCATTTGGCTTGTAAAGTATTTGGAATAAAGTTTCCAGGTGGTTCATGCTTCTCATAGGTCAAAAACCTATTTCCGTGGGCTAAGTCATCGATAATATTTTTGATAGAGTTGTTTCTCTTTCGAATATATTTTAGATGAATTGTTTCCCTCTAAATTTCACACAAATTGGATACCATGTTTTGGACTACCTTCCCGAGAAGCTGGTGGGATGGGATATGGTCACAGAGCCACCCATGAACAGATTAGACCAGACAGATTATTTTCATTTCTTTCTCGCCACGTTGTATAGTGTACATATATCTTCAGTAAATAATTGCCACGAACTGTAAGGCCAAGTGGCCTACCCACTCTTGAGGTTTGAGGGGGGCCAGAAATAACTCCTCCATTGCCCAAATTAAAAAGCCACTGAGAAAGATAAAGGAGTCAGGCTGGTGGGCAGCAAAATGCCATCTTTATTACTGTAAGTACTTTTTGGAGAACGTGGCTTTGGGTCTGCAGCCAAGTGGGTCTTCTGAAATTTCATCTTTGAATTAGATAGACTACCCGCTTTTTCCCCAACATAGCAGGACAGCGGAAGCTGGCAGCCAGCAGGTAAAGCCTTCTAACACCCAACAAGAGAGGAGTCCGGAATGCACCATCTCTGCAGGCAGGCAGGTCCCAAAGAGAAGAAAGAGGAAGGGGAAGGCGGAGAGAGAGACCAGGTCTATTATTATGGGGAATTTTGTCTGGGTGATAACATGGGGAGGGTAAATGAAAGTCCTCTTGCAACACCTGTTCTTGTATTCAAAAGTAGGCCAACCCTGGCCCTGCTCACAAGAGACATTTAGTGAGGAAGGGAGATATGGAAGGGAGATACGGCATCTGTCAGTGTGATTGAACCTGAGATTGCCCTCCTTTGCCCTTCTCTGCCCTTTAGCTAAAGCTTCAGATGTAGAGTAGAAACACATGATTTATGTGGCTGCCACATTTTTTTCCTGGTGATCTGGTGGCATATATAACTTAGCCCAGGTGAATAAGCAACATACAGAGAACCCTGTGTGGCAACACTCAGCTCAGACAGAAGCAAGTGCATTGCAGTTCCTGAAGAATAGAAAAAAAGTAGAGTCTCATTGAAAGAAATTTTATCATTATTATTACCATGATAAATTTCATAGCTTTGGAAATTGATTTGTAGTACTTAGCTGACAGAACCCCACAATCCCACCTCCCACCCAACTTTTCTACTTTCCCTAACTTCTGTGCCTTTTCTAAATAATAGAATTGTACAGAGTTTAAGGAGGACAGTGACCTTTTTGTTAGTGTTCTCGGCCAAACCCTTGGGAGCTGGTTGTCAACCAGGAACTGGGTCTTTCTTCAGGAAAACCTGCCCATGTGTCATGCCAAGCTGTGTTAGCCACTCCATGTTCTCAGATGGGCTCTGGAGTAAGACCAGTCCGTGCTTGTGCATTTGTAGTAGCCATGGGATAAGAACCAGAATAATGAGTCCAGAAGTAAAGGGTCACAGCTCTAACCTGCTGAGTCATCTCACCTCAGCCTTGCTGGCCAGAGTTCCCAAGCTGCATTTAGTTTGCTTTACTGCTCATTGTATTTCAGCCTGTAAAAAGGCTGTTTCGCAGTTTGGAATGTGGGATGGGGTGGTGCAGCTCATGTAGAAAGGGAGATGTCTGAGCAGAGCCCAGAAATCTGGGTTTGCAATGTGCACCCCGGCTCATCTCGATTCAGGTGCTACTTAAGAAATTCAAAGAGCGGTTCCCCTCAGTCTCCTCCATGCAAATGTGTCAGCATGTAGTCATGCAGAGAGCCTATTATGAGTTGTCAGCAAAGGGTCTGAAGGGCTTCTTGGCCATCCTTCAGGTGCTGGGCTTCCTGTCTTCCACGGTGCCTTTATATACCAGTGCTAGCAGCCTTTACTCCCTTTTGTTGCTAACCGCCGGGGATGTGCATGAACAAGAGAAATAAATACCAGAAAACAGACGAGTACTACACAAAATGATGTTTTGGAACTTGAAAGCTAAACACTTCCAGACTAAAAAACATACCTTTTTACTCCTTTTCTTTTCCGTGCTCCAGCGTGAGGTAACTTCACATTTAACTTACACCTCTCATTACAAATTTGTATTAGTCTTCCCTAAACGTTTTTTCTTTTATCTTCAAGTATCTAAGTCTTTGTCCACTCTGAATCAGTCTCTGCTCTTTTGAGATCAAGATCACTTTGTCTTCTGAACAATTGAATCGTTAAAAAATGAGTATGAAGGGTACCTGGGTGGCTCATTGGTAGAGTGTCTGACTTTGGCTCAGGTCATGATCTTGTAGTCCGTGAGTTTGAGCCCTGCGTTGAGCTCTGTGCTGACAGCTCAGAGCCTGGAGCCTGCTTCAGATTCTGCGTCTCCCTCTCTCTCTGCCCCTTCCCTGCTCACACTCTGTCTGTCTGTCTCTCTCTCTGTCTCAAAAATAAACATTAAACTTTTTTTTTTTTAATTAAAAAATAATAAAAATGAGCATGATACAGGGGCACCTGGGTAGCTCAGGCAGTTAAGCGTTTGACTTCAGCTCAGGTCATGATCTCGTGGTTTGTGAGTTCGAGGCCCACTTGGGTCTTTCTGCTGACAGCTCAGAGCCTGGAGCCTGCTTTGGATTCTGTGTCTCCCTTTCTCTCTGACCCTACCCCACTTGCGCTCTGTCTCTTTCTCAAAAATAAATAAACATTAACAAATTTTTTTTTAAAAAAAGAGCATGCTACAGAGTCATACCCATAATATGGAGAATGGTTGGAGGAGGGGAAATGGTAAGCCTTTGCAAGGTCACTCACACAATGTTAAAGCATCAAAAGGTCTTAGATATATTAAACTCCAAGAGCATGTTTTTTTCTATAAAACTCACTTAAAACTTATGACTTAAAATGTACTAAACTTGTATTATTATTCATCATCACACATGATTGCCCTGTTTCTAAATTGCAAGTGCTTTATGGGCAGGAACTTTGGTTCATCTCCAGAATGTGGTCTAGCGCCCATACGAAGGAGGTACCAAATGAATGCCTGCTTCATAGGGTAGTTCAAAGAATTTATTTTTAAAACATCTGTTGCATATTTTTTATATACCAAGCAATTAGAATCTCAGTCTTATATGACATACACGAAGATCAGTAAGGCACAGTTTCTCCTCTGGAAACACTTATACTCTGTTGGGTAAACAAATAATTATATCCTAATGAGTACCCTAATGAACTGTGAATAAAGCAGTGTGGGGACTCAGCTACTCTGAGCAGCTGACTGTGCCTCCGGGTGAGGAAGGGAGGCAGATGGCTCTCTTTGAAGGATATATTAGAGTTTGGATTTTAAGTGTGAACTGAATCTTAAAATTTAATGTCAGGAAGGAAGAGATAATCTAATACAGTCTTATCTGTTTTACAGATAGAGAACCTAAGACCTAGAGATTGCTAGGATCCAATAGCTAGTCAGGGCGAGAACTAGAGTTCAACTAGCACTTTGCTGTTGCTTCTAGAAGTAGAACTTGGGGTACCCAAAGAATGCATTATTCTCGGAGTATGCGATCAACTTTGCATAGTTTCTCCTAGAACAACCTAGTGTTTTTAGAGTCACGTTTATCATAAAGCTGTCCTAGATGGGTTGATTAACTATTAAATTCTCTTTTGCATGAGCCTAAAGTAACAGCTGTCCTGATGCATAAACTAGTTACATTATTTTAGTATTTTATTATAAAACAGTAAAAGGCAGGACAGTCTGGAAACCTGCTAATAGGAAGAGTTTATGGCCCTCAGGTACTCTAGGAGTTATAAATCATTGCACCAAATATAGCAGAACGTCACACAATATAATTAAGCAGATAAAAGCGTGAAAGAATCTTACTCCTCTATTTTCTGAGCATACTCAATGAACATCAATGACTCAATGAACTCAATGAACATACTCAATGTACATCAATGAAACTTAATGGCACTGAATTGTTTGAATGTTGAGCCCTATTTTAAGTAAATCTTTTCTATAAAATTATTTTATTTAATTTTTTTTTTTTTTTTTTTTTTAATTTTTTTTTCAACGTTTATTTATTTTTGGGACAGAGAGAGACAGAGCATGAACATGAACGGGGGAGGGTCAGTGAGAGAGGGAGACACAGAATCAGAAACAGGCTCCAGGCTCTGAGCCATCAGCCCAGAGCCCGACGCGGGGCTCGAACCCACGGACCGCGAGATCGTGACCTGGCTGAAGTCGGACGCTCAACCGACTGCGCCACCCAGGCGCCCCTCTATAAAATTATTAAAATATCACTATGCTTTTTGGTTTTAATTAACTTTGATTATAAGGATTGGTTAGTTGAGAGAATGGCCTTTTGACCTTACAGGGGCACCTAAAATTTCTGTTCTCATAAGGTTTATTCCTAAATTTTTGACCGTATGTCCACAGAGCACTTTTAGGTTTGTTTTATATCATTTGTAATTCTTACTTAGCAAAATGAAGTAGACTCATCTAATTCCCTCATTAAGAAACATTTTTAGTCTTCTTTATCTGTCTCTGAAATGATTACCTGGATAATCTACAAGCAAGTGTGTGTGCGTGTGTGTGTGTGTGTGTGTGTGTGTGTGTGTGTGTGTGTGTGTTTAGGGTTAGTTTTGCTTCCCAGTCTTTCAGTTTTTAGCTCTGTGACTTTATGAGGATATTACCTAACATTTGTAAGCTTTTTTTTTTTTTCACCTGTAAAATTAGGGAAATAATTTGTCTCAAAGAGTTGTGCCAATTAAACGGACTTTTGTAAAACCCCTCCTCAAATGTGCCTAGCATGTACTTGAGTCTAAGTAAATTATAGCTTGAATTATTTTGCTTCATTTCCTATGGATACATTATAAAGCATTAAGTAGAATCACAAAACAAACCTGTTTTGTATTGAGAAAAAGTATCCCATTCTTTCTAGAACATAAGACTGATAAATATCCTTCCTCTCTTTATTTTTGTGGGGTTCAAGTGAACATTTTTTGCAGCAGCAGATTTTAATGATTAATTTTGAGGCCTGAAGCTAAGCATTATTGACTAAGATGAAAACCACAGGCCCCAGGAGTCTGCAAGTATTGATGTTGGTTGAGAGCCAATGGGATGATGATGTTTAATATATTAAATATTAAATGCAGAATCTTCTGGTTTGGTGAGTGTTGCTAATGCTACCAATTAAAATATGGCAGTTTGATTTACAGAAGTTTAATTTTATCTGGATACAATCCATTTCACGTGATGGCTACTACATAAAAATGATGAATACTGTTAGCAGCCCAAGTAATTTCCTGAAATTCTGCGTGAATTCAGTGAGAAAAGTGAAAAGAGCTTTGTTGTTTAAACGCTTATATTTTTCAGTGGGTAGCTACATTTGCATATTTAATATTCCTTGAATATTTATTTTAAAGTATTAAAATGTTTTAAATATAAAACTAAATTTAAAAAAATTTTTGTGAGAATATGGGCGTTCTCCCTCTTTCATTTTCAGCTTTTTTATAATTCCAAAGTATCATTCAAAACTCTGGTATAGTCCCTTTAAAGGCATCTGGTTTTCTAAAGTGCAAGCATTTCTATCACCATAAACCTGTATTGCCTATGTTAGTTTCAGATCTGTCCCTGGAAATCAGTTTTTTAAATCATACTTAGTGTGTTTCACTTAAGCAGAATTTGGGGGTATGTATTTCTGAAGCAGATAACCTATATTTCATTCTTTATTTTAAATTAAAAAAATAATAATAATAAAATTTTTTTTAAATCTTTGTTTATTTTTGAGAGAGAGAGAAGGAGACAGAGACAGAGTGCAAGCAGGGAAGGGGCAGAGAGAGAGGGAGACACAGAATCTGAAGTAGGCTCCAGGCTCTGAGCTGTCAGCACAGAGCCCGATGTGGGGCTTGAACTCACAAACTGTGAGATCATGACCTAAGGCAGTCAGACGTTTAGCCAACTGAGCCATCCAGGCACCCCATTTCATTCTTGATTAATTGAACTTTTGATAAGTTTCTGAAAAATGAAAATTGTGGATTGAGACCAAATTGGAAACTTTCAGGCTTAAGAGAGTATCTGTAGAAGTACAATCCAAAAAATGCCAATTCTTATACTTCTGAAAATCATGATAGTAGCTAACTCAGCCTTTATCGTGTGCCAAGAATTGCTCTAAGTATGTGTATATAGTAGTTCTTTTTTTTTATGTTTATTTATTTTGAGAGAGAGAGAGTGCATGCATGTGCACACACACACGCACACATACACACGACAGGGGGAGGAGCAGAGAGACCGAGAGAGAGAGAATCCCAAGCGGGCTCCACACTGCCATCACAAAGCCCACACAGGGCTCAACGCCATGAACCTTGAAATCGTGACCTGAGCCGAAATCAAGAGCCAGACACTTAACCAACTGAGCCACCCAGGCAGCCCTATAGTTCTTTCAGTCCTCACAACAAACTTGTGAGGTAGGTGTAGGTGGTGGTGTTACTACTCCTCTTCCTCCTCTCCTGCTCCTGCCACCACCACCAGCATTTCATCTGAAGCACAGAGAGGTCAAGTAGCTTAGCTAGTTACACAGCTAGAGAACAGGTAGAGTCCAGAGTTTAACCCAGACAGTCTGGCTCTAGGACCTAAGTCTTATAACTACTACAAATAGGGCTAACTATAGACCCAGCTCCCACAGACTTCTACAGACTTGCAAGTATGATTTGTATTTGAGTAATATTCTGAAAAATCTTGTTGCTCAGAGATTTATTTTTTTAAATTAAATGTTTATTTTTAAGAGAGAGAGAACGCGCACGTGTGCCTGTGCAAGCGCACAAGTGGAGGAGGGGCAGAAAGAGAGGGGGAGACACAGAATCTGAAGTAGGCTCCAGGTTCCCAGCTGTCAGCCCAGAGCCCGATGCCGAGCTCGAACTCATGAATGGGAGATCATGACCTGAGCCGAAGTCGGATGCTCAACCCACCGAGCCACCCAGATGCCCCTCAGAGGTTTCTAAAGTACGCTTTTCTACTGCTTAAGATACCTGTATCGTTTTATTTTTTTATTTTTTATTTTAATTTTTTTTTTAACGTTTATTTATTTTTGAGACAGAGAGAGACAGAGCACGAACGGGGGAGGAGCAGAGAGAGAGGGAGACAGAATCTGAAACAGGCTCCAGGCTCTGAGCAGTCAGCACAGAGCCCGACGCGGCTCGAACTCACAGACAGTGAGATCATGACCTGAGCCGAAGTCGGACGCTTAACCGACTGAGCCACCCAGGCCCCACCTGCATCGTTTTAAATGCAGTATCAGCTGTGCACAGGTGTCCAGGAAGACTTGTACTGTGTATCAATACTGCTGTCAGCCTCTCTAAGCCTAGTTTTCTCAGAGCTTTAGCTCGGAGAGACATTGATAAATGTGTGGTCTGATTTCCTTCTTTTCCCAGTTGACAAATGAAAGGAATTCTTCCATGAGTTCCCCAAAGTTAGTCATTTCCTGCTTTGTGATCCCAAGGCATTTTGTTCAACTCCATCTTTTAAGCAAATACCATTTTGTAATTAATCCTGTTTATATGTCACTTCTTTCCATCCCCCACTCTCGCCTGCAAGTGAGTTCTTCAAGAGCTGGAACCAGGTCTAATTTTATTTTTGTCTCCCACCAGCCCGATGACAGATGGATGAATCATATCGCCTGCAGAGGTTAAAGGGACTTGCCCAGGGTAGCAGACCTGAATTATGCACAGCTTTCGTAACTCCCAGCCTCATACTTACCTCTCATGTGCTGCCAGAAGTATATTCCAATGATTTGGATGCTTGCTAGGGAGTGAAGACGCAGTTTTCCTATGATGTTCTTCTAGACCAGCTCATTTATAAAACACTACTAATAACAGTGTTGGTGGTGATGATGATGCAGCCGCCACCACCTAAGCTACTGAATCATTTTGAGGGTCAAAGGGAAAGATAATATTTGTGCAAGCTTTGGAACTGGTAAAACCCCTTCTACAAGGGTATGTATTGCTGTTACTCTGGGGTGTTATTATTGACGGGGGACTTGCAGGGTATTTTGACATTCATTGTCTCGTTGCCCATGTACAACCTTGTGAAATAGGAGGTCCCGTTGCCACTTCACAGATGAGGGAACCGAGGCCAAGAGAAATAAAGAACTTGTGCTACGCACAAGTGGCTGAAGGAAGCCAAGCCCAGCTCTCCTGCTGGAGCCCCGGAGAGACCTGGGGCAGGGGGGTTGTTCCTGGGCTTTCCTAGACCCTGGGCTATTACATTATGTGTGTTTAACTTCTGGTCAGATTTCTCATTCTGTCAAAGCCTAGGACCTGGGCACGGAAAGCTTTGGAAGACAAAGTGAGCGAGCTGATTTTGAAGTGGCCAGCCAGTCCACAGCAGCATGTGGCTTTGGGTCCAAGCAGGAGTAGCCTACCCGTCCATTGCTTTTGTCTCAATGGGGAGTTCCTTACTACAACTCTCAGAGGAAATGAAGGATGATAAATCCAGCTGCTGCTTCCTGTTGCTATAATTCTAAGATTCTTTTTTTTTTTTTTAAAGGGTAGAACGCTTTATTTTTAAACCAGTGGAAAATACCCTCAACCTGTTTCTTGTTGTTAGTATTTCCTTAAAAACTAGATGCACTCACTTGGGCTTTAAATGGTATGTGTGTGTGTGCCTGAAATTCCCATGTTGCTGCTTGGGTGGGTGGGTGGGTGGGTGGGTGGTGTGTGTGTGTGTGTGTGTGTGTGTGTGTGTGTGTGTGTGTGAAATTCTCATGATGCTGCCTGGGCTGGCTCACTCTTTCTTTTTTTTTTTTTCTTTTTTAAGTGTTTATTTTTGAGAGACAGAGCCTAAGTGGGGGTAGGGCAGAGAGAGAGACAGAGAGAGACAGACGGAGACACAGAATCTGAAACAGGCTCCAGGCTCTGAGCTGTCAGCACAAAGCCTGACGCGGGGCTCAAACTCAGGAATGGCGACATCATGACCTAGGCTGAAGTCCTGACGCTTAACCAACTGAGCCACCCAGGCACCTGTCTCTGTCGGTTTTTCAACAGCAACAACAGAAAGAAAACCAATCAAGGCAGATTTTACTGGGCAGGAAGCTCTCTGTGAGATTGAGGATGGTCTCTGATTTATAGGAGGACTGTAATTTGTATTGGTGGTATTACCATCTTTCAGCGACGCTTTTGCAATTCAGGTCAGGTTTTCTTCTCCTTGTGATTATGTTATTAGTGAATAAAGACCCAAGTTACTTGAGAAACACACTACCTGCTCACATACTATACTTTATGGAAAGTAGCCATTAGGTATAGATTATTAGGATGTAACTTGATGGGCTTGATTGTGTAACCATTGAATTAAAAATAATAGGTAGAAATATTTTCCCTAATACCAGTATTTTTCATTCTCAGAGACTGAGAATGTTATAGGCATGCCAAAGGTGCATCTTTTCAGAAGCACTGAAGGAAATTGATTTGTCAAGGTAGAATTATAAGAATGTAGTAAATGCAGGCAGTCCCACCACTGACTAACATTCTTAGCACTGATTGAAGTTTCTTAACCTTCCTGTAGGATTCCTACAGTCATAGCTACAGCAGTACTCTGTTCACCCTGGGCAGTCAGTACATATTTTGCACCAAGAGCTGGCAGGCCCAAGTGAGTTATTTACTCTTTAAGAAGTACAGTTACAGTTTATAGTAAATGAGTTCAGAATAAAAAGGAAAGCTTCATAAACTGCAGTCCAAGAAGAGTTTCTAATGAGTATTTGGTCTGACTTCACTAACTACTCCTGAAGATTAGGTAAAATTGTGAGACCATCTATTCTAGTAAGTACACTGTTTGACATTACAGAGCTCTCGGCTTCCAGTATCAGCTGGGCCACTGCCTTGTTGCAACAATTTCTTGGCTAAAAAAATGACGTTGACACTATTTCTTTGTCTCCCAGGGGTTTGTAAGGATCAGATTAGTTGGAATCCACGTAAGTGCTTTTAAAAGCTGAGATGATGATAAAGGTGTTAGGTAATCCTGTTATGAAATGGCAGTGGGATTGTAAATGGTCATTTCACTTTTTAGACTTTGCTCCTTGTGTCCTGAGGCAGCCTTTGAACACCAGGGTTATGTCTCCTTTACTTAAGCATTCCTTCTAATAATTCATAAATAGGGGGACATTTTTTAATTTAATTGGAGCCAATCTCCAATTTAAAAAAAAACTTTTTTTAATGTTTATTTTATTTTTGAGAGAGAGAGCACAATCTGGGGGAGGGGCAGAGAGAGAAACACAGACTCTGAAGCAGGCTCCAGGCTCCGAGCTGTCAGCACAGAGCCCAACGCAGAGCTCGAACCCACCAACTGTGAGATCATGACCTGAGGCAAAGTCGAACACTTAACCCACTGAGCCACCCAGACACCCCAGATTTCCAATTTAAAACAAGCTCAAGGGGATAGGAATGGGCTTGGTAGAGTCAGATGGGGCTTTGAATCCTGGTTTGTTTGTTTGTTTGTTTGTTTGTTTGTTTGTTAGCTGTGTGATCTTGGTAATTCACAAGGCTTTCTAAACCTCATTTTTTTTTTTTTTTCTCAATAAAACTAGAACAGGCATTAAAATTGCTCAGGGAGGGGTGCCTGGGTGGCGCAGTCGGTTAAGCGTCCGACTTCAGCCAGGTCACGATCTCGCGGTCCATGAGTTCGAGCCCCGCGTCAGGCTCTGGGCTGATGGCTCAGAGCCTGGAGCCTGTTTCCGATTCTGTGTCTCCCTCTCTCTCTGCCCCTCCCCCGTTCATGCTCTGTCTCTCTCTGTCCCAAAAATAAATAAACATTGAAAAAAAAAAAAAAAACTGCTCAGGGGGATGTGACAGTTTCATGAGCTTGGGTGTGTGTTGATTCCTCGGTGGGGGCAGTTTTCCTCCTGTCTCCTGTGAATGTTCAGCGGTCTCCTTGTTATGTGATGGTATCTCACAGCCAAGGTAGTCACTCACAGGGGCATCTGGGTGGCTCAGTCAGTTAAGGTTACACATCAGTGGAGTCTCTCTCTGTCTCACCCTCCCTCTCTCTCTCAAGTAAAAACAGAAAGATTGTCACTGACAGATGCCAGCATCATACACTACCTCCTCCTCACCCCGTCTTCCCCTCCATGCTGTGGCCGAGGAAACGAGAAGTAAATTAAGCTGCTTTAGGTCACTAACACTCTCCTTAGCAATGATAGATAGTTCTTTGACCACCTTCTTCCTTTCGGTGTAATCTGACTTGAGTTCTTTTAAAATGCTCGACCTTAACAGTTTCAGGGGGTGAGAGCTCCTGATGCTGTTTAGATTACTTGAACGTACACAGAGCTGTTCACTCACAGGTCTGTGTGTGGTGTTTTCTTTTCAAAGTGAGAGGAGTTGTGGAACTCTTTTTTTCTTTCAACGTTCCCCACAAAGGACCCTTTAAAGTTTTACAACTGGGTAAGTAATATAGTGGATAGCGAGATTAATGTTTACCGACTTACTGAAGAGAAAAAGCAAACAATATATATCCAAACTCGGTTAAAGAATTTCTGTAGAACTATGAATTCTGTAATCTCTTTACCTTAACTTAGTCAGAACAGCATGTTGCATCCTTGAGCTGAAGCTTCTTGTAGAAATGGGTTTACTGCACTATCTTTTAACTTTATGTTCCAGGTAACAAACAGCCATATAAAAACATCTCTGTTCTTTCGCACCCTGTTATTTTTAACTTCCAACTCCCCACTCCTTTCCCATCCTAAAAAGTACACCCTTCCATCAAACCTGCTTGCCTTTCTTTTATTGTCCCAGCCTTTTGTTTTTCTTCCCAGCCCACGTTCCAGAAGCAAACATTCCCATTCCCACTAATATCCTTACACTCAGTGAGCTGGACGTCTTTGCCAACAGTGCTTGGGCTCAGGTCTCAAGTGACCTTGACTGCCGACCCACCAGTCACTCTTTACTCCTTAACATCCTTGACTTGCCCCCTTGGGCTTCCAGAACACAGTTCTCTTTCTCTTTCTCTGACCCCCTTCTCCTCCTTCATGGAATCCTTTTCTCCCACCTGTTCCCTAAATGGTAGTGATCCCCAGGATTCTTTGATCTTTTTCTCCATTTGTACTCCCCTTGCGTCCTCTCATCTTTCATATACTGATTAGTCATAAATGAATAATTCCATCCTGGATCCTTCCCCTGAGATTTAAGTCAAGTGACTTCTAGTAATCTCTACTTAGTGTATTACACCAGTCCTAGCTATTCAAGCTGAAAAACTAAATTTACCTGGAAGTCACCTCAACTTAGTATGTCTTTCACACTCCCTTCCCCCCTTCCAGTCTTTCCTACCTCAAGTCCTACTTCCATACTCTGGGCAGAATTCTTTCTAAATCAGGGCAGTGATCTCATCGCCCTCCTCCTCGTTCAGGCCCTTCAGGGGTTCCTTACTGCCCTTTTAATAATTTGGATCTGACAGTGTCATGCTTTCCCTGAACCCTACTTTTGGGAAAGCCTCCACTCTTCCGTGTTCTGGGAAACCACAAAGAAGTACTCACAAATGAGTCCATCCAAATCTTTCTGTTTCTGGACCCTCGTATTTAAGAGGCGTTTTGGAGTAGTTTGAAATTTTATTAATTATGGTACCAGTTAAACTGCTGTAACAGCTGCATCTTAAATAGAATGGCTCCGTCCAGATGCGAGCAGCCTGCGGCTGGCGCACAGCTCTGCTGTGCCTTACCCATGGCTTCTAAGGTTGTGCCTGCTTCCCTTTTCCAGCCAGCAGGAAAAAGGAAAAAGGAAGGCTGAATCAAGTAGCCTTGTCTTTATGGAGCTTACCAGGAAGTGAACGGGCACCTCTCACATTCTGTTTCCCCAGCTCAGTTACATGGCCATACCCGGTTGCAAATAAGACTAGAAAATATGATCTGTACCTGAACAGTACATGTGGCTCAACTGAGTGGTGACGGTAGCAGGTGTCTGTTACCAAAAAGTAGGAAGGGAGAATGGTTTCTGGAGGATAGTCCGTTGTCTCTACCACAGGAACAAAGAACTATGTCGATTAAAAGTCAAACTGTGGGGGAAGGGAGTCAAACTGGGAGAAAATGAGTGTTTGGGATTTTTTTCCCCCCATCTGGATCTACTCTGGAAGATGTAGCAGTTGCCATATGTAGGTAATAATGGGATTCAACACCTCTTACTTTTTTCCTTCCCTTTCCAGAAGGTGTGCCATCCATGGTTAAGAGCATAAACATGGAAAGGGCAGTTTATAGCTCTTATCCTCAACTAATGGATTTGTGGTAAAAATTGGTGACACCAGACACATAAGCATACACAGCATGGAACTTCCCTCCAGGCTTTTTGTCTCGGCACTTATATTTTCACACTCGGTACAACTCCAGGTAGCCTTTCATCACCATCTACAGAGCGTTTTCTGAAAGATAATATTGATATATTCTCTTCCTAAGAGAAATTATCATTCATCCTGCCCTCCTGTATTCTTCACTGTCAAATGACTAAACAAACATCATCCATCAATGTGTTGCATAATTTGGGTCAGTTTCTCAGCTGGTGTGGTGTGGCACACTAATAGCACATTTACATACGTGTTTGCCAAAATACGGATGCTCTCAGCCCACTGCTTCATATAGGACAAATATTCTGTACATTCTCTGCACATTTCCTAATGGATAGGAGATACTGTTTAGATGGTTTATATCTATTTCATCTTTGTAAACATTGTAGATTTCTTGCTGGAAAATAATTATAATACGCAACATACTACCATGATAGAAGGTCAGTCCCCATTCCTAAAGTTGTAAAGACTGTCTTGACATACCAACTACTTTCAATCAACTGCTATAGGATGAAATATTTAAGATACGATGTGTCTACAGATTATTTGCCTAACGAAAATCTGGACTCGTGTTTATACATCAGCCTCGCATAACAGCCTCAGATATTTCTAACTCAGGTGGCCTGTAAAGGTGACAACTCACGGTTTTCCTGAGGTAGTCCCAGTTATACCTTCTCCTGGCATCCTCTTGTGTTTAGCATTTGTCATTCAAACATTTTCCATTTCAGAAAGCAAACTATATTTTCACTTTCATTGCATAGTACTGATCTCAGCTCTGACAGGTTTCTTAACAGCCATACACTTACTTTGTTGCCGTTTTAGATCAGGATGTGTTAGGACCGTTGACCCTAAATAATTCTAGGCAGAATGGTGGTAGTGGTTCATGCTTCCTGTTTTCCAGTATACATACTTAAAGTAAGCATGGGCAGATCTTTAAGCTCTGGGAGGTCAAGGACTGTATGTGTCTTGCTCTAGTATATACATATTCTCAGCACCTATCACATTACTTAAGCCAAGTATTTGTTGATAACATGTAGTGATGGGAGCTTGAGGGCTTAATGACAACAAAGGTTTCCTGAAGTCTGTGATAGGCCAGGTAAATTAACTTCAACTACAAATCCTTAATACTTTCACACAACATACAGTGCTTGATGCTGAGTCAATGAGCGATTGAACAGCCATCCTCCATTTTAGCATTAGCAGGCCTCTACCTAATGATATTGGTCCATCAAGACACTACACATTATTGTAGTTCTAAAGTGTCGCATGTAAAATTAGATAAATGAGCAAATTGTTTCTTGGTTATAATGATCTGTTTTTACTGGGGTTTGGCTCTTATGAGGAAGATTGGAAAATAACATTTAATCATTCCAAAAATTATCACACCTCAGATGGGTAAATTCTATCACTTGGAAGATTTTAGACCTTAATTTACATCAAATATCTTATATATACTTTAGTCTGCAGTTCCCAATCTGTGCCAGGAATGGGTACCAGATGGTTGAATATCCGCTCATTTGGGTGGAGCCCGAAGCCCACGGCCTTGATTGTGTTTACCCTCTTCAGTTTACCCAAGGGCGTGCAAAAATGTCCTTTTCTCTGTGGGCCATGACATGAATCGATTGAGGAACACTGTTTATGATCTCTACAATTAAAACAGCAGATGCTTCAATAAATACGTTGGTACTTGAGTATGTAACACTTTTTTTCAGAAATGTTATCTTGAGCCATTTTTTCAGAGTTGAATAGATGTCATGCTTTTTTCAGAAAGTAAATACCCCAAATTTTTTAAGTTCCGTAATTTCATGTAATCTTTAAAGAAGCAACTCATCTAAGATAAGTAGCAGTGTACTAAATTAAAAAGTATGCTTGTTTATACTTAAGGTAACTGTACATATAGTTAAGGTCATTCATTGTACCTTCCCAATACGAAAAGTTTCAGGACTTTTTACAAACTATGGGCTATTCAATTGTGATTTGGCTTTACAGCTTCACTAATTATTTATAACTAGGGGGAATGTTATAAATTATATCATCATGATTGTGGCTTTCTATGAAAACTCCACTAATTCATCATAATTTGGGAAAAGGAAAAGACCATTAATTCCATACACACCATAGCAAGTGAAGGGCTACCAGTTAAGTATCCTATCAGATCTGCTTTTCTAGACATGATTTGTAATTTTTACAAGAGCTACACAAATAGATGTTAAGCACTTAGAAATAAGATTAAGTAAATTGAATCTGAATAAAACATTGTTTTATCAAACCCTTTGAAATAGGACAAAAGTTATATTCAGCCAAGTTTACCAGTTTATCACTAATTCTGAAATAAAGTTTTATATTTATTACTTTAGAAGGCTGACCTTTGGGAGAATTTTTTTTGTTAAACCTAATAAGATGGTTTTGAATGTCAATAATGAATTCCACTGTAATAGAGATTGTCAAAGGTCATTAATGATTCTTAAGAGTTTTGATAGTTTTTTTTTAATGTTTATTTATTATTTTTGAGAGAGAGAGAGAGAGAGCTCATGAACAAAGCAGGGGCAGAGAGAGAGTGACAGAGGATCCAAAGCGGGCTCTGCTCTGACAGCAGAGAGCCAGATGCAGGGCTCAAACTCACGAACCATGAGATCATGTCCTGAGCCGAAGTCGGACACTCAACCAACTGAACTACTTAGGCGCCCCAGGAATTTTGATAGTTTTTAACCTTTACGGTATTTGATTTACACCTTTATTATTATCTTGAAGTCCCCTCCTTCTTATCTTGGGTTGTTGTTGATTTTTTTCCCCCTATTCTCTTTTTTCTTCATTTGTTTTTTTCTTCTCCCTCAAATCATGGTCCTTTTTTCTCTCAGGGCTTTCTTCAGGGGCTCCAACCTTCCTTAATTTTTTTCTGGACATCTAGAGCCAGGTTTGGAGAGTGGTGTGTGTGGGAACATTCAGTTAGCATGCCTACTGTGTGCTCAAGATTATACTGGATGTTTTGTCTCTCTTGCCACAGTGGTATTTTATCCCCACTTCATTGAAAAAGAAAATGAAGGCCCAGGTTTACACCACTAATGATGGGTGAGACATTAATTGTGTGTCTGTTTTACAGATGAAGCAGTGAGAGGTAGAGTTGGGATGAAAACTCAGGCAGGCTACCTCCTGAAGCCACATTCTTCTCCATTATGCTTACCACCTTACAGGAATTGAAATTTTTTTTTTAATTATTAGTTCAGTAAAAAGAGATTCTAGATTATTTGTGCATAAATTATGCCATTTGAATATTTTTGTACAGGTTTAAAGTATTTGGTTGTGTTCTCATACTGTTTCACCTTATATCTTTGCCCCATCTTCACAGCCATTGCACTCCCTGGCTATTGTTTACTTATGAGATATAAACTCATTTTAATATTAACCTAAAGAAAACAGTACAGAATGAAACTCTGCTGCCTTTCTGTATCTCCTGTGAAAGGTCTAATGAAGGTATTTGTTGGGGGGGGGGGGGGTGTTTGTTTTTTAGAGACGGAAGGAGAGCGCACACATGTGTGTGAGTTGGGGAGGGGCAGAGGGAGAGAGAGAATCTTAAGCAGACTCCACCCTCCGCGCAGAGCCCAACATGGGCTCAAGGGCTTGGGCGCAAGCCCAAGGTGTGGGCTTGATCCCACACCTCTGAGATCATGACCAGAGCTGACATCAAGAGTTGGACGCTTGGGATAGGGCACCTGGGTGGCTCAGCTGGTTGAGCATCCGACTTCAGCTCAAGTCATGATCTCATGATCTACTCCACCCCCACTCATGCTCGTGCTCGCTCTCTCTCTCTCTCTCTCTCTCTCCTTCAAAAATAAATAAAAACATTTAAAAATTTTTTTTTAAGAGTTGGACACTCAGGGTGCCTGGGTGGCTCAGTTGGTTGAGCAGCCGACTTCAGCTCAGGTCATGATCTCACAGCTCATGAGTTTGAGCCCTGCGTCAGGCTCTGTGCTGACAGCTCGGAGATTGGAGCCTGCTTCGGATCTGTGTCTCACTCTCTCTCTGCCCCTAACCCATTCGCATTCTGTCTCTGTCTCTCTCAAAAGTAAATAAACATTAAAATTTTTAAAAATTAAAAAAAAAAAAGAGTTGGACGCTCAACTGACTGAGCCACCCAGGTGCCCCTGTTTGTTTTTTTTTACTAGTTCTTATTTTAGTTTATTACAGAAAACAGGTTTTATTAGCACAAAAAATCACAAGCTTTGACTATAGGATTCTTACAGTATTATATGCTGGCTTTCTCTTGATTATATTGCATACAGTGTTGTAGAGTGCAGTGCATTATATGTATGTGTTCTCTAAATATAGATGAAGGCAGAACTACTTTTGGTTTTGAAATTGTGCTTCAACCCAGAAGTACAGTAAAAACATAGTTCCCAATCATCTGTATGTTGATAGCACTAAAGCAGTGTTTTTCAAACATTGCTTATAGATTTCATGCCCTAGCATGTGAGGGCTTATATTTCTTTTCACTTATATATAATCTGCTTACTTTTAAAAAGGATTTGGAAAAAAAAAAAAAAAGAAATAAAGGATTCTGGAAGATGCGTGCAGGGGAAAAAGAAGATTTGAAGGGTTTAGGAAAACATGAAATCCTGTAAATGGATCTAAAAGAACAAGCATATGAAACAATGAAGTAGAGAATTGAAAGAAATCTGGGGGTCATCCCTGACATCTTTCTCTCCTTTGCCTTCCTCACCCAGTCCATTAAGTCCGATTGTTACTTCTTCAGCTTGTTGGCTCATAAGTCATCCAGGCTACCGTCTCTGCCCCTTGTCCACCCACAGTCCAGTCTTCACCGTCATCTGTTGCCCAGAGTAATCAGTAGCTGCTCTCCTAATCTCACGTCTTCCATCACTAGCCTTTCCCTGTGGCCCACAGCAATCTTTGAAAAGACACAATCCCGATTTTCACCCACCTCCCATCTCCAGCTCAGAACACATCAGTGGCTCCCTGCTGCCCTTAGTTTGATAACATCAGAAACTTCCCTATGGCTTACTGCAGGCTGCCTGCTGGCTGCCGACACCTCAGTTCCTCAGAGGCTCTTTCCTCATCTGGCCTAGCACCCCCGCACTCTGTCCACACCTGGCTGCACTCAGGACTTCTTCCTTGACCTTGCCAGCTGGAGGAAAAGCCCCTATTATCCACCTTCATGATGCCATGCAAGCAGGGGAAGGTCAGGATCTTCTGTTATCTGACACTGGGGAGCTGTCTTTAAGGAAAAGAACACAGAATTAGAGATGGAAAAGTAGGTGCAGGACCTTGAAAGGGGCCTGTTAAAGCAAGGGGTCACAAAGCTTACTCTTCTCTCCCCGCAGGGCAAATCTGCCTGTCTGGTCCTCTGCTGGGTAGCTCCTCTCGGTTGACCATTTTGTATCTTCAATTCCATGAATAGTTGTCTCTCCTACACTGTGCGCTCTATGAGAAAGGAAATCTGTCCGGATGTGCTCACCAGAGTTTCTCCAGGAACTTACATCATGTTAGCGCTTGAGTACACAGACCTCTTTCATGGATGGAGGGATGAGGAAGTGAATACGTAAACAAAGAATCAGGCCAAGGGTTAATGGTTATAACGCCTATATAAAATTTAGCTGAATTTCTTGGAAGCCACAGCTAAGTGGAGAACATCTGGATTCCATTGCTTTTACATGGGCACATCATGAAAGATAAACTTCTCTTATTACCTAGTAGTAAAGAATGTTTATAGGGTCCTTTATCCAAAATGCCTTATTCGAGAGGGCTGCGCGTCCCGGGTCTGTCGGCACGGTCATGGCGGGTTTGCTGAAGAAGACCACGGGCCTTGTGGGATTGGCTGTGTGTGAGAGTCCACACGAGAGGCTAAGAATACTGTACACAAAGATTCTTGATGTTCTTGAGCAAATTCCTAAAAATGCAGCATATAGAAAGTATACAGAACAGATTACAAACGAAAAGTTGAGTATGGTTAAAGCGGAACCAGATGTTAAGAAATTAGAAGACCAACTTCAGGGTGGCCAACTGGAAGAGGTGATTCTTCAGGCTGAAAATGAACTAAGTCTGGCAAGAAAAATGATACAGTGGAAACCATGGGAGCCTTTAGTGGAAGAGCCTCCTGCCAACCAATGGAAATGGCCAATATAATCATCATTAAATGACTAGCATGTTGATGGGAAACTGATGTAATTAAATGTTCCTTATTATTAATATCTAAAATCAAGACAACTAATTCAGAACGTATTTAGGAGACTTGTTAAAATTGATGACTGTGCTAATAGGGATTTGTGAATCCATACTTGATATGTAAAGCATTCACTTAAATTATTTCAAAGATTTTTTTTTGTTTTGTTTTGTTTTTAAAAAAACAGAGGTTGTGGAAAGATTGGAAAGTTAATTGGAAAAGTTCTTATAGATTTTCAATGCAGAAGCCATAGTTGAAATGTGAAGTATTTTTAGGCATGTCTTCAACACATCATTTAATGGTTTTTATCCTGCAAAAAATAGGAAAGATACTTAATTAGTATTGTTGTTTAGACAAATGTTATAAATCACTGAAGTGAAGTAGTAAAAGTAAAAACCATCAAATTGTAGTTGTACAGTTGAGGAAACTGATTTGGTATTTGAAAGAAAGACTTATTTATAGTCATTGTAAAAATGTTTCCTTTTGTCTCATTTAAAGAAGTTAGCTTTCTGTTCCTTAGCCTTTTGTTTTCTTGATCAACCAAAGTACATCAAGGTAGAGATAGAATTTATGTAAAAGAAGAGACATGGAGAATTCCTAAAGTTTATCTGACTTATGAACAGGCTTATATTCAGAACACCTTTGTGTCACATGGGTTGTAACTTCAAAGTAAAATCACTAGGTGGTTTTCACTAAGTTTCTAATATGAGTGCAGCTGGGTATCAAACCGAAAATAAATGCTATTGAAGGAAAAAAAAAATGCCTTATTCCACACGGTGAATAACAGCAGCAGCTCTCACTGAGCACTTACCGTGTGCTAGGTACTTATTCAGCACTTTGACGTGTATTCTGACTGAAGTGTTTCTTGACTCCGGCAAACTGCGCACACAGTTAGATATGGGCAGAACATCTGCATCCAGTACATGGTCAGAAGGGCAGAAAACCTCAGGAGGACAGGGAGAAGGACAGTCAGGTTTTGGCAGCTTCATTGTCTCAGGGAGTCTGTCTGCCTCTCTCAGGCCCATTCCCGCGTGGCCTTTATATCACCTAGCTTTGTGCTAAAATGGTGCCTGTTTGCTTCTGTCCCAAAGTTCACACTGGCTTATCACCTGCCCTCCGTCAAGAATCAGACCTTGGTCTTATCTCCTGGTGAGGGCGTGCCCAAACCTACCTTTGTCTTCTTGTTTTTCTGCAGAATGTTTAATCATGAGCCAAACTGCATGGTCTATCAAAACGAGAATAACCCGTTGAAAAGAGTTGTATAGTGTTGTCCATTTGGACTTTGAAGAACTCCTGTCAAAGCTGATTATGTTGACTTCGGCATGATTATATGTCACTGTCATTAACAGTTATTTGGCTCATAGGTTCGGTGCCTTCTGTGCCCACTCCTAGAATGCTGTTATAGGTCACCAGGATTCCGTCTTTTATTAAATTTTTTCCCGTGTCATGCCTGGGGACATGCAGGTAAAAGAAATTCTCCTCTTTAGGTTAGGACTTCAGATGCAAGCGGAGGAAGAAAAGGAGAGAGACAGATGAAACTTACAGTTCAGCCGCGATCATGAGCAACAATTGTCTAACTCTGTGTTCATTTTTAGTCCTGATGGCTGGGGTCTCCTAATAAACTGCCAAGTAGCCTTTTAATAGTGTAGCTATACCTGAGTATCTGTTACTAACTTTGAGAAGTTCTCTCAGGCTTAGTAAGATGAGCACTAGGCAAGGTACTCAGGTGCTTTCTAGCAGTCGTGACTAAATCAGGAATAAGGACTGGTAGGCTCCCAGCTGTCTATATCCAGAGCAGATGTCCGTGGGTTTGTGGTGAGAAGGGCTTTCTGTCCTAAAGGTAACTGGAACAGAATGTGGCAAGACTTCCCAGGACCATGGAAAGGTACTAAGAGGATCAGGGAACTCCTTGATAGTTCACTCTCCTTCAGTCAGTCCCAGGAATGTGCCAGTCATAACTCTGGAGAGGCAATATTAAAGGTGAGTAAACTTAAAAAGAAAATGGTCAGGGGTACCTAGGTGGCTCAGTCAGTTAAGCATCTGATTTCGGCTTAGATCATGCTCTCACGGTTCATGGGTTCAAGACCCACATTGGGCTCAAGACTCGCATCGGGCTCTGTGCTGACACAACTCAGAGCCTGAAGCCTGCTTCAGACTCTGTGTCTCCCTCTGTCTCTGCCCCTCTGCTGCTTGCACTCTGTCTCCCTCTCTCTCAAAATAAATAAACATTAAAAAATGAAAATTAAAAAAAAGAAAAAAGGAAATGGTCAGTTTGGGCTAAGATGACTATCTTACAGGTGGGAAGAATTTAGAAATGCAAACAGAACTCCCCTCAGAAATCCCACTGGCTGCCTCACAAACTGGATGAAGTTAGTATTAAAAGCATTTGACCCAACACTTGTCGTTGAGTGGGATGGCTTTCTGTGGAGCCTTTATTGAGGTCCATTAGCTGTCGGCTCTCTTTTTAGGGGCTAATCAAGCCATTACCATACCTCTTTCTCTGTTGGTGTTTCCTCTCAGCTGCTTTTTCAGTAAGGACAGCTACTAATTTTTCCTTACTTTTATTTCCCTTTTTATCCCCAGCACCTATACCTAGCATATAGATACCTTGTGTATATTTGTTGAATGAAATGAAGTTTCTAGTAGAGGGTACACTAAGCGAGGTATGTAGGTACTAAAGGATTTGTGAAATTCTGGTGGCCTGAGTCCCTGGTCAAGCAATGCTAGTGATAAATTGTGAAAGAAACTCTGATGTTGCCTAAAATGAAGTGTGGGAACCTTTGATTTCAAGATTCTTTTGTTCCACAAATAAGATCTCATTTTCTAGCTTTAAAACATGGGCCATGACTTTTATTATTAAGAGCTAGAAGAAAAAGCAAGAAAATACACAACAGTGTATTGGCACATTTTTTGTTAATTCCTAAGATATTTTGCCTTGGGTCTACCAAAATGTATTTAGAGTTATATTCCTTACCTTTTTTTTTTTTTTTTTTTTTTTTTAAATTTTTTTTTTTTTTTCAACGTTTTATTTATTTTTGGGACAGAGAGAGACTGAGCATGAACCGGGGAGGGGCAGAGAGAGAGGGAGACACAGAATCGGAAACAGGCTCCAGGCTCTGAGCCATCAGCCCAGAGCCTGACGCGGGGCTCGAACTCCCGGACCGCGAGATCGTGACCTGGCTGAAGTCGGACGCTTAACCGACTGCGCCACCCAGGCGCCCCTATATTCCTTACCTTTGAAGTAGATTTTCTCTGTGAATAGCAGTACTGTAGAGAGAAACTCCAAATAAGTACTAAAATATACTTTTGTGTAAGTTTGTATTTGTAGCTCAGAAGTTCTGAATTTTCTAAAGTCGTCTTCTTTCAGGTGTTAAATGGATTTATTAAAAGTCTTTGGAGATTAGCAAAATGGGTGAATTTTGCCCCATGTGAAATTTGATTTTAGTAAGTTTTATATGGCAAGAGGTTTGTAAAATCAAGGGATGGGGTCCCTAAACATTTTTTTTCTTTCAATTATTTTTGAGGTATCTAGACCAAAGTCGTGTTAGGAGAAAACTCTTTTTTTAATTCTTTTCTTAAAAATTTCTCTCTCCCGGGGTGCCTGGGTGGCTTAGTTAAGCATCCGACTTCAGCTCAGCTCGGGATCTCAAGGTCCGTGAGTTCGAGCCCCGTGTTGGGCTGTGTGCTGACAGATCAGAGCCTGGAGCCTGCTTAGGATTCTGTGTCCCGCCCCCCTCTCTTTCTGCCCCTCCCGCACTTGTGCTCTGTCTCACTCTGCCTCTCAAAAATAAATGTTTTTAAAAAAAAATTTTTTTTTTTTTTTTAATTTCTCTCTCTCTGTCTCTCTCTGTCTCTCTTTTTTGAGAGTGTGCACAAGCCGGGAAGGGGCAGAAGGAGAAAGAATCTTAAACAGGCTCCATGCTCAGCCCAACATGGGGCTTGATCTGAGCCAAAATCAAGAGTCAGGCGCGCTCAACCCACTAAGCCACCCAGGTGCCCCTAAAGATTTTATTTTTAAGTAATTGCTACACCCAACATGGGGCTCGAATTCACAACCCCAAAATCAAGGATCCCATGCTCTACCAACTGAACCAGCCAGGCACCCCAAAAGAAAACTATTTTTAAAAGAAAACTTCTTATCATAATCTTTTAAGAGGAAGTAACAATAAGTAAGTTGTATTTATATATGGAATTACATCAGCTATAGAATGTCTTGCGTAATTATAATACCAAACCCTTAATATTTGTTAATACCATGTAACATCTGTAACAGTTAATACTTACATAATACCAGGGATACAGAGCTCTGAAAAAACTAAAACATTCTTACTCTCTTGTTATGCATCTGAACCATTTATTTTCTTTAATCATATGAATTTTTGATGTCTGAATTGGGTGTGGCATGCGTGTGCATGCGTGTATACATACACTTCTGTGTTTACATGCACACTGGATATTGAGGAAGGGTTACTTGTAGTGATGATAGTTTATTCCCTCTTTATGAACTTTAATTTGTTCTGCTTTGAGTTATTTCACTGAAGGATTTGAGAATTTGATCCTCAACAGTCTGAGTGTTCTCCCATTTGCCCAGTTTGGCCAAGAAAACTGACTGGGTTTTCATAGAACACAGTAGAAAGAAAATGAAAATTAGTATCTGATTGGACAGGAAACTCCTTCCTCTGTGAAAAATATATATATTAGGTTAATTGAGCTCTTATGCTTCTTCCTACTCTACACTCTACATTAAATAACATTTGAGAACCATTTGTATTCCTTTTAATAGGGGTATTGAAGGCCTCCTCCTGGTGCAAATGGGATTAATTTTTAAAGTTTTAAATTAGGTGACCTTTTTTTTTTTCTGTTTTGATGCTGGGATTTTGCTGTATGTTAATAATAATCCCATTAATGTAAGTTTTCCAATAGACCCTAAGTTACCCATATTTATACTGGTAATAAACATGAACAAAAAGCAACATTTGAATCCCGCTGTCTTTGGCATCAAAGTTACGCTCTTTCTAGTATAATTTGCCACTGCCTAATACAAGTAATTTCCATTGTAGGGCACCTGACTGGCACGGTCGGTGAAGCATGTGACTCTTGATCTCAGGGCTGTAAGTTTGAGCCCCACGTTGGGTGTAGGGATTACTTAGAAATAAAATCTTAAGAAAAAATAAGTAATTTTAATTGAAATGTTTTTGAAAGAAGTGAAATTGAGTACAAAGTTGTATTGTCATTTATTTCAGGATTATTTCTTTGTACATAGTGCTATATGCTTATTCAAAATTCAAGAAATTTACCTGATTATCTTCACTTAAAGACTAATTAAAATGGACTTGCTTTTCCCCTTTGTGATCCTTCTTCTGCACTCAGATTCAGCAGACATCTTTGGGGCTTCCTTTGTGTCAGGCCCTAAAAACTGAGTTGTTTCCAATACATGCCCCTAAGAGATAGGTATTGTTGCCAAGATTTAATAGATGAGGCATGGATGCTCAGTGAGGATAAGGAAAGTCCTAAAGACTTTTCTCCAGAACCAGTTCAATGTAATCAAATGGAATAGCAATCATTTTAGAACATATTTGAACCTAGAATGCAGCCTAGCTTGAATACCTACAGTTAGGCTACAACCCTATCTACTTTCACTATCCTGTTTCTGTTGAAAGGCAGTTGAGGCAGTAAAATAAACAAAGATTGAGGTCTGGCTTCTCAATTTTAACAGCTCTACTGAGATATAATTCATACACCATATCATTCACCCAGTTAAGTATACAGTTCAGTGTTAGTATATTCACAGGGTTGTCCAATCATCATAGCTAATAATTTTTGAACCTGGCTATTGGTCATTGGTTTATTCCATTATTCTTGGTCATACTTTCAGGTAAGAAAATAGAATCGTGTATTGGAAAAGAATTTAGACTGAATCTTTTCTGATTCGTCTTTGTTCAGCCAAAGTCCATTAACTTCCCTCTTTCACTTCTAGTACAAGAGCTTTCTCAATTTCCATGAGAAATGTGTGCTTACAGGAATGTTAAGCTGATTTTCACATGTACCATAAACAGAGAACCCTTGGAATGTGAAATCCTCATCCTCGTAGTAATGTAATTCTTTAAGTCCTTTACAAGACATATTATAAAGGAGAGCCCAAAGAATGTACTTACTTGCTAAATGTGCCTTCCTTGGGTTAAAAAAAATATCTGCTGATAACCATGTATACCCATTCTTTATTTTAAAATTTATTTATTTATTTTGAGAGATAGAGAGTGCACACGAGGTGAGGAGGGGCAGAGAGGATGAGAGAGAATCCCAGGTGGGCTCTGTCAGCACAGAGCGCAATGCGGGGCTCAGTCTCATGAACCTTGAGACCATGACCTGAGCCAAAATCAAGAGTCAGATGCTTAAGTGACTGAGCCACCCAGACACCCCTGTGTATATCCATTTTGAGTCTTGATTTACTAAAGAGATCAAAGATACAGAAGTTATGTACCGATCTTCTCTCTCATTGACTTGACTTTCACATGAGAAAGTCCTTGAAGATCATCATGTACTTAATACGCTATATTATATGAGTATGTATTTCATATACTTTGTGTGCACTCGTGTATATGAAAAGCAACTTCTGTTTTCAAAGTGCTAACTGCGTTCTGGGGCAGTTAATGGTTGAAACACTCCCTGGGAGGTAGGAAGTTTTTACTAAGTTTTTGATGGGTAAAATAGGATAACAGATGCATTTATTGAAGCCCTGTGCTTGAGATAAGAGCTATCAAGAGGCTGACATTGCAGGAAAGTACTGGTTTCCTGCCCTATGGTCCAGGCACTTCCTTAAGACTGCATTTAAACCATCCATGCCTTGGTTTGTTTCTATCTCGTGACTTACCCGTAAAATGTGATATCTGTACAGGAGCATACTAGAGTAATAATGGGATAACATTAGAATTATTTGTAGTTACTTTGTAGTTTCTGTAACAGATAATTCCCAATATCTCCACACCTTTGCACTGTTTCTTCTGTCAAAATTATATTTCCTCCCCTCCCCACCACTTCATGATGGTCCGCCTCCTTCTGATCTCAAGTTGGAAACCACCTCTCTGTGGAGCCCTCCCAGTTATCCCAGTTATCAGATGCAGACATGGGTTTGTCCTGTGCTGTTCCTCCTGTATTTTGTATTAACCCGGTCAGAGCAGTTTTCTTACAGTGTTGTAATAGCACACTTAATGCTTCTCATCCCCATTTGACTGGGAACTCCTTGGGGGCACAGACTGAGTTACGTACGTTATCTCTGTATTCCCCTTCGCTGTGCCTGGCTCATGGTTTTCTTGAATTCTGAGTGAATGTCATGAAAGGTTACCTTAAGGAAGGTTATGATTACATAATTTCATTCCTCTGTCTCCTCAAAGCCAAAGACAGTGGTTGGCTCCCTCCTTCAGCAGCCAGCCGTTAGCCAATAGCACAGCCATTGGAGGACTGGGTGATGGAGAATGAGATTTGGAGATGAAAGATTCTGTTAGCTCTGTCACTTAATCAGCCCAGGGAGGTCATTTAAGCTTTTTGTGCCTCAGGTTTCCACATACTGTTGGGCAAAAGCAATGCCTAATTCACTGGGAGTTACTGTGAAAATCAGCCAAGGAACTTTATAGAGAAGTAGTTTGCAAACTGCAAACACGTGAAGTAAGGAAGAGAGGCAGGATAGTCTGCTAGAAGGAACATGCGGTTTGGCCCTAGATGAGATTTTTCAATCCAGACTCCACCGCTAATTATTTGACTTCCACAGCGTCACTCCTGCAAGCCTATTCCTCTGTCTGTCAGGGGAAAATAACAATACTTGAGCAGATGAGAGTAACATTGTGAAGGTTAGATGGAATTCAGGCAGTGTTCCACTCGTGTTCCATCTGTGCACGTTCGACTGTTCCCAACCCCAGCTTTCGCACATTTCGCGCATTTTGCGCACCCTCTTTTCCGTAGCAGATTTGGTCTTTTGTACTCCAGGGAGAGGAGTACTTCTCCCAGGCCAGGCAGGATAGTCAGTGAGGGGAGGCTGCCAGAAAGTTACGGGCTTCCCTGGCCTGTGACGCCAGCCAGCAGGTGTGTGCCTTGGGGTGGGAATAAGGCGAAGCCTCTGTCCGCTGTCACTGCACATCCGTGGGGCAAGGGTTTGTGCTGCAGCTTCTTTTCCTATTTCTTCTTGAAACTTTTTATTGACGTTAAAACATATATACCTGAAAAGGCATATGGCCTAAGTGTACAGATCGCATTTTATAAACTGGCCAGACACATGTAACCAGACCATTCATTTGCATTGATGCCTGATACTTCACTTTGTGACTCTACCACATTTCACTTTTTCGTTCTACTGGTGGTGGACATTTAGCTGGCGTCCACTTTAGGGCTATTGCAGAGAGTGCCGCTGAGAATGGCCTTGTACATGCCTTATGATGAAGATCTGTGTTTCTCATAGGTATGTAATTCACAGTGGAATTGCTGGGTCGTAGAGTATGCATATATCCCATTTTTGTAGATACTCAAAAGTTTCCCGGTGTGGTTATGCCCATTTACACCCCTGACAGCAGTGTTGAAGTGTTCTGAGTGTTCCACATCCTCACCAGCATTTGGTATTATCTGTCAGTTTAATTTTAGAAATTCTGGTGGATTTTATGATACTAGGTAGCATTTTGGAAGTAGAACTGTTCCCTCATCCTCCAGAACTTGAAACTCTAAACTTTCATACATTCATTTTCAGGAATGCATCCTGCACAAAAGCAGGGAATTATACCAGATACACAGCCCCCAGTACAGTGTTTGGTGTGTGGAAGGAAGATGGCAACATGACAGCTGCCATTATTACTCTCATCCTCATCATTGTCATCACCAAATGCCTTCTCTGTTCTTTAGAGGGGAGAGAACAGGTCACAGTGGATCAAGGGTGAATAATAAGGCACAGTCTGTACCCATAAGGAGCTCAACATCTGGATGAACATTAGAAACATTATTATTAGACCATGTGACAGGAGTTTGGGGAAAGTTTGAGTTGGAACTTGAAGAATAGGAGTTCAACAGACAGGAAAAAGGGAGGTGGGCTGGAGGAAATGGCAGAGCCCCAGAACCCTTGGTGGGCAGTGGCAGAGAAGACAGCATGCTGGAGGAGGAGAGCCCACCCTTGCATGCCCAATCTCAGTTGTTCCGATGTCATCACCCTGGGGTGATGTGGGGGCTGAGCTAGCGACCATTCGGGGTCATTGTGAAGTTATCGTACTCTAATGCTCTGTCTTCTCCTTTTAGCTTTTTCTTCCTCCTCTTGAGAAAGTGATCGACTTCCTCTTGTCTCTCGGGACTCCTGTCCTGAGTCTGAGCCCCAGGTGCTTTAAAACCACGGATGAAGCTTTAACAGCTACAGAATATCACTGGTTACAAGGATCCCATAGTTTCTTTACTTTGTGTTTTTAGCTATTTATTTTTATGTGGAAGCCTGACTTGTAGTTTTTATTCTTGTAGGCCTAAGTTGCAATGTGGCAGTTAAGTTTAATAAAATGCTCTTCTGCCAATACCATGTGTAAATAGTTAATAAATGTCCTTGAGGAATTTTGAGGAGGAGGAGGAGGATGCTGAAGATGACCATCAAGAGCCATACAGTCTTTCCTTGATTAAGCACCTACTAGGTGGCAGGAATTGGCTGTATGGGAATAAGGAGGCTGGACATGGTCCCTGGCCCTGCTGAATTTTAAATCTAGTATGAGATCAAACAAGTAATCAGTCAGCCCACCACAGTGTGATAAGGGCTATTACGGGTAGAGGTACAGAGTCCTGTGGGACACATCAGAGAAGACTAGAGGTCAGGGAGGGCTTCCTAGAAAAGGTAACAGAAACCTGATAGCCTCATGAAGGGAAGTGGGAAGGAAGTAGAGGAAATAATGCATGGGAGGACCTACATACAGGGAAGAACGGCTGTTTGGAGAAACTGGAAGACGTTACCAACCTAGGGCATAGAGAATGTTAGGAGAAGAGGAGTTTTAACTGAAGGGCGAGCAGCAGGTGGGAGGTGGATTGAAGGAAGTCAAGAATGGAGGCACACGGGGGCGCCTGGGTGGCTCACTCAGCCCAGATCATGATCCTGGGGTCGTAGGATTATGCCATGTCAGACTCTACTCTGAACATGGGTCCTGCTTTGGATTCCCTGTCTCCGTCTCTCTTTGGCCCTGTCCCCTGCTCTCTCTCTCTCTCTCTCTCTCTCTCTGTCTCTCTCAAATTAAAAAAAAAAAAATAATGGAGGCAGATAGAAAAAGACAAACATCATATGATTTCATTTATATGTGGAAACTAAAAAACAAAACGAAAAACAGAAAAATAGACTCAGAAATGCAAGAACAAATAGATGATTGCCAGAGGGGAGTGGCTGGGCAGGGATGACTGAAATAGGTGAGGGAGATTAGGGAGTATAACTTCAACTTATAAAATAAGTCACAGGGATGAAAAATACAATGTAGGATATATAGTCAGTAATATTGTAATAGCTGGGGCACCTGGGTGGGCCGGTTAAGTGTCCAACTCTTGATTTGGGCTCGGGTCATGATCTCACGTTTCATGGGATCGAGCCCCACATTGGGCTCCGTGCTGATGGCACAGAGTCTGTTTGGGATGCTCTTCCTCTCCATCTCTCTCCGCCCCTCCCCTGCTCACACTCTCTCTCTCTCAAAATAAATAAACATTAAAAAAAAAACCCACAATAATATTGTAATAGCATTGTCTGGTGACAGATGGTAACTACACTTAACCATGGTGAACATTTCGTAATGTATATAATTGTTGACTCCCTATCTTATACGCCTGAAACTAATAGAGCATTTAGTGTCAACTCTACTTCTGTAACAATAATTAAATAATAAGTAGATAAAAGACTGGAGGCAGAGAAGTAACCAGTATTCTCAGCAGGGTGACTTCCAAAATTCCCTTCTCCCCTCCGTCCTCCAACCCAAACATCCTGACTCTTTTAAAGCCCAATACAGCTATTTGAAGAGTAAAGAAAAATCTTATTAGAAAGAAGTGTTTTGTGCAAAAATATATATATTTTTTTTCTATCAGTTATACTGATGGCCCTTTAAAACCATCGTCCCTGGGTGTGGCCATATGATGTTCTTTGCCAGGAAGAAACTTTGTGAGCTGTGTTCTGCAGTTTCTGTATGTGAAGTAAGAGCCGCTCCGTAGCCTGTGGCTCGGTGCTGTGTTTTGTGCATCCTCTACAGGGACCAGAGAGCTCAATGTGACACGTGGGTGAACAGTTTCTCATTTAGTGTGGCCCACTGTGCATTGCAATAATCTTGCTTTTTGTTTAAATTCCCAGCCACTCACAAAACCGTAGACACACACAAGATACAAGAGCTCAGAATAAAAGGATTCCAGTGGGGATGTTGTCTCCCACTTACTTGATCATTTTTTTAATAAAGACTGGGTGCCAGACATTTCATACTTAAGCCCTTGAAATCTAGAAATGTGATTTCTACCAATTTTCACAAAATAAAAGTAAATAGTCTGGCTGTATTTGGAGTTCTTGGGCTTATGTTTACCTGATTAAATAAAAGACATTTCACTTTAAAAAAACAAAACAAAACTGCAGGGATGTCTGGGTGGCTCAGTCAGTTGAGCATCCGACTGTCAATTACTGTTCAGGTTGTGGTCCCAGGGTCGTGGAATCGAGCTCTGAATCAGGTTCTGCACTGAGCTTGGAGCCTTATTAAGAGATTCTCTCTCTCTCTCTCTCTCTCTCTCTCTCTCTCTCTCTCTCTCCCCTCCCCCTGCCCCATTCTTGCTTGTGTGCACGTACTTTTAAACAAACAAGGGGCACCTGAGTGGTTCAGTTGGTTAAGCATCTGACTTTGGCTCAGGTCACGATCTCACAGTTCGTGGGATCAAGCCCCACATCAGGCTTTGTGCTGACAGCTCAGAGCCTGGAACCTGCTTCCAATTCGGTGTCTCCCTCACCCTCTGCTCCTGTCCCACTCATGCTCTGTCTCTCAAAAATAAATGTTAAAAAATAATTTTAAAACAAACCAAAAAACCGCAACAACTCCAAATATGAGAATTGCTGTTACAATTGAATAGATATTCATTGTATTTTATTGAGAAAAATTATGTGACTCCTCTGTACAGTATCAGATATGTGGAGAGAAAAAATAAGGTATGGTCCATCCCAACTCTCAGAGATTTACTCTACAACAGAACAAGCAGAATCAAAGTATTGATATCATCCAAGGGAGACACTAATAACCTGTCATGTAACAGTATTTCCTGCCACAGTCAGAGTCAGCCTCAGAATCCTTTTCAACACAGCATACCAGGCAACTTTTGTAAGATAAAAATTTTTCTTCCTTTATTTAAAAAAATAATGTATAATGTATTCCCAGAACTTTAGATATTCACCTGGCCTTTTATCTTTTTGTTTTTTACTAGCTTTTCAAAGAAATAAGTCATTTTATATATGAACGTTGGAACCTGAGAGCATCTCGAGAAAGTAGAATATAGTAAAGTTCCTTTTCAAGAAGTTTCAACTTCCAGCGGTGCCTGGGTGGCCCAGTCGATTAAGCGTCTGACTCTTGATTTCAGCTCAGGTCATCAGCTCAGGGTCATGAGCTGAAGCTCCAAGTTGAGCTCTGAACTGAGCGTGGAGCCTGCTTTTAAGATTCTCTCTCTCCCTCTGTCTTTGCCCCTCCCTCCCTCTCTCTAAAATAATAAGAAATAAAATAAAGAAGTTGAAACTTCAAATTCAAGAAGATAAACACCTGTTTCACATATATGATTACAGAAACCCATTCCCACTACTTGCCCTATAAACATTGTGTTTTTCTTGGTTATTTCTAGGATGATTGTCCTTGGTACTTTGACTCTTTGTATAGTTTCAAGACTGTAAAGCTGCCAGCTGTCAGTGAATGGTGACCACATTTTCAGGTGTCCTGGTGCTGGAATTCCCTTCATTGCTTCTGGGCTCACCCACATTGGTAGAGATCAAAGGTCTTACAGGGCCTGACCTATTTGGTGTCATGTCACTGATCATTCCACCTGTGTCTTTGACCCTCTTCTCCTTCCACATGCTTTCCACAGGTGCTGTATCCAAGGCCATAGTTTCAGTTTACATATATTGATAAATCCCAAGTATGTATAGTAAGACTCCTCTTAAACTCTGGACCCTTGATTTCAACTGTCTGTGGCACATTTCCACCAGAGTGATAAGAGCTTTATAGTCCTTACTTAATTTAAGCTTTCCGAATAACCCTTAGAAGTAAACATCCCCAGGCTTGGAGAAGCACACCATTCACCATTCATAAACAGTAAGCCTGAGTCTGGTACACAGGCTATCTAGAATTTAATAGTGTACACGGACCATTCCATTTGGCTTGAACAAAATAGAAGTCATCTCACTCCTCTCCCTAAAACTCTAGTCTTAACCTTAAATCAGTCCAGTCCACAGCAAATACCATCTTGTTCTCATATCCTTCTTCCTGGTCCAGGAAGTTACAAGACGTTTCAGTTCTGTCCCTAAAATAATTCTCAAACTGCCCCCGCTCCTGCCTCCATTTCTACTCTAACCCTTGTAGACCTTCAGCAAAGTGTTGTAATTTCTTACCTAGTAGGCATTCTTATTGTTCTTCTCCCATTTTTTTCTCTTCTTTTGGGCTAGGAGAGAAAAGCTACAACAAACCACGTTTTTTCTCATATATGTTCGTTCCTTTTAGTTTATTTACTACTATACCAATCTTGGATAAAAAGCTAGGATGTGGGGGCGCCTGGGTGGCGCAGTCGGTTAAGCGTCCGACTTCAGCCAGGTCACGATCTCGCGGTCCGTGAGTTCGAGCCCCGCGTCAGGCTCTGGGCTGATGGCTCAGAGCCTGGAGCCTGTTTCCGATTCTGTGCCTCCCTCTCTCTCTGCCCCTCCCCCATTCATGCTCTGTCTCTCTCTGTCCCAAAAATAAATAAACGTTGAAAAAAAAAATTAAAAAAAAAAAAAAAAAGCTAGGATGTGGATGAGAAAACTTTACTTTGGTGCAAGTAAAGTGTTGGGTTTTGTCTTGTTCTGTTTTCTACTTAATGTTTTCACTTGTATCTTTGTAATAAAGTCTTTCGTTTCCTTGTTTTCTAGGAATGTTTACCCTTGCAGAAGTTGCTTCACTTAATGACATTCAACCAACTTACCGAATCCTGAAACCATGGTGGGACGTGTTTATGGATTACCTGGCTGTCGTTATGTTGATGGTAGCCATCTTTGCGGGAACCATGCAACTTACCAAAGATCAGGTGGTCTGCTTGCCGGTATTGCCATCTCCTGTAAATTCAAAGGCACACACCCCACCGGGAAATGCCGACGTTACCACCAATATCCCCAAGATGGAAGCAGCCACTGACCAAGACCAAGATGGGCGGACGACAAGTGACATTTCCTTTGGCACATCTGCTGTGACACCTGACATACCTCTCAGAGCCACATACCCTCACACAGATTCGACAGTTTCAAATCAGGAGACAAAGAAAGAGAAGAAGGATCCAACAGGCCGAAAAACAAACTTGGATTTTCAGCAATACGTATTTATTAATCAGATGTGTTACCATCTGGCCCTTCCGTGGTATTCTAAGTACTTTCCATACCTTGCTCTTATACATACTATTATTCTCATGGTCAGTAGCAACTTTTGGTTCAAATATCCAAAAACATGCTCAAAAGTAGAACATTTTGTTTCAATATTAGGAAAGTGCTTTGAGTCTCCGTGGACTACTAAAGCGTTGTCTGAGACAGCGTGCGAAGACTCGGAGGAAAACAAGCAGAGAATAACAGGTGCCCAGACTCTACCAAAGCATGTGTCTACCAGCAGTGATGAAGGGAGCCCCAGTGCCAGTACCCCGATGATCAACAAAACAGGCTTCAAATTTTCAGCCGAGAAGCCGGTGATCGAAGTCCCCAGCATGACCATCCTTGATAAAAAAGATGGGGAGCAGGCCAAAGCCCTGTTTGAGAAAGTAAGGAAGTTCCGTGCTCACGTGGAAGACAGTGACTTGATCTATAAGCTCTATGTGGTCCAAACATTTATCAAAACAGCCAAATTCATTTTTATCCTCTGCTATACCGCAAACTTTGTCAACGCAATCAGCTTTGAACACGTCTGCAAGCCCAAAGTGGAGCACCTGACTGGTTACGAGGTATTTGAGTGCACCCACAATATGGCTTACATGCTGAAAAAGCTTCTCATCAGTTACATATCCATTATTTGTGTTTATGGTTTTATCTGCCTCTACACTCTCTTCTGGTTATTCAGGATACCTTTAAAGGAATATTCTTTTGAAAAAGTCAGAGAAGAGAGCAGCTTCAGTGACATTCCAGATGTCAAGAATGATTTTGCGTTCCTTCTACACATGGTAGACCAATATGACCAGCTGTATTCGAAGCGCTTTGGCGTGTTCTTGTCGGAAGTCAGTGAAAATAAACTTAGGGAAATCAGTTTGAACCACGAGTGGACGTTTGAAAAACTCAGGCAGCACGTGTCCCGCAACGCGCAGGACAAGCAGGAGCTGCATCTGTTTATGCTGTCTGGCGTGCCCGATGCTGTCTTTGACCTCACAGACCTGGATGTGCTCAAACTTGAACTGATTCCGGAAGCTAAAATTCCCGCTAAGATTTCTCAGATGACTAACCTCCAAGAGCTTCACCTCTGCCACTGCCCTGCAAAAGTGGAACAGACTGCTTTTAGCTTTCTCCGAGATCACTTGAGATGCCTTCACGTGAAGTTCACCGATGTGGCAGAAATTCCTGCCTGGGTATATTTGCTCAAAAACCTTCGAGAGTTGTACTTGATAGGCAATTTGAACTCTGAAAACAATAAGATGATCGGACTTGAATCTCTCCGAGAGTTGCGGCACCTTAAGATTCTCCACGTGAAGAGTAACTTGACCAAAGTTCCCTCCAACATTACAGATGTGGCTCCGCATCTTACAAAGTTAGTCATTCACAATGACGGCACTAAACTCTTGGTACTGAACAGCCTTAAGAAAATGATGAATGTCGCCGAGCTCGAACTTCAGAACTGTGAGCTGGAGAGAATTCCCCATGCTATTTTCAGCCTCTCAAATTTGCAGGAACTGGATTTAAAATCGAATAACATACGCACAATTGAGGAGATCATCAGTTTCCAGCATTTAAAACGACTGACGTGTTTAAAATTATGGCATAATAAGATTGCCACCATTCCTCCCTCCATCACCCACGTCAAAAACTTGGAGTCACTTTATTTCTCTAACAACAAGCTGGAATCCTTACCGGTGGCAGTGTTCAGTTTACAGAAACTCAGATGCTTAGACGTGAGCTACAACAACATTTCGGCGATTCCCATAGAAATAGGATTGCTTCAGAACCTGCAGCATTTGCATATCACCGGGAACAAAGTGGACATTCTGCCAAAACAGTTGTTCAAATGCGTGAAGTTGAGGACTTTGAATCTGGGGCAAAACTGCATCACCTTCCTCCCCGAGAAGATTGGTCAGCTCTCCCAGCTCACTCAGCTGGAGCTGAAGGGCAACTGCTTGGACCGCCTGCCAGCCCAGCTGGGCCAGTGTCGCCTGCTCAAGAAAAGCGGGCTTGTTGTGGAAGACCATCTTTTTGACACCCTGCCACTCGAAGTCAAAGAAGCATTGAATCAAGACATAAATATTCCCTTCGCGAATGGGATCTGAACTGAGGTGATACATGCACATCCGTGTGCAGGAACCACTTCCTAGATTGCAAACACTCACGTACAAGTTATTGCAAGATAATGCATTTTAGGAGTAGATACATCTTTAAAAATAAAACACAGAGAGGACGCATAGAAGGCTGATAGAAGACATAACTGAATGTTCCATGTTTGTAGTGTTTTCAGGCATTCCTTTCCAGATCTTTTCTCTTTTCTTTTTTTCTTTTGGGGAAAGGGAAGGAACGATTATAATCACTAATCTTGGTTTCTTTTTAAATTGTTTGTAACTTGGATGCTGCCGCTACTGAATGTTTACAAATTGCTTGCCTGCTAAAGTAAATGATTAAATTGGCATTTTTCTTACTCTACCACCTTTTGGGAGGTGTCTTGATTTACTTTGCTTGACTGGTGCAATATTGCTTTAACTCAGACCACTTAAAGACACATCGGGTCCCAACTTGTAAATGTAGATTTGCTGAAATATTGATTTCCTTCCTGTTTTAATTTAAAGTGCCTCAGATAAGCACTTCTTATAATACTGGGCTAGGGCTACTGCTTCTGAGAATCCCATTTTATAGATTTTATACTCTTGGAGGCCTGGAACACGATAAAGGTGTGTAGACTTTCAGTTTGCGGGGCGGGGGGGGGGGATTATTTAAAAAAAAAAAATAACAAGGAAAAGTAAATAACATCCCCCTTACTAATGGCTATTTTTCTGTAGTCTGGAGTTTGGATTATGAGATACATTTTTCTACCAATACTATAAGGTTGCCAATGAATAGAAAATGATTTTTGTAAAAATTAATTACAACCAGGACAAAAATTATAATGGCTTAATGATTAATACTTTTCAGTATATCAGGAGCACCTGGGTGGCACAGTTGGTTGAACGTCAGACTCTTGATTTTAGCTCAGGTCATGATCTCACGGTTCTTAGAGTCAAGCCCACATTGGGCTCCACAATGACAGCACAGAGGCTGCTTAGGATTCTCTCTCCCTCTCTCTCTCTATGTCCCTCTCCCCTGAATCTCAAAATAAATAAACATTATTTTTAATCTTGAAAAAAAAAAACCTTGCAACGTATGAATATTTGGACGATAACACAAAATCAAGGATCATTAATTTCTTGCCCTTTTCACTGTTGCGGGGGAAAACGGGACTTAAAGTTCATTAAATTGGAAAACTGACTTTTGCTATTGATTTCAGTGACAAGCTGTATTTCCTGTGTTTGTCTGCACCTAGGAGGGGTCATGTCCAAGGAAATGCTGGCAGAATGTACTTTTTGGATGATGGTTTTCCTTCTTTAACCTACAAAGTGTACAGAAATTCGCTGCCATCTGTTTAGGTATTGGTCAGCAGGTGTTTCTTAGCCTTTCTACAGGGGTGTTTTTTCAAGAGAAGAGGACTGTTTGACATTCCTGATGACAAAATAATGTCCTCTCTAGAGAAGACTGGACTCATCTAGTAAGATACTGGAGGGGCCTGGCTGGCTCAGACAGAAGAGCATGTGACTCTTGATCTCAAGGTCGTGAGTTCAAGCCCCACTTTGGTTATAGAGATTACTAAAAATAAATGAACTTAAAAAGAAACTGGACATTCTCTTGTCACACTTTAGCGTGAATTTCACATTTGCAGAGAATGTGAAAATATGGACTCACATCCTTGCTTTTCCTCCCCAAACTGGTCTCAGAGAACTGGCCCGTTGCAAGTGGTGATGAATCTTTGTTGGCTGTAGACTTATAAATACTCTGGGAAGTGTTACCACTAATAGAAAAAGCCTTGTCCTCTCTGGCTGCCTTAGGAACTGACCCTATCTCCAGCATCCCAGCCACTCTCTCTCTTCCTAAAAGACAAGTGTATAAAATCCCAGGTTCAGAATATCAAAGGACAAGGGCAAATTTGGGATATATAAGCCATTTGTCTTCCATATACGCACCTTTGATTTCTCTACTATGCGCCTAGCCAGTCCAGGGAACTGGGAATTCACTGCTGGAACGAGTCAAAGTCCCTGGCTACTGCAGCTTTTTAGCAAAGGAAGAGAATACTAATAATGCCAGTTATACAAATGATTAATTATAATTGTAATCTAGAAGGTGTGCAGAATCTACGTGAATGAATTACGGCTGGGAGAGGTAACACTTAAAGAGGAGCTTCAGGGAGGTTTTGTACCATCAACTCTGCCTGTAAACAGATGTTTCCTTCCCACCGGCCACATAGGGCACTATTCTCCCTGCATAGTAATGCCACCAGCAGACTATGGGCACAGCATTTTTAGAAGGATGCCTCATAATCTTGCTTGTGAGGTGAACAGGCCAGATCTCAACGATCCTTGCTTTATGGACTAGGAAACTTGCTTTCCTTTCTTAAAACAAGTGTATGTTATTTTGAAGGGCATAAATGGCAAGACACCCCCTGGTCACCGTGCTCTGCAGAGAGGTCTTCTGTAGGAACCAGTCTGTGTGACACTCCCAATCTTGACAGCTGGCCCTGGCCTGTGGGTACCCATTTCCTAATCAATACTTGAGGTTCAGTCGCTTAGAACTGATTGGTGTTACATGCCTTCAAACATACCCAAACTTCTATTGACTTTATCAGCCCTTAATGATTTCCTTGAACTCTGAAGAGTTCATGGTCCATTGATTTAAGTGCCTCATTCCTTGCCACTGTTTGCACGTAGCAATATTTTAAGAGAGGTTTCCCAAGAAATGCTGATTCATCTTGCAAACTTTAAATATACAGGGTCTTGGAGTCTCAACAAAACAACAAATGAGATGATGAAATATACTGTCAGTCCATGTGTCTTCACAAATTTACGTTGCCACCACATGTACCAGACATGGGAGAAAAACAAGTTAGAATGTACGACTTTTGGCTTACCAGTATTTTCATTTCTTTTTCCTAAGCCCCTTGAGCACCATTTGGAGAGAATTCATTTAAAGAAACTTTAAATATTCCATGTCTGTGTGAGTCCCACAAAGTCTGAGGTTTACTAGTGCCTGTTTGACCCCCCTCCCCCCACTTTCAGTTGGCTCAACGGAGAAAACTGGCTTTTTTGGAGATTCAGAATGAGCTGAAATTGTTACAGGGACCTCAGTCTTTGTAGTGGAGATTTAGCAATTTAATAATAGGTAGAAAGCATTCATTCTGTAAAAGTCCTAGCCCACAGTTCCTGCCCATTTGACATTTTTCGTAGATAAAGGGAACAGTCTTACATTTTATTGCTAGCACTTTCTCTGACTGCCCCCTCTGAACTCAGAGGCAACCAGCAACTAAACCCGAAGTTGCTGATGGCAGTGAACTCCAAAGTGCCCTTGATACCCACGCCCAGTAGCTGTTTCCATTCACCTTGCTGAATAAAAGCCAGAGTGCTGGCCTCTCACTAGGATTTCTGGCACCACTTGGCCAGTAATTCATTACAATAAAATGGTCTCTTTATCGACTGAATCCCCAAACAAAGCCTGAACTAACAAAAAGCCCTTTTCATCGAAAGAAGAAGGAGGGGGTGAACTTTGGAAAACAGTTTTCAAATGTCCTCTAACTTGTGACTGACACAAGAAGTGGTCCCATCTGGTCCTGGCCAGCTTTGCTCTCCCAGGACAACCCTACCAGGTATTCGGAGTAGTGTCTGCTTGGGGGGCTTGGTGGGCGGGGAGACAACAGCAGGGCCACAGACCATCGCCTTTCAAGTCTGGTATAGCCTCAGGTGACCACCATGTCGCAGCTATCAGGGGAATAATAAGCTCCTTGGTTCACAAATCTTCAAACTCCAAAGAATAGCAACGTATACATTGTCGCAGGTAAGCATAGTCTTTCTCGTGGAATGCACAAGATTTTTTGCAGTCAATTTTTTGCAGGGTTTCGTCCCAGACTCAGGACCCACACCCGCACCTCTGAGGGTTGAAATGGCCTAGCCCCACCTGCTGTTCCTATAATCAGTCCTTTCCCTACTACTAAGATTCCAGGCTCTGGATTGACAGTGGCTGGATTTGAATCCTGACTCTGCCTCAGCTGTATGACCGCAGCAGGCTACTTAACCTCTCTAAGCCTCAATTTCTTTATCTGTAAATGGGAATAATAATACTGCCTCCCAACGGTGCTTTTTGTAAAGACTGAATGAGGTGATTCGTTTGAGGTGCTGTGCCTACCAGATAGTAAGTACTCAATAACGATTACTGTTACTGATGGAGGAGCATGGGGCAAGCTGAGGGCAAAGTACAGGCTAACAGCACCCCCCCCCACCTTGTATGATATTCCATACATACACTCCCACTACCCAAAAACAGGAAAGAACAAAAAAACAAATAGGAGTCTCTACCAGTTTACAAGAACAAGACAATCCCTTCAATGGCCTAAAGTCCAGGAACTCCCTACTGTCTTAATTCTTTGCTAGAGGGAAAAACAACCTTAGCCTGACAATAGCTAGGCCTCCAGTAAGTCTTCAGCATGTGAAAGCCTCTTTGGAGACTCCCTCTAGACTTTATCTCTCCCAACTCCTTAAACCGGTCACCAGCCCCCACCCCACCCCCACCCTTGCCTTACAGCTCTTCCTGCCCTCGGGTCCTGCCCCTGTGCTTTAATAAAATCACCTTTTGCACCAAAGACGTCTTCAAGAATTCTTTCTTGGCCATCAGCTATGAACCCCGCCGTCACCCCCAAAACTGCATCATTACCATTATTTTTATCCCCAACCGTCACAAAAGACTGTTAATGTCCCCTAATACGCATTCTCTCCTTCCCTTCCTTGGTATGGAATTTTCAGTGGACACCGGGAACACAGCATAAGATATGTACAAAATAAAATATTTCCCAACCTTACTTGGGGCTGGCTGTGGCCATGTGACTAAATTCTAGCCAAAAGAGTGGGAGTGGAAAGGGAATGTGCACTTTCTGGATTGAGCCCTTTAAGGGATGGCCATTGCTTCTGGTTAAACTGCAGATTTTAGAAGGGAGTCCAGTGTAGACTGCAGACCCAGGGAAACAAAGCAGGCATGGGCCTGCAACAGAAGACTGGGTGGGCCTGACAAATTCAGAGAGCAGGATTACATAAAGGAGGAGTAAATTCTGTCTTGTGGAGGCCTCTGTGCATTAGGGGGCTCTCATACATGCAAGTCCCAGAGACTTTGCTGCTCAAGCTGCTGTGCAGGGAGCTTCTCAGAAATGCTGAATCTCAGATCCTTACCCAGACCAATGGAATCAAAATCTATATTTTAACAAAGTAATATCCAGGTGATTTATAGGCATGTCAAAACTTGAGAAGCATTGTCCGAAGTAGCACACCTATCAAAAACAAGTTGGCTGGCCATCATCAGGAGCTGGGAAGAGGTTGGTGCTGGTGACTAGTGTTTTTTCCACCATTGGGCTCTGCCTCTCCCTTCAGCCCGTTGCTGGGCTCTCACTGGGGAGGAAACCAGAGTTGGGCTGCTACTTGTGGCTTATGCCAACTTCCATGCTTCCCCTTTGCTCCTGCTGGCAACCATACCATTCCTATCACTATGGCAACCATAGGAAGGCAGTGTGTAGTCCTACTGTTGTTGACTGCTTGAAGAGATGGTGGAGTCTGAAGTTTTGAAGGTCTTATAATTGCTCTAATGACCTATGTGTCCATGTTCAGGCCATGGACACTCTTCACAAGCCCAGGTGGCTAAACAACCCCATTCCATTGTTTCACCTTCAGACTGAGTCTGGGTTAGCTGCTTAAAGCTCACTCAACCGTGGGATAACCTGCTCATTTGAGCCTTTCCAGAATGTCCCTGGGAAACTGCCAAATAGCCTGGCATGGAAATTGGCTGGAGTCATTTCAGGGGAAGACCCGCCCAAAGGAATCACCCAGGTGTTAAGCCAAGTTGTGTGTATACTGTAGAGAAATCTGTGTTTTCAATTTGCCAGTGGGAAGCTATAATTCAATAGTAGCCACATAATTCAGTACTTTGAAATGAAATACTGCCTGGATGGAAACCTCTTCAAGATGTATCTCCCAGGGTTTAACCCCAATCTTTCCTATGACTTAGGCCTGCCGGCTCTTTATCTGCTTTGGTTGTGGTGGGAACAGCTGGTCACCATCCAGACGACAATCCTTCATCGTCTTGAAGATGGTGATTCAATCACTCATCAGCTCCTTTTCGCCAGGATGTTTTGAAGATTATGTCAGCATGGTGCTCAGAGCTCCCTGGAGATAAACGGTGAGCAAACACAGCCTGCTATTAATTTATCATCACACTAGGCAAACAATTTAGCCCAAGTCCATTTTTTCATTCCTGCCCAAGAAGTAGCTGATGCATATTCAAGATGACGCCTTCCACTTATCAGTTCTATGTAACTGCTATTATCTAGGGGATTATGTGTTTCAGGTTTCCATTTCTGAAGGTGAAAGAACACCTTTGAACGTGGATTGAGCAATATAAGTAGCAATAGCAGCTCAGACTGTATACTAGATGGGCACTTGACTGACTGACTTGTTCCAACAAACCTGGGTGGTGTGAATTATCCCCATTTGACAGATGAGGGAACTGTGAGTTAGACAATCTGCCTGAGGCCACCTAGCCAACAGGAGACCAGGGCACTGTTAAATCAGAGGATGCGCCTAGCTTATCTCGTTCAATCCTCACCAGACCAGGAAGAGAAAAGCATTGTCCCCAGTGATGAGAAAACAGATTCAGGCAAGCTAACCTGTCTCTGGTTCCACATTGTAGGTAGCAGACACTAGCCGCAGACTCAAGTGTGTCTACAACCAGAGTCACGCTCTTCCACCAAACGACACGGCAGATGTCTGGTGCTCTGTCAGCAATTCAGAAAGAGGTTGTGAAAGCTGTGTTGACATCTGGTTGTATAAATCCGCCCCAAGCCAAGGCTTTTCTTCATTCTTTAGTAATAGGAGTTTTTGATGTGTCTCAGCATCTGTCCTTAGCGTTACGACTTGTTTCCTCTGGTAGGCTGTCTGACAGTCATGAAAAGGCAATCCACCCAAGGTAATGTAATTATTTTCCCCTCACTAAATGTTCAAGGCATGGCCGTCTTTACTCATGGTCGTTTACTCCGAAATGAGAAAGCTCTGTCTGGACTATTTGATGCAGAGTAAATGTGGTGAAGAATGACATTCAACAGGTCCAGAAAGGTGGGTGCAGGAAAACACTGTAACATTTGCTGGGCCCTCCAGGCAGATGTGACTTTTCTTTCCAGCATGGCATTTGAGACAGATTCTCAAGCTGTTACCAACCCAGGCGGCACCGGCGCCTGCGTTGTCCTGACCTTTATTTTTACTGGATCTCTTTCTTCTTCTGTTGATGGTCCCTGCACTCCGCCATCTGGGCTAGGACAAGAATCAGATATTTGTGGTCCCTGGGGAGAAAGAACCAGTTTTACTGGAAGAAACTGCTTAGAAGAAAGAAAGAATGTATAAAGTTGAGGAAACTAACATTCCCACCCCTGCTGGTACCTTTGTAACCCACCCCGCTTCAGATTTACATTTCAAAGCCTCCAGAATGTTTTGATTTGGGGTTTTTTTTGGTTTTTTTTGTTTTTTGTTTTTGGCATTTCTTATCCTTTGTGATTGGTCCTTATCCATTGTAATTTGTTCTAATATCTTACCTAAAGTGAGCTCAGTTTCCTGGGAGTAAGTTTTTTTTTTAAGTTGACTTAGGTATTTTGAGAGAGACAAAATAAGCAGGGTAGGGGCAGAGAGAGAGAGAGAGAGAGAGAGAGAGAGAGAGAGAGAATCCCAAGCAGGCTCTGTGCTGTCAACACAGAGCCCCATGCAGGCTCGAACTCACCAACCATGAGATCGTGACCTGAGCCTAAGTGGGACGCTTAATGGACTGAGCCACCCAGGCGACCCCGGAGTTAATTTTAACCAAAACGTGAATTGTCATTTGAAAAACACTTATGTGTGTCGTGTATCTCTGACTCCTTGTAAAAGTGAGTAGAACTTTTATAATATAACACAAGTAATACACAGACAATATAAGCAGAAAAATCTTGTCATTCACCACGACTAAAATTAATCTCGATTAGACTAAAATTTTCTTGGTCGGGAGTGACCAAGAAAGTATGCAGATGGAGCAACATGAAGGAGGTCAGAGGAGGCGGAAATAGGTGGGGATGTTTTAAAATATTGTCAACAGTTATTCTATTATTTACAGAATAAAATTAGCCCAATGACACATTCTAAGTATGGCCTCAGTTCTTCCACCAGCCGGAGCTGAAGACGGGGTAAATAACACGTGTGCTCGGTTGCCATGAATCAGGCCCCGTGTAGTCGCTTTGGGGAAGATTGCAAGAGGTAGTAAGTTAACTACTCGTACTGAGTTCTTAGTTGCTAGAAATTAGTTGCTTTCCTGGTTGTATGAAATTAAATTAATTCGTGGCCTCAGACGTAAGTCCCTGTTTGTAAATAGAGCCTTCTGCCAATAGTTCAGCCACTTGCTCTTTGTCACTGGAACTGGGGGAATGCAGTGTGGTGGCCAGGGTTCCAGCCTGCAACCTAACAGACAAGTCACTTAACATGGGTGTGCTTTTGCTTTCTCATCTGTGAAATGGGGTTAATGATAGTATTTCCTTCGTGGCATTGTGTGGATTCAGTAAGTTAACACGTATGAAGCACCAAGAACAGGATTAAGCATGTTGAGGGCTTCATACATTTTAATGGTTTTCATTAATAAAGTTTCTAAAACATTTGGAGGATATATCCATAAGCAAAAAAAAAAAAAAAAAAAAATCTGGAAAATAAAGCTATAATGTAATATTATAGTAGAGCGAGGAAAATGGACACTGACCAATTATGAACGAATTGTGTCTTTCTCTCCTTTCAAAAGCCAGCAAAGACAAGTCACAGGGTACTTAATGTCTTACAAGCAGCTTTTCATACATTTATTCACTTGTTTATTTTGCTCAGCAAATCAGAGTAACCAGACTCTGTATCATTAGGAACCCTCTTTGGTTGGTTATGAATGTTTCTAAGTAGTTCTCTAAACTTGGGTCAGACCCTGTGACCCATCTGGCCAAAGGCCAGAAGACAAATTTCTGAAGAACGGCAATAAAGGACTGTGTCTTGAGCTAGTTTTTTGGGTCCTCGATAAGGAATGCTGACTATTTTAGTTACATAAGGATAAGGAATTGGTTGCTGATATAAGGGAGGAAAAAAAATTGTTTTCCCTCTACCCATCTTAGGTTCACAGACCCAGCCCTGTAAATTAGACTGACAAAAGACATTAGCAAGAGGAAATCAAACAGAAGTTTATTAACAAGTGCGTGATGCATATACAAGGGAGCACCCAGAGAGGAGTCATTCAAAGACGTGGTATAGCATTTTTTACAATTCTACCTACAGTGTTAGGTTAGTTTCAGGTGTACAATATAGTGTGATTCAGCAATTCCATATGTTGCTCAGTACTCATCATGATATGCATACTCTTAATCCCCATCACCTATTTCACCCATCCCCCCACTCCCCTCCCATCTGGTAACCATCAGTTCTCTATACTTTAGAATCTGTTGTGGGTTTGTTGTTGTTGTTGTTGTTGTTGTTGTTGTTGTTTTAAAGTAAGCAATACACCCAATGTGGGGTTTGAACTCATGACCCAGAGATCAAGAGTTGCATGTTCTACCAACTGAGCCAGCCAGCTGCCCCTTTGTCTCTCTTTTTTCTTTTATATATAAAGCCTTGTTTTTTTATTATTTTTTTAAGTAGGCTCCATGCCCAGCATCGCACCCAACACAGGGCTTGAACCCACAACCTAAGATCAAGACCCTAGTTGAGATCAAGAGTTGGACACTCAATCAACTGCCCCACTGTGTCTCTTTTGTTCATTTGTTTTGTTTCTTAAATTCCACATATGACTGAAATCACATGGTACTTATTTCTCTCTGACTTATTTCACTTAGCATTATATCCTCTAGGTCTATCCACATTGTTGTAAATGGCAAGATTTCATTCTTTTTTATGGCTGAGTAATATTCCATACACACACACACACACACACACACACACACACACATACATGCCACAACTTCTTTATCCATTCATCTATTGATGTACACGTGGGTTGCTTCCATAGTTGGCTGTTGTAAATAATGCTGCAATAAACATAGGAGTGCATATATCTTTTCAAATTAGTGTTTTCATATTCTTTGGGTAAATACCCAGTAGTGGAATTACTGGATCATACAGTAATTTTTAATTTTTTGAGAAACTTCCATATTGTTTTCCACAGTTGGCTCCCACCAAGAGTGCACAAGTGTTCCTTTTTTTCCACATCCTCTCCAATACTTATCGTTTCTTGAGTTTTTTATTTTAGCCATTCTGACAGGTATGAGGTGATATCTCACTGTGGTTTTGATTTGCATTTCCCTGATAATGAGTGATATAGAGCATCTTTTCATGTGTCTATTGGCCATCTGTGTGTCTTCTTTAGAGAAATGTATGCTCATGTCTTCTGCTCATTTTTAAATTATATTATTTGGGTTTCTTTGGTGTGTGTTGTATGAGCTCTTTATATATTTTGGAATATTAACCCCTTATTGGATATGTCTGTCATTTGCAAATATCATCTCCCATTCAGTAGGTTGTCTTTGTTTTGTTGGTTGCATAGCATTTTAGCAAAAGAACAATACATGTTTAGTGAAATCTTAAGAAAAAAATGGGCTCCGAGTTTCTAGGAGTGACAAATTGTAGGAAGGCAAATATATGGGGAAATTAATGGTAGATAAAGGCTAGTTTTAGCAAAAATTGTTTTGTAGATTTCTCTGGTGCTGTCTCTGAGCTGATAAGGTCTAGGGTCATCTCCAGTGGTGAACTTCTGTCCTCCTGGTAGAGAAAAGAGATGGGACACCTTTGCAAATTTACATCCTACTTTTAGGCAAATAGGGGTGGGCAGAGAGCTTTTTTTGTATCTTTTTCTTCTCAGTTGCCTTCAGCTCAAAATTATCCTTATGCCAAAGTGGCATATTTGAGGATGGCATATTCTAGTACCCTTCACTGTGCTGATCATCATTCTGTATTTCTTTTTCATTAACTTGAAACTTTCATTAAGACTGGTCATTGGGGCTAAACATGTTCAAATTTTTATAATCTATTCAAGAAGATAAAAAATTATGATCACAGGGGTTCCTGGGTGGCTCAGTTGGTTACGCGTCCAACTTTGGCTCAGGTCAATATCTCATAGTTTGTGGGTTCAAGCCCTATGTCAGGCTCTGTGCTGAGAGCGTAGAGCCTGGAGCCCACTTTGAGTTCTCTGTCTCCCTCTCTGTCTGCTCCTCCCCCATTCACACTCTCTCTCTCTTTCCCTTTCTCTCTCTCTCTCAAAAATAAATAAACATTTTGGGGCGCCTGGGTGGCGCAGTCGGTTAAGCGTCTGACTTCAGCCAGGTCACGATCTCGCGGTCCGTGAGTTCGAGCCCCGCGTCGGGCTCTGGGCTGATGGCTCAGAGCTTGGAGCCTGTTTCCGATTCTGTGTCTCCCTCTCTCTCTGCCCCTCCCCCGTTCATGCTCTGTCTCTCTCTGTCCCAAAAATAAATAAACGTTAAAAAAAAAAATTTTTTTTTAAATAAATAAACATTTAAAAAAATTATCATCAGAAATAGTTGGCCGATGCTTCCTTCAAAGGATTTTTAAAATACCTGATCCATGAAATGCCAGATTTACAGAACAGATGACTAAGGGGGTGATCATTCACAAAACACAAAGAATCTTTCCTTCTGTTCATCAGAGTTAGCGCCTCTGGAACTCAGAAAAAGAAACGGGTTATACGTAATGTTTAGAAAATGCATCTGTTGCTGATAGCAAAGCACATTTGCACTTTAAACAGAATGCTCATTTAAAAAGTACTCTCTGTCCAGGCTTGCATTGAGCATCTTTGTCTATTCATCTACTCCTCTGCCAACTAAAGAATAAAACGAAGTGAATGGAGGTTTTACAAGAAAACACCAAAGGCAGTGTTTCCGTTGCTTTTTTAACTCTGCTAGTCCCAGCCCATGATGATGAGGTGTAAAGTGTTATCTGAGAACCTGTGAGATCTCAGCCTTACTTGAAGATTCAGCTCAATTTGTTACATTTATTTATTTTTGAGAGAGAGCCTGGGAGAGGGACAGAGAGAGAGAAGGCTCCAGGCTGTCAGTGCAGAGCCCATCACAGGCTTGAACTCATGAACCAAGAGATCAGAAGCTCAACCGACTGAGCCACCCAGGTGCCCCAATTTCTTACATTTGAAAGACTAGGAACCAATCACAAGGTATGCAGGGCTTAATCCAGTGGACTTTTAACCCTTTCGTTATGCCAAAGATCCGCCCTCTACTACACTAAAGGGATTTAAAGATCCCCTTTAAACTTCGGCTATACTAACAAAGAATAGGGGTGAGAATGGGGGGCGGGGTACACAATAACTGCTTAGGCCAGGCCATCTGTTTCTGTAAGAAATAATCCAGCTCTTGCCCTATAGAAGCTGGGCAATGTGTTAAGTTCTGGGGCAAATCAGATGTAGTTGATCCCTATCAAGAAAGAATTCAGGGGCACCTGAGTGGCTCAGTTGGTTGAGCACCTGACTTCAGCTCAGGTCATGATCTTACGGTTCCTGAGTTTGAGCCCCGTTCGAGCCCTGTTTGAGCCCTGAAGTGGGCTCAGGACCAATACTGTCAGCACAGAGCCCACTTTGGATCCTTTGTCCCCTGCTTCTCTCTGCCCCTCCTCTCTCTCTCTCTTTCAAAAATAAACATAAAAAAAAAAAAAAAAAAAAAAAAGGCCGCCTGGGTGGCTCAGTCAGTTTAGTGTCTGACTTTCGCTCAGGCCATGGGCTCACAGTTTGAGTCTGAGTGTCATGTTAGGCTCTCTGCTGTTGGCACAGAGGCCACTTCAGATCCTCTGTCTCCCTCTGTGCCCCTCTCCCTCTCACGCTCGATCTCTCTCAAAAATAAATAAGCATTTAAAAAACTAATAAATTTAAAAAAAGAATTCAGCCCACACTTTATTCTCTGTTCTTGCCCCACCGTCTGCCCCCATGTTTGCCCTGCACCGTCCCACAGAGGTGCAGCTCCCAAAGAACAGGACAAGTCCTCAAAGAAGCCAAGGCCTTCTCATCAGCTGCAGTCTCCCCCACCCTTTCATTTCTTTGCTGCCCCTCCCTGCTTTCCCCTGTACCCACATGTTGGCATTAAAGGACGCAGCTTGTACTTGTTAGCTCTTTCTTATGTAGTCTTCTAAATGTCCTGAAGTCTTTTTTTCTGATTACAAAAGTTAGCACATGTTCATTGTTACATAAAAGTCAAATATGACAGAAATGCATGTCCTCTGAAAACATATCACTCCGTCCCTCCAAACTGCAGACTTTCCTTTAAACGTCAAGTAATAGTCAAAGTCTTTCAATAGCCCTCTGATTTGCATGCGTCTTCCCCTCTCTGACCCTTTATCCTTCATCTGGCCCTCTTTACTGTGCTCCAGCATTACCGCATTCAGCTTGCCTGCACTCCAGGACCTTTGCACCAGCCCCTCCTTTTGCTGCAGTGCTCTCCCCAACATACCTACATGGCTCTGTCTTATCAGCTTGGGCTGCCATAACAAAATACCACAGACTGGGTGGCTTCAACAACAGAAATGGATTTTCTCACAGTTCTGGAGGATTTAAGTGCAAGATCAAGGTTGCAGCCGATATGGTTTCTAGTGAGAACTGTCTTCCTGGCTTGCTATGTCCTTACCTGGCCTTTCCTCGGCACATGCTCACAACCTCATTTAACTTTAGCTACTTCCTTAGAAGTCCCATCTTCAAACATAGCCACAGTGGGGGAGAGGGCTTCCCCACATGAATTTTGGGAAGACACAAACATTTCAATCCATAACCACTTCCTTCTTCCATTCCTGTTTACACATCACCTTATCAGAGAGGCCTTCTGTGGCCTGCTCTTAAAAAAACAGATTTAGGGGCACCTGGGTGGCTCAGTTGGTTAAGTGTCCAACTCTTGATTTCAGCTGGGGTCCCGATCTCACGGTTCGTGGGATGGAGCCCCACGACGGGCTCTGTGCTGGCAGTGCAGAGCCTGCTTGGGATTCTTTCTCTCCACTCTTCCCTCACTCATATGTTCTCTATCTCTAAATAGATAGATAGATAGATAAATAAATAAATAAATAAATAAATAAATAAATAAATAAATGTTTAGAAAAAACAACACACAGATTGATTATTTTTCACAATTCCATGGGTCAGCTGGGGTCACTGGTGTCATCCAAGAGCTTCAGTCATCTGACTGAGACCAAAGGGTGTGGGGTTGCCTTACCCACCTGCCTGGACCTCAGTGCTGCTGTTAGAGAGTCTATCTTTTCAGAGAGATCTCATTCTTTTACAGTCTAGTCCAGCATGAATGCTTCAAAAAGTCAAGAATGGAGGCTTCAGGGCTCCTAAGGGCCTGGGTTCCTGATGAACAAGTCAGGAATAGCAGAGTCCATCACAAGGGGATGTGGACACTCAACAGTATGACTTGTCAGGTGCCATGCCTGTAACGATCTGCCACGTGATCCTACTTTAAGTTGCTACTCCACTCATACTTTTTTCTTTCTTCTTTTCTTTTTTCTTTTTCCTTTTTCTTGAGAGAGAGACAGAGTGCAAGCAAGGGAGGAGCAGAGAGAGGGAGACACAGAATCTGAAGCAGGCTCCAGGCTCCAAGCTGTCGGCACAGAGCCCGACTCAGGGCTTGAACTCACTAGCCTTGAGATCATGACCTGAGCCAAAGTCGGACGCTTAACCGACTGAGCCATCCAGATGCACCTACTTGTACTTTTTTCATAGTTGTTATCCCTGAACAATGACAAACAAATGACAAACTCTACACGGTATTTGCCTGGTTTTGTTCACGGATATATCTCTATCACCCAGAATAGAACCTGACCAATGGTGAATGCTTAATAAATATTAATTTGAAAACATTAATTTGAAAATGAACTTTCCCATAAATGGAAAATGAACTTTCCCATTTGACTTTTCACAACAACCTCCTGAAGCAGACAGTGAAAGTATCATTGCTCCCACTTTATAATTTTTTTTTAGTGTTTATTTATTTTTGAGAGAGAGAGAGAGTATGAGTTGGGGAGGGGCAGAGAGAGAGAGACAGAGAATCTGAAGCAGGCTCCAGGCTCTGAGCTGTCAGCACCGAGCCCAACATGGGGCTCAAACCACAAACCGTGAGATCATGACCTGAGCCGAAGTGGGACGCTCAACCAACTGAGCCACCCAGGTGCCCCTCATTGCTCCCACTTTATAGATGAGGAGAGAGAGGCCTAGACAATGGAGAGTTGCTTGCCTGAGGTCACATGGCTGATAAGAAGAGAGCTTCTGACTTGGCAGGCCAGGCTTTCTACCCGCTATGGTGCAACCTTCCTAGGGGCATTCAGAAATGCACCCTCTGCCTCTTGTATTTCCCTTCCCAGGGCTTTGGGCTTGAGAAGCTCTGTTGGGTAAATAGTTTCAGTTTTCCAACTGGCTACAGGCCATGGGGTCTACAGGCCAGAGGCAGCATTATCTCTTTGAAGTCTTCCTGTGGAGGCCAAAACCTAAAGGTCTCAATGACCCAGAGGCATGAAGACACTAAAAGGTAAGGGTGTCAGGATCTATCTCTGTGGACCTTGCCCTGGACTGCACTGCACTGTTGGTGTAAAGTTAAACTTTAAATCCGCGTGTCTAACCGGTGGTTGCCAGGTCATTCTGGTCTGGAAGAGCCTTGCTTTAGCCCAGAGGGAACAGAACACACTCTCCTCTCAAGCTTTGAGAATGTCTAGTGAATGAGTGTATGTTCATATCAAAGGGAAATGGCACCAGATGGAGAAAGTACTCAAGTCGGTACATTTGAAATGTTTTGTGGTGCTTTTAGGGGGTGGAGAGGAAGGTTTGTCTCCTTTAAGAAAAGCCCCTTGAGAGATAGCTTGCAGATTGTTAGCTAGAAGCAAGTTTGAGGGTATTGTAAAAGCAGTCATTTTCATGCTTATTTTAGTTTAGAGAGAGAGATGGTGAGTGAGCAGGGGAGGGGGCAAAAATAGAGAGAGGATCTCAAACAGGCTCTGCGCTCAGCTCGGTGTGGAGCCGGACGTGAGGCCAATCTCACCACTGCGAGCTTGTGGCCTGGGCCAAAATCAAGAGCCACTTGCTCAACCAACCGAACCACCCAGGCACTCTAAAAGCAGTCATTTTTAAAATAGAAAGTTTTTGACGGGGTGTCTGGGTGGCTCAGTCGATTAAGCATCTGACTTCAGCTCAGGTCATGATCTCACCATTAGTGAATTCAAGCCCCACATGGGGCTCTGTGCTGACAGCTCAGAGCCTGGAGCCTGCTTTGGATTCTGTGTCTTCCCCTCTCTCTACCCCTCCCCTGCTCACACTCTGTCTCTGTCTCTCAAAAATAAATGTTAAATTTTTAAAAAAAGAAAGAAAGAAAGTTTTCGGGGCACCTGGCTCAGTTGGTTAAGCATCTAACTCTTGATGTCAGCTCAGGTCTTGATCTCAATGTCTTGATTTCAAGGTTGTGACTTCAAGCCCTGGGTTGGGCTCTGTGCTAGGAGTAAAGCCTACTTAAAACATAGCTAGCTAGCTAGATAGGGGCACCTGGGTGTCTCAGTCAGTTAAGCCGTAGACTTCAGCTCAGATTATGATCTCACAGTTTGTGAGTTCAAGCCCCACAGAGCCCACTTTGGATCCTCTTGTCTCCTTCTCAATCTGCCCCTACCCTGCTCTTGTGCTCTCTCTCTCTCAAAAATAAATATTTAATAAACAAATAAATAAAGTAGAAAGTTTGCTCTTTTCTGCCTCATTCTGTTGATTTGTGACGGTATTTTTCATTTGCGACTTAATGTCATTCTAAGTAAAAATTAAAATTTTAGATTAGTATAACATTTAGCATTCATCTTTATATTATGTAATGTCCTTTTTTTCCACTTTTTAAAATTGAAGTGTAGTCGACACACGTTACCTTAGTTTCAGGTGTAAAATACAGTGATTCAGCTCCTCCATACATTATGCTGTGCTCACCACGAGTGTAGCTACCATCTGTCACCTTGCAATGCTGTTACACTACCACCGACTCTCTTCCCTGTGCTGTGACTTATCCATTCCATAACTGGCAACCTATGTCTCCCACTCCCCTTCACCCATTTTGCCTACCCCCCCCACTCCTTCAACGTGTGTTTTTTTTTTTTAATTTTTTTTTTTTTTAACGTTTATTTATTTTTGAGACGGAGAGAGACAGAGCATGAACGGGGGAGGGTCAGAGAGAGGGAGACACAGAATCTGAAACAGGCTCCAGGCTCTGAGCTGTCAGCACAGAGCCCGACGCGGGGCTCGAACTCACGGACCGTGAGATCATGACCTGAGCCGAAGTTGGACGCTCAACCGACTGAGCCACCCAGGCGCCCCTCAACGTGTGTTTTAAATGCCAGTATAAGAGTACTATTAAACTTATGTGCAGAATAGTAAAGTTACACAATCTATATTTTGTTTCTCACACATGCATGTGGATTTGGTTCCTACCAGGACAGTGGAAGTGCCAGACAAAACCAATTCAACTGTTTTTATTTCACCACATGATAACATTCTACCAACACTCTACCTCTGGTTTACTGAGGAATAAGTAAAAACTTGAAAAGAGGAGGAACTTTGAGTTTCCATCTTTCCCTTTCTTTGTATGTTATCATATTTTGCAAACATGGTTGGCTAATTCAGGGAAGTACATGAATAAGGATATGATGGGATTCTTTCATCATTTGTTAAATAACTAACATTATTTATATTAAAAACTTTTTTTAATGTTTATTTATTTTTGAGAGAGACAGAAATAGAGCACAAGCTGGGGAGGGGCAGAGAGAGGGAGACACAGAATCCAAAGCAGGCTCCAGGCTCCGAGCTGTCAGCACAGAGCCCCACGCGGGGCTGGAACTCACGAACTGTGAGATCGTGTGACCTGAACTGAAGTCAGATGCTTCACCAACTGAGCCACCCAGGCGCCCCAACATTATTTATATTTAGCGCACCATTACTTTCTTTCTGCATTCAAATCAAGTTCTGGGTCAAGCAGAAAGGAAGTCCTCTCAGGGCTCTGTGTGCCTGCCGCCCTCTGTTATAGATGGAACTCACTTACCTTGTGTCTGCCTTGAGTAACACTGAACTCCCCGACATCATGGGGATCCATGGTAATTCTGCGCTCATGGGACATCAAGAATGTCACATGCAAATGGAACAACAAGGAAGAGTAGATACTCATATTATACCTGTCTTTACTTGCACACATGCTCCCATCAATGTAGTGTAAAAATCCAATACAAAGATAAAATTATTAAAAATCTCGGCAATAGAGTGTTAAAACAGGTGTGGTGTGAGTATACGGCTCTTGCATTCTTTTTGTTTTTTAAAGACTTTATTTTTAAGCGATCCCTACACTCAACATGGGACTCAGACTTACAACCCTGAGACCAAGAGGCATAGGCTCTGCCGACTGAGCCAGCCAGGCCCCTCATCTCTTACGCTCTTAAAGCAGGCCTCGCTCCTTGCTCTGTGTACATCATGGGGAAGGACGGTCTGCTCGAGGAGCTGTAACACACACCCTTCAAACTGTGCTGTTGTTCTCACCATACAATCTCTACCTTTGATGAGGAGAGGGTTAATATTTGTTTATGGAGTTACCCATCCCGAAAGATCAGGACAAGGAACCGTTCTTTTCTTAATTCATTCAGCACATAGGTATTGATTCCCTCCTGTTTGCAAAGCACAAACTCCTGATGTTTAATTATCCAATTTGATCTCAATAGAAATGGAGTTAACAATTGATCATGAGGAAGTGTCCATAAAATCTCAACAGTATGGGGTTTGGAAAGTTTCCAAGTTGGTGAACACCTCTGCATATCGGGAGGATGAAGCCTTTGGAACCCTCCCAACCTTATCCTATGTAGACCTTCATCTGGCTGTTCATGGGTATCCTTTATCATGTATTCATAAACTGGTAACTCTCTGTATTTCCTTGAGTTCTATAAGCTGTTCTAGCAAATAATCAAATCCACAGGAGAGGAAGTCATGGGAACCTCTGATTTTTTTTAAAAAAGACTTTTTTTTTTTTTTTTTTTTTTTTTTAAGTAATCTCTACATCCAGTGTGGGGCTTGAACTCACAACCTGAGATCAAGAGTCACATGCTTCACTGACTAAGCCAGCCAGGCGCCCTGAGAACCTCTGATTTTAGCCAAGTTGAACAGAAGTTGTGGGTTACCTGGAGCCCTACTACTTAAAATTGGCATCTGAAATGGGAGACGGTCTCTTGGGACTGAGCCCTTAACCTGATCTGATCCCATCTCCAGGTAGATGTCAGAATCGAGTTCATTTGCAGGACGCCAAGCTGGTGTCACAGAATTGCTTGATGTGGGGAAAAATTTTTTTGCACATCTGGTGTAAGACGTGTTATGAGTGTGGTAGTTCTGTGAGAATAAAGGAGAAACACAGTACTGAGGGTTTTCACCCCACACACATTGCTAACATACTTTCTCCTTCTTTTTAAAAAAAAAAAAATTTTTTTTTAACGTTTATTTATTTTTGAGACAGAGAGAGACAGAGCATGAACAGGGGAGGGGCAGAGAGAGAGGGAGACACAGAATCCAAAACAGGCTCCAGGCTCTGAGCTGTCAGCACAGAGCCCGACGCGGGGCTCGAACTCACGGACCGTGAGATCATGACCTGAGCCGAAGTCTGACGCCCAACTGACCAAGCCACCCAGGCGCCCCCATACTTTCTCCTTCTTAAGGGCTACTAGTTAGTGACATGTTCCTGGGAATACAATACAAAATATAAAGCTTCAGTCTTCAATGTTTTACAAGCTCCAGGTGAGAAATACCAATAATAGCATAATTTACACCATGTTGGGGAGCCTCCCATAATCTCTTACTTATCTCTGTAGTCCTATCCTGTGAATCCTTTGCAATGTCACTTCATTTATTACCCTGACATCTTCCAAGGCCAACCATCTTTCTCTACCCACTCCCTCCCCACTTCCTTCCTTCTTTCCTTCCTTCCTTCCTTCCTTCCTTCCTTAAATTCCACTGGAGTACAGCAAGTGATTTATGCCAAAACAATTGATTTGATTCATATTTTTTTCTGGTTGGTTATTAGGTCAGATAAAGCCAGATAAATACAGGTCAAAAACTTATTCTATTTCACCGTCTCTTTGATCATTAAGATTAAAGTCATATGTGAATATTCATTTATCTGTCAAATATGTATTGATGACATAGGCTAGGTGGTAAAACAGTAGTGGGCAATGTAAACATGCCTCCTGCTTTCATAGAGCTTACACTCTAGTGGGGAAAAAAATAAATCTATTAGTTAACAAATAAGGTACTTTCATCTAAAGTTAACGGCCATCGGAAAAAAAATCAAATACATGGTGTAATAGAGAGTGATTTGGGAAGCTAATTTGGATTGAGGGTCAGTTAAGCCTTTCAGAGGAGGTGACAATTGCACTGAGACCTAAGCTAGACCTTCTCAACCTACAATTTGCATATGAATCACGTGGTGATCTTGTATAAGGGCTGATTATGATTTAGTAGGTGAGGGGTTGTGTGCCAGCTTCTGCATTTCTTACAAGGTGCCGTGTGATCCCTGTGGTGCTTGTTCGTGGAGCACTTGTGGGGAAGAAAGGCCAGTGAGAAGAATCTAAAGAGAACTCCAGAGAGAGAAAACAGCAATTGCATAGATGCCGAGGTGAGAAGAAGGTTGATGTTTGGGTTCGAGAAATACCGTTTTGTAGAGAGAGGCTAGGAGTGGTGAGTAGGAGATGAGGACTAAGCAGCAAGTTCAAAGAAGTGGGCCAAATCACACCGAGCCTTCAAGGCCAGAAGGTTTCCTTTTATTTCAGGGTAGTGGAAGACATTGGAAGATGTCAAGGGGACAAAGAGGAACACGGTCAGATTGAAGCTCTTGAAGATCAACCTGAAAAGTATGGGAAAAATGAATTTTAGGGGAGCAAGAGTAGGAGGAGAAGAGAGTTTAGGAAACCAGAGTGGCACTCCTTATGTGAGATGTCAGCGGCTCGGACCCGGATGGGAGCAGGGGAGAGCGAGAGCAGCGGAAGGCTTAGATGGTGAGCTGGTGGCAGAACCAGCGGGACAAGTGCATGGATGAGATATAGAGGAGGTAGGAAAGAGACATTAAGGATGTCAACTGGATTTACGTTTTGATCAGCAAATAGCAGGTGACACCGTGTCCTGAGATGTAAAACCAAAGCAAAAACCAAAAGTAAATAAGTAAGTAAATAAATAAATAAATAAAACAAAAACCAAAAACAAAAAACTTACCTTTTTTGGTAAGTGGGAAGGGAATATCATCCAGAGTGACTCTTACTTCTAAAGCCTCTGTTTGTATGTGTGCTGGTGCAAATTTCCTTTAGAATCTGACATTAGAATCAAGGTAGGAAGGCAAATGCATCTGAGAATTCCTTGATTAATTAATTGATTAGAAAGCCATTCAGGGGGCTCTTTCTCACAAATCCACCCTCCCTCTCCCGGTCACAAAGAAAGAGAAGAAAGATACATCATCAGTGACAAATGGCCTTTGCAGAAGCAAACTTAGGGCCAGTTTCACTCCAGGAGACAACACTGCCTGTCTCCCTCATGGTTTCCAGTGCTCTACATGTTCATAGAAACTTCTCTAGTAAACGAACTATAAAAATGATGCGTGAAAGTATAGTCTTACGTCTGCGAGTTTAGAATCATTCGGTAACGTATCATTACAAAAAAGAGAGAGGGGCGCCTGGGTGGCTCAGTCGGTTAAGCGTCCGACTTCAGCCAGGTCACGATCTCGCGGTCCGTGAGTTCGAGCCCCGCGTCGGGCTCTGGGCTGATGGCTCAGAGCCTGGAGCCTGTTTCCGATTCTGTGTCTCCCTCTCTCTCTGCCCCTCCCCCGTTCATGCTCTGTCTCTCTCTGTCCCAAAAATAAATAAACGTTGAAAAAAAAATTAAAAAAAAAAAAAAAATTAAAAAAAAAAAAAAAAAAGAGAGAGAGAAACAGTGCTACCCTGATGAGTGATGGAAGTTGTCTGGCAAACAGTGTTTTACATTATAATGTAAATTAAGTAGACTTTTTGCCTGAGCCTGGAATTTTCCAATGGAAGTTGATTTCTTAGAATGGGGATGGATGGAAAGTTAGGGTATTTCTAAAGACCCACCAGTAAAATAGCAGTGTTTTACCCTCAGAGATTTCTCCCTGTTGGATTCCCATGAATAATTTCCATCACTGGAAAGAGTTTAAGAAAAAGTTACCTTTTTCCAGTTGAGCCTCTTTTGACACATTTTTCTGGTACCGTTAATATGCTCATATTTCCTGTTGGAAGAATGGTTAAGATCTGAATGATTATTCAAATCCTTTTTTTTTTTTTCCTTTCAAAGTTATTTTTCCTTGAAGAAGTTTCTTTGTCACTGTCAAGGTTAAGTGAAGTCACTCCTGAAGGAAAAAGCAGAAGGAATTTGGAATGCTTTTCCATAAACCCCAGTGACCTATCTCAAGAATCCCCAGTAGATCTCAGGGTTTTTAGGGTAAATCATTTTGGGAAAATGTTTTCTTCCTTTGCTGTTAGGTTGACGAGGCAAAAGAAATAATACTGTTTGTGTCGACCTTTTTGTTCTAGAACAATTTCTCAAAGCAGGTTATAGGATCCCTGGGAATTTCTACCTGAATGATACAAAGTTGCATTTTCACCACCCAAAACCGCACATAGCAGATACTCAGTAGATGTTAATTGAATTACATTGAATTCTAAGAATCTGCTAGAAATCTTAGATCAGTTCCTTTCATCTTACAGATAGTGAGCAGGAAGCCAAGGAGGACAAGTTGAGAGTCTGGCCCCTGGGCAAAAGGACACATGTGGGTTAGGAATCTCACCATTTCCTTTGAAATTAAAGATGCCAGTTTCTTAAGGATACTTTATAGATCAAGGCCCTGAATCCATAAACATCCCCTTTGCAATTATCTTGCTAATTCTTTCTACAGGCAAACTTCTAAGTTTTTTTCTTTACTGCTGTGGTAGGATAAGCAAAGATCCTCCCCACCCCCGCTCCATCTGGGGAGAGATGTGGGGATCAACAAATTCTATCATAGGAAGTAAACAAACATTCTCAACTCACAGGGACCTTTGTAATGACATGGATCCAGGAAGGAAACAAAAACGACTTTACCACAATAATGCCAAAGTTTTCATCATAGGGCTAGGTGAAAAACACGCTAATGTCTGAAAAGTACTTTGCCTCTGTGTTACTGGCCTGCATTCTCTTTGGCAGATGAGTAATACTGACCGCGGGGTGGGGGTGGGGGAGTGGACATCTGTCCTTAGGTAATTCAGGAGGAAACTGGCCTCTGCTGGCCGCCCTCACGGCCTGAGAGGGAAAGGCACTGAACGTGCACACTGTGTTCCACTACAGGACCAGCCCATGTTCCTCCTACTTGAGAGCAAGCAGCAGGCTGGGCAGAGGAAATCTTCCATTAACATCCAGCTGAAGTCCAAGGCATTAATTTTTGCACTTAAGAAGAGACAGCGACAACTTAGGACGGCTTCCTCTTGTGAGGAATGGGGCAGCTTTCTGTGGCTAAGGGATGGGGATGCTACCTAGGAAACTCAGAGACAGGATGTGAGGAGGGTGACAGAGGCCTGGGAAGAGAGAAGTAGAGAGCAACTGGAACATCCATTCGGTGTAGCTCCTGAAAGCTCGATGTGATCCCTTGTCCTGTCTGCTCACCTCCACCTTTCCCCACAAGGTCACAGGGAGCAGGTTACTAAGACGGGATATCACTATCTGTGCTACTAGCAATGATTTTGCAATGCTTACCTAACTTTTGGGGTTACTCCTTCGTCGGTGTTCAGGGGTGTTTAGGCTCAGGAAATTAGGTGTGGTTGTATCTAGGAAACACAACAAACTTCCTGGTCACTTGGTGGGCCTGGGTAGACATGGGTCTAGGAGGGACACAGGCCAGACTCTTTCCCATCACTAAGATAAAGAGGAATTTACAGGCCAGCAGATGACCTCCCCCCTCCCGAGTTGTGTGAGACAAGATACCTACTTTGTCTTGACCTCCCCCTTCGAATGCTAGCCAAGTCCATGCACACGACAGCAGGACAGGATAGGGGTTCCTGGAACACCCGGTTCACGTGACATTTAATTGTTATTGCAGGTGGTGGGCACATTCTGGCACTGAGCAATCCTTCCACAAATGCTAATTAAATGCCTAGAGATGGCAGAATCCAAGCTGAGTTCTGGGGAAATTAATTCTTTTTGGTCTCTGACCTTAAAGATCTCATAATTGATTGAGGAAGATAACCATGATGGGATCATTTGTTTCAACTCAATTGGATTGAAGAGGAGACTATGAAATAAGTCCAGTTGGTTCACCCAAGAGACGAGAAGGACCTGAGCAGGTGCGGCGGCAAGAAGGATGAACTAGAGAGGGAAGCTGAGTCTGAGAGACATTCTGAAGGAATTCCAAATGGCTGCGTTAGGCAGCTGGACACAGTGGGAAAGGGGGCAGAGGGTGGGGGGAAGAAGCTTGTGGGCTCCTGTTACATAATTCTGACCTCGTGTACTTAGAGAAACTAAAGTTGAAATTTAAACGTCAATATTGTCCAAGTCAAAGGAAGAACTGAGAAACTCCTCTGACCAGCTTCTGTCATTTATCGCCCCACATGATTCGACTTGACTGAATTGACAGGCAAAGTGTTTTAAATTTGGGGCTTTCGGTGTGAGTTCCAGGGCAACCCCAGCTCGGAATTCCCTTTCGAGGGGTGTCAGAGCTGCTCCTGCCTGTCAGTCCCTAGACTGTCGTGACCAAAGACTCAGCACCTCTGGGATAGGGCAGCTTCAGTTGTGGCATCAGGGACTTGGTATTTATTCTGTGTCATGAACGAGGCTGTTGTTTTGCCCTTTTGGACAAGTGTGTGTGTGTGTTGGAGACTGTGTAGATTCTGGCAGTTCTAGAAAGGGTGGGGTGGAGGACTCACCTCAGGGAAGGGAAGGAAACAAAGAACATGGACAGAGTAACTTGTCCAACACTAACAGCAGATACACTGTTTTCCTCCTGCAAAAATGAAACAAATGTCAAGATGAGGAAGATACACGTTCAGTAGGACAGTGAAGTATGGGCTCCAGAATCGGATTGGATTAATCCCCCTAACCTTGGGGCCCTGGGCTGGTTTACCCAAGCTGTCTCAACTCCTAGCTAAAAACCTGGCACATAGTAAGTGCTTAGTAAATATTAGCTTCTATTCTAAGTCATTTGGAGCAGGAAAGGGAAATCAGAACTATTTTTCTAAACCTGAACAGAAAGCTAAGAAAAAGTAGCTCTCAAAACAGCACTAGACTATAACTCCAAAAGCACACGCAACAAAAGAAAAAACAGATAAATTGGATGTCACCAAAATTAAAAGCTTTGTGCTTCATAAATCTTTTTTTTTTTTTTTAACGTTTATTTATTTTTGAGACAGAGCATGAACGGGGGAGGGGCAGAGAGAGAGGGAGACATAGAATCAGAAGCAGGCTCCAGGCTCTGAGCCATCAGCCCAGAGCCCGACGCGGGGCTCGAACTCACGGACCGCGAGATCGTGACCTGGGCTGAAGTTGGACGCCTAACCGACTGAGCCACCCAGGCGCCCCAAAAGCTTTGTGCTTCAAAGGACATCATCGACAAAGTAAAATGACACCCCCCACACACCATGGGAGATAAGTTTTACAAACTGTATATATAATAAGAGACATATCTAAAATATATAAAGAACCCCTACAATTCAATAATAAAAATCACACAACTTAATTTTCCAAAACGGGCAGCAGACCTGAATGGACATTTCTTTAAAGAGGACATGCCCGTGGCACATGAGCACATGGAAATGCTTGGCATCTTTACCAATCAGAGAAATGCAAACCACAAGTACAAGGAGACACTACTTCACTTACCCTATGGCTGTCACGAAAATGACAAGTACCAAGTGTTGGCAAGGGAGTGGAGAAATGGAAACACCGCCCACTGCTTGTAGAAATGTAAAATGGTGTGGCCCCCTTGGAAAACAGTCTGGCAGTTCCTGACAAGGTTAAACATAGAGTTACCATATGGCCTGTGTGAGTAGAGCAATTCTTCTTCTGAGCATATACCCGAGAAAAATGAAAATTGTGTGCACATGGACATTCATAGCCGTATTATACAGCACAGCCAAAAAGCCCCAAACAACCCAAATGTCCATCACCTGGTGAGTGGGTAAAGAAAATGCGGTCTATCTATACAGTGAAGTATCACTTGGCAATAAAATGAAATGGGGGCGCCTGGGTGGCTCAGTCGGTTAAGTGTCCAACTTCAGCTCAGGTCATGATCTCACAGTTCGTGAGTTTGAGCCCTGAAGCGGGCTCTCTGCTGTCAGAGCAGAGCCCGCTTTGGATCCTCCGTCCCCTTCTCCCCCCCCTCTCTCTCTGCCCCTGCTCACTTGCACTCTCTCTCTCTCAAAAATAAATAAATATTAAAATAAAAATAAATGAGGCACTGGTATACACTGTAATGTGCATGAGCCTTGAGAACATTATGCTTAGTGAAGGAAGCCAAACAAAAAAGACCATATTTTGTATAATTCTATTTATGTGGAATCTCCAGAATAGGCAAAATCTGTAGAGACAGAAAGTAGATTAGTGGTTGCCAGGGGCTCGGGGTGTTTGAGGAGGAATGAAGGGTGAACGAGAATGGATATGGAGTTTCTTTTGAGGAGGTGAAAATGTTCTAAAATCGATTGTTGTGATGGTTGCGTAACTCTGTGAATATACCAAAATCCATCGATTTATACACTAAATGGGTGAATTGTATGATGTGAATTATATCTTAATAAAACTAAAGAAAAAAAAAGAACAGTACTAGAAGGAGGTATTAGTATGTTAAGAATGCTCCTTGTCAGGGGCGCCTGGCTGGCACAGTGGGTGGAGCATGTGACTCTTGATCTCTGGGTCGTGAGTTCAAGCCCCACGTTGGGTGTGGAGTCTACTTAAAATAAAAATTTTAACATATACAAAAAAGAATATTCCTTGTTCTATTATACCAGAGAGTCTGTGTGTAATAGATGACTATCAAATGAAAAATTTCTAGCGGCTATGCAGAAGACTTCCATTCATGGTCCTGGATGGATGTCCCACATTTTCATTAATGACCCAGAAAAGACCACCTGTGCTGAATATCTTGCCCTTGTTCCTCCAGATCCAGTCTCCACCGTCCACCCGGCTCTCCGTGGAGGCTGATTTGTGTGAACTAGGCCAGTGGGCTCCTGTGTCTTACGGTTGATCCAGCAGGAGATGGAATGGAAGGGAGGGGAAGGAGGAATTTGGGGATGTTAACCAAAACACCACTGATGCATATGTGGCATAGAGCAGGATCCGAGGACACCTAGACTAAGAACAACGGGGTGGTTCCAACAAGAGAATGTTTAATACAAAGTCCAGGTGAAGATGTGCTTTAATAAAAGTCCAGGTGAAGTTTTCATTATTGCCAACTCACTGTGAATCAAGAGTTCATGAAATGCACACCCCCTAAATAAAATTCCAACATTCTGAAGCCCCAGATAAGGGAATGTTTGCATTCTCTTCCTTTCTGGTCAGAGCACGCTTGGAAGTACTGTGTTCAGCTCTAGGTGACGTGTGAAGAAACTGCTGCAGCGTTTAAAGCATCCATTGTTTTGTTGTTGTTGTTTTTAAATTGTTTCACGTTTATTTATTTACTTTGAGAGAGAAAGAGAGGGAGAGAGAGAGAGAGAGAGAATCCCAATCAGACTCTGCACTGTCAGTGTGGACTCATGAACTACGAGATCTTAACCAGAGCTGAAATCAAGAGTCGGGCACCTAACTGACTGAGCCACCCAGGTGCCCCAAATTTTAATGCACCCTTTTTATTTTCAGCCCACCTCTTGGGTAGCAGACATGAGCAAATGGGTGCTATGAAATTAGATAATTCGATAGGTAGACATGGGGCTGTTTCTAAAATCACCTGTCCCAATTTTTTTAAGTCTATTTTTTTTTTTATTTTGAGAGAGAGAGAGAGCACAAGTGGGGGAGGAACAGAGAGAGAGGGAGACAGAAAGAATCCCAAGCAGGCTCTGCTCTATCAGCACAGAGCCCGATGCTGGGCTCAAACCCACAAGCTGTGAGCTCATGACCTGAGCTGAAAGCAAGAGTTGGACACTTAACCGACTGAGCCACCCCCATGCCCCATACATCTAATTTTTAAGAAATTGTTTTTGAACGAAACTCTCACTTCCATTAAAGTAAATTCTTTCCCAGAAAGAAATTCTAGAATTTTTATTCAAATAGACTTAATAATCCACCCTGCAAACCTTAAACAAACCCAGACCTATGTACACATATTAACCTCAAACCTAGCACATATGGAAGAACTGTCTAATCAATAAAGTTGATCAGAAATATTTTCTCATAAGCTTAGTTTCAAATGTATGGTGACATTCAAATAATGTTAGAATGTTCTTGCTGGAAGTACCTTTGATATCATGTAGTCCAAACCTCTACTGTTGTAAGTAGGGGGATTGAGTCCCAGAGACGTTAAATGGCTTGTTCTCATCTGAGTTCTCCTGATTTATTTAAATTTTTATTTTTGACATTTATTTATTTTTGAGAGACAGAGCATGAGCAGGGGAGGGGCAGAGAGAGAGGGAGACACAGAATCTGAAGCAGGCTCCAGGCTCTGAGCTGTCAACACAGAGCCCAACGTGGGGCTCAAACCCACAAATCGTGAGATCATGACCTGAGCTGAAGTCGGAGGCTTGACCGATGGAGCCACCCAGGCATCGCTTAGTTCTCCTGATTTTAACCCAGAATCTACAAACTGTGCTACATTGCCTTCCTGATGAAATCCTGCTACTACTAAAAGTTGATGAGTTTGGACCAACTTGGAGTGGACTTTGTCTTATATTCTCAATGTTTATTTGGTATCTACTTGGAACTTAAAAATATATAGTACTTATAATGTTTTATTGAGAGCTTTTCAAAAAAAGTTTTCCTGATTTTTCGTCTTATCTATTCATTACACCAATATTTATTGAGAATCGATTATGTTAGGTCATGTCTAAAGGTAAGCACAACAAACAGAAGAAAAAAGTCTTTGCCTTCACAGAATTTATCTTGTAGTTTTTATTTTTTATATTTGGAGTGGACTTCGAGTCAGTTGAAAGAATTCTTGCATTACTTCCTGTGAAAGCCAGCCTCCAATAATCCTTGCCTCCTGGTATTCACACCATGTATAATGCCCTCCTGTGTTATCCTATGCTGAACGTGTGCTAGAATGCTGTGGAAGTGACAGTGTGTGACTTTGAGTTTCAGTCATAAAAAACATTGCAGCCTCTGTCTTTGCGTCTCTCGGCTCACTTGCACAGGGGAAAGGACCCCAAACAGTTCTGTGGAGAGGCCGCGTGTAGGGAGGAATGAGACCTCCTGTCAACAGCGAACACTTAACTTCTCAGCCATGTGAGTGATTCTTGGAAGGTCACTTGGAAGTGGGTCTTTGGCTGTGTCTCGGAAGCAGACCTTTAGCCTCTGAGAAGTCTTCAGGTGACTGCAGCCCTGGCTGGTATCTTAACTGCAACTTCACAGCAGGCTTTGACTCAAAACTTCCAGCTCTGCTGGAATTTATGACCCACAGAAATTGTGGGAAATACGAATGTTTATTGTTCTTTTACCCCACTAAGTATTGGGCTAATTTGTTATGCAGCAGTAGATAACCAATACACCTCCTGAGTTTTAGGAAGGCTTCCTACAAAAGAAGGATCTGGAAAACACGTGCATATTATGAAGTGAGAAGGAAGCATTATTTTCCCGCATTTCTGGGTCGAGAGAACCAACTTCTAGTGGGAAACACACATACAAACACAGGCCATTTCAAATCCATGGTTTTTGATAGAATGTTCAATGCGTCTGATGCCGTCAGAAATTGGGGTTTCAAAATGTGATTAGGCAGCATATAAAGGAGGTCCACATTTATGACATGGGAGAAAGGAAGATCTTCTCGACTACA